>NC_059083.1:48758022-49086473 GCF_020497125.1 Mauremys mutica | reverse complement strand
TTCTCAGTAAGTGCCCAATCAAGAAACACTTAAGCTAACAATGAACTCTGAGAGACACCAATCCACATCTGAGCTTTCCTGGGAATGTGGCATTGTCCGGTAAAGTTCTGAGTCATTCATGGACATGTGAGTTGCCCATGTGAATCCAAAACTTCATCTTGCTGCTGGACCCTGCATAAGATAGGAGAAGTAGTTTCCACCCACAAGAGAAATTCTATTTAAGCCCCTGGAAACCCTCCATTCTGTCTTCAGCTGGCTCAAGAGATAGCCTCTTCACCCCCATAGGATACCTGAAAGAAACTCTAACAATGGATAGTAACCACAGGGGTGTGAGTAATTGCTGGACCCAGACTAGAAGGAGGCTAGTCTGTAAAAGAAGCTTACTGGAACATCTCTGAGGGTGAGAGTTCATCTGGAATCATTTTCTTACTATATTAGGCTTAGACTTGCATGTTTTGTTTATTTTGCTTGGTAATTCACTTTGTTCTGTTATTTCTTGGAACCACTTAAATCCTACTTTTTTTTAATAAAATCACTTTTGACTTATTACTTAACCTAGAGTATGTATTAATACCTGAGGGAAGGGGCAAACAGCTGTGCATATGTCTCTATCAGCGTTATAAATGGTGAACAATTTATTAGTTTATCCTTTATAAACTTTATACAGGGTAAAATGGATTTATTTGAGGTTTGGACCCCATTCAGAGTTGGGGATGTGGGTGTTGGAAACAGGAACACTTCTTAAGCTGATTTCAGTTAAGCCTGCAGCTTTTGGCGGATGTGATTCAGACATGGGTCTGTGTTTGTAGCAGTCAAGCGTGTCTGGCTCAAACCAGGCAGGGCACTGAAGTCCCAAGCTGGCAGGGAAGACAGGCTCAGAAGTAGTCC
The DNA here is from genome assembly GCF_020497125.1 of Mauremys mutica. Classification (NCBI taxonomy): domain Eukaryota; kingdom Metazoa; phylum Chordata; order Testudines; family Geoemydidae; genus Mauremys; species Mauremys mutica. Next base: position 49,085,585 of record NC_059083.1, on the reverse strand, counting down.
AGGCACAATAGGTGGCAGTTCCCAAGGGGGTTTCTGTGATCCAACCCATCAGATCTGGTATTCTGGTATTCTGGGAATGCATCAGTGGCCAACCTAGTTGAGGGAAGAGCTGGGAAATATTTTTCTGAGCCTTTGGCAGATTGTTTAACATAGCAGCATCTGTCATGAAGAGGTTGAGGAAACCATTTCCCATTGACAAGTTAATTTGACCAGCTCTACCAACATGAGCTGAGAGCAACACACACACCCTTGCCCATGCCATGCATCTTCCGTCTCCAGGGTGCAGAGGGACTAGGAATGGGCATGTCTTAGATGATCCAGGAATAAACCTCCCTCTCCTCTCACTAGGGAGTCCCTCCCCTTTTAGGTCTCACTCCCGCTGCTGTTGTGCAGTTGCTTGGTAGGCAACATCAGCCTCTGATTAGCGTAGGTATAAGGTCCCCTGAAGTTCTCAGGCCACTTCCGCGTATGCGAGAGTCACCATCTAATCTAGGCTGGCACCCGGGGGACTCAACCAGAGACATCTAGGGTCCAAAGTACTAGCTTCTACAGCTTGAATTGAAGAGCCAGGCTGCCTGACAGTCACGGGAACAGCCACCTATCCTGTAGGTGGAGCACAGAGGGGCCTCATAACACGTCCTGCCCATGGGTGGGGTTTATACAATGACACTACGCGGCTGCAGAGGTCAAGGGCTTCATCTGAGCTGAAGTCACCTCCCCCAGCCAGCAGGACAGGGCGTCACAGACAGATGTACTAATGCTGCTTGTAATCGTGTGGGTCCGGGGCTCAACCCTCCACGGGGAGGAGGGGAGCCACACCGGCCCGTTACACTCCCCCCCCCCTCAAGTCTGGCTCCCACTTGTCGGGGCAGGATCCTTCCATCTCCCCGAGGCGGGATAGGAAGTCAGCGTTGGTGTGGTCCTTACCTGCCCAGTGTTGGATGTTAAAGGCATAGGGTTGCAAGGCCAAGTACCAGCGCATGATACGGGGGTTGTTACCCTTCATGCGCATCAACCACTGGAGGAGCACATGGTCCGTGATGAGGGTGAATGGGGCAACCAGAAGGAAAAACCGGAGGGTGTCACAGGCCCATTTCACTGCGAGGGCTTCCTTTTCAATCACAGCATAATTCCGCTCGCGGGGGAATAATTTCTGGCTTAAGTACAATACCGGGTGGTCTCCCCCATCCACTTCCTGGGACAGGACAGCTCCTATGCCTGTCTCTGATGCGTCTGTTTGGAGGATGAACAGTTTGTTGAAATCCGGGCTATACAAGACCGGTTCCTGACACAGGCAGCCCTTGAGCGTCCTGAAGGCAGTCTCGCACTCAGGGGTCCACTGCACTTGTCGGGAGCTATTCTTGGTTAGCAGCTCAGTTAGGGGTGCTGCGATCGAGGCAAACTGCGGGATAAACCGCCGGTAATACCCCGTGAGGCCCAGGAATTGCCACACCTGGTGTTTTGTTGTTGGCGTTGGACAGTCTGCGAGGGCTTGTACCTTCCCCACAAGGGGTTTTATTCATCCTCCTCCAACTGTGTAGCCGAGATAGGTGGTCTCTTGCCAGGCTATCCGGCATTTCTTGGGGTTAGCTGTCAACCCTGCCTCCCGCAAGGTTCTTAGGACCGCGGCGACCCGGTTTAGGTGATCCTCCCAGTGGCGGCTATAAACCACTACGTCGTCCAGATAGGCGGCCGCATACTCCTGGTGTGGCCGCAGTAGATGATCCATTAGCCGCTGGAAGGTCGCCGGGGCGCCATGGAGCCCGAAAGGCATTTGGGTAAACTGATAAAGTCCTGATGGAGTGGCAAAGGCGGTCTTCTCTTTGGAGCCCTCGTCAAGCGGGATTTGCCAGTAGCCTTTACTAAGATCCAGGGTAGTGATAAACTGAGCTTCCCCAAGGCGTCCTAGGAGCTCGTCCACCCTGGGCATCGGATAGGCGTCAAAGTGAGAGATGGCGTTTACCCGCCGGAAATCTATGCAGAACCGGCGGGTGCCGTCCGGTTTGGGCACCAGAACCACTGGACTGTGCCACTCGCTTCGGGACGGCTCGATAACCCCCAGGGCCAACATGGCCTGGACCTCCTCTTCAACCTCCTGGCACATGCGATATGGTACAGGCCGGGTGGTTTCTCGTATCGTCTTCCCTGGCTCGGTTTGGATCGTATGACAGGCCAGGGTCGTGTAGCCCGGTACCGTCGTAAATGTCTTCCGGAAGACCCGCAGGAGACATTTGGCCTGCTTACGCTGTTCCTCCGTGAGCGAGTGGCCCAGCGGGGGCTCCTCCAAGTCCCCCGTCTGGATCACCTCGGGGCCCAGTTCCGGTTCGGGTGGGTAAGGGTAGATTAGCAGGCCCTCCCGGTCGCGCCAAGGTTTTAACAGATTGACGTAGTATAGCTGGGTCTTCTTTCATTGATCTGGCTGGTGAACCCCATAGGTAACAGGTCCCACTCTTCGAGTTACTTCATACGGCCCCTGCCAGCGGGCCAATAACTTCGACTCGCTGGAAGGTAGGAGCAGCAGGACCCGGTCCCCAGAAGCAAATTCCCGTGCCTGCGCCTCCCGGTTGTAGTTTCGCTCCTGTCTCACTTGGGCTATCCTCAAGTTCTCCCGTGCCAGGGTGCCTGCTTGAGTGAGGTACTCCTGGAACTGGAGGACGTACTGAAGGAGACCCTGGGATGGGGAGGCCGACTGTTCCCAGTTCTCCCGCATTAAATCTAGGAGGCCCTGTGGCCTCTGTCCGTATAACAATTCAAATGGGGAGAACTTTGTTGATGCCTGCGGGACCTCCCGGATGGCCAGCAACAGGGGTGGTAGGAACTGATCCCAGTGGTGTAGCTCCCCCGAGGGAAATTTCTTCAGCATGTCCTTGAGGGTGCGGTTAAACCGCTCCACCAACCCATCGGTTTGCGGATGGTACACGGAGGTGTGGAGCTGTTTCACCCCTAGAAGCTCGGAGACCACTTTGAGTAGTCGGGGTGTAAAATTAGTACCTTGGTTGGTTAGGATTTCCTTGGGCAACCCTACGCGGGCAAAAATCTTTACCAACTCCCCGGCAATAGTCCGGGCTGTGATGCTCCGCAAGGGGATAGACTCTGGGAAGCGGGAGGCGTAGTCCACGAGGACCAAGACGTACTGGAAGCCGGTCGCGCTTCTGGGGAGCGGGCCTACTAGGTTCATGGTGACCCGTTCGAACGGGGTCTCGACCAACGGCATGGGGACTAGGGGCGCCTTGGATACCCGAGGTGGAGCGGCCAGTTGACACTCTGGGCAGGAGTTACAATACCGCTTCACTTCTTGGTCGAGTCCGGGCCAAAAGAACCGCGCCAGGATGCGGGCGAGGGTCTTCTCATGCCCTAGATGTCCGGCGGCCAGCACGTCGTGGGCCAATCTCATCACGGCCCGCCGGTGACAGCGGGGTACCAGCAACTGCGTTTGCGGTTCCCGTGTGCGAGGGTCCCGGTCGACCCGGTAGAGTCTGTCCCCGGCACAGTTCGAAATGGGGCCACTGGGTGGCTCGATGAGGATCGATCACGGACCCGTCTACAGCCGTGAGTTGCTCATAGGCCCAGCTAAGAGTAGGGTCCGCGCGCTGGTCGCGGCAAAAGTCAGTGTCGAAACGGGGTTCGGGGCGGGCCTCTCCCGACGGTCCACTGGCTTCTTGGCCTCCTGCTTCGTTCTCCTCACCGTCCTTCTCCGCCTCTGGCGGAGATTCCTGGGGTTCGGCCGCTAACGCCGGAGTTGACCGGAGAACCTCCTCGAAGGTGGGCCAGTCCCGCCCCAGGATCACGGGGTACTCCAGGCGGGGTGCCAGGCTGACTACTAACTGTCGGGTGATACCACCCACTGTTAGCCGGACTCAAGCGCTTGGGTAGGGTCGGACGTCCCCATGAATGCACTGCAAATGGATTGGCTTCAAATGGGGGTCGACCGGGGGTCCCAGAGCCTGGCGAACCAACGTCTGGCCGCACCTAGAGTCAATCAAGGCCTGCGTGGATTGGTCCTCAACCATCACCGGGACCGTGAGCTTGGGGTAATCGGGCCCGGCCGGCCCCCGCGTAGACCTGCCCAAAGCTACAGTCCATTTTGGGGCAGTCCCGTTGTAGGTGTCCCGCCTTCCCGCATCCAAAGCAGGGACCGAGCTCGGGGCGTCCACTCCAAGGGAGGGCTGCTAGTGTACTACGAGGGGGGCTCTGACGGGCCCTCGGGGCCCCCTGATTGAAGGCTGGGGTTACCAGCTGGGGGGCTGCGTCCGAGCGCTGAGGTTGGGACACCGCCCGGGAGTCTGATCCGTGACCCAGACCTCGCGGGCTGGGCAGGTTGGTCACCTTCTCATTATGGGGGCATTCAGGCCCAGAGGTAGGTGGCCAGAAGGTGGGCCCTATGGAGGCTTCCGCGGCTAGGAAGCCCTCCATCAGCGAGACGGTATCAGCCAGGGTCGCTGGCCGGTGGCGGAGTACCCAAGCCCTTCCCCGGGCGGGCAGGGTGTGGACAAATTGCTCCAAAACCACCTGCTCGGTTACTTCTTCCGCCGTCCTGACCTCCAGTTGCAGTCACCAGCGGCAGGCCTCCTTCAAAGTCTGGGCCACCATCTGGGGACGGGCGCCCGCAGGGTAGGTCTGGCACCGGAAACGCTGTCTAAAGGTCTCTCGGCTGACGTCCAAAGCGTCCAGGACCGCAGCTTTCACTCGGTCGTAGTCCCTGGCCTCTTCTGTCGCCAGTCCGCGGTAGGCCGCTTGGGCCATCCCAGTCAAATACGGGGCCAAAAGGGTGGCCCATTGGTCTCGGGCCCACCCTGCGACAAGGGCCACCCGCTCAAACGTGACCAAGAAGGCCTCGGGGTCGTCATCTGGGCCCACCTTGGTCAGGCGCAGGGGGGCAGCCGAACGTGGGCCCCTCCCAGCACCCTCACCCGCTGGCCAGTCAGCAGGGCAGGGGGCGGTGCCCATGAAGTGCTGCAGCTGGCTCCCCAGCTGCTGTACTAGCTGCTGCTGCTGTTCCAGCTGAGCCGCGTGCTGCTGCTGCTGTTGTTGGAGATGGGCGGCATCTTGTTGCTGCTGCTGCTCCAGTTGGGCGGCATGCTGCTGCTGCTGCAGCTGGGCCGCCTGCTGTCGCTCCTGGCTCTCCACCAGCAGCTGGAACAGCCGCTCCATATCCATTTTCCTGGCTAGGAAGGGGCGAACCACCACCCGCTTACTGGCCCCTTCTCACAGGGGCAAGGGTTCGAAGTCCCTCGTCAGGTGCCACTGTAATCGTGTGGGTCCGGGGCTCAACCCTCCACGGGGAGGAGGGGAGCCACACCGGCCCATCGTTCCTATGAGGGTTCTGGCTGGCTCCTTTAAGACTGAGCAATAAGACAAGAATCAGTTAGGGCTCAGGCCTTCTGCTGCAAGGCTGAGCAAAACTACAGTTCAGGGAGCTCAGGCCCTTTGTGGCAGGGGCTGAGCGGCAAACAGTTCAGGGAGCTCAGGCCCTTTGTGGCAGGGGCTGAGCGGCAAACAGTTCAGGGAGCTCAGGCCCTTTGTGGCAGGGGCTGAGCGGCAAACAGTTCAGGGAGCTCAGGCCCTTTGTGGCAGGGGCTGAACAGTAAACAGTTCAAAATGGCTCAGGCCCTTTGTGGCAGGGGCTGAGCAGTAAACAGTACAAAATGGCTCAGGCCCTTTGGTTCAGGGGCTGAGCAGTAAGCAGTACAAAATGGCTCAGGCCCTTTGGTTCAGGGGCTGAGCAGAAAACAGTACAAAATGGCTCAGGCCCTTTGGTTCAGGGGCTGAGCAGTAAACAGTACAAAATGGCTCAGGCCATGGCTCAGGGGCTGAGCACTGGGGTGAGGGGGAAAGCTGCCACCCGTGAGTGGGGTGCCAGGGGGGGCGCAGGCCCACCCACTCCACTGCATCCCAGCCCGGGGCCCTAGCAGCGGCTACTACCGCTGCTGGTCAGTGGGGTCCTGACCGCAACACACTGACATGGGTACAGGTTGGTCTGCAGCCTGACTAGGGTCGGCTGCCCCCGGGCCACTTCCGATTTCCCCCTCTGGGCCTACCTGGTCCATGCCGTCCGCTCCCGGGAGATCCACAGCATGGGCTCCTCGCAGCCCGGGCTCAGGGGTAGATCCGGCAATTCCTCAGGGAAGTCCAGCCAGTTCTGCTCTGGGGGTTCCTCGGGGTAACAACAGCGGAGAGGGGAGGTCTCCGGCGGCTCCTCGTCGTAGGTGGCATGGGGAAGCTCCGGCAGGTCCTCCCAGTAGCGAGCGAGGGGAAGCTCCGGCCAGTCCGGGTAACTGCTTTGGGCCCCCCCGGCTTCCCCATCACGAGCTCCCTCGGGCAGGTCTGCTCCCGGCGGTGGCTGGGCCCTGACTGAGCTAGGATGGCCGGCTTTTATACTTCTGGGTCGCCGCCTCACCCTCTGAGGGGCGGGCTCACTGCTCTGTAGCCCCGCCCCTTCCGGTGTCCGGGGCTCAACCCTCCCAGGGGAGGAGGGGAGCCACACCCGCCCGTTACACAGCTCCATGGGCTCTACTGGAGACTAGATGGTTCTGTGTCATTGGCAGAGAATAGGAGAGACCGAGGGGCACCTGTGCCCGAGGCCCCCTTAATGGCAGGGAAATGATTTAGATACACCCAGAAAATCCTGGCAAATAACCAGCACCATACGCTGCCGAGGAAAGTGAACACTTTACACCCTGCCAATTTGACCAGGGAGGAAATTCCTTCCTGATACCCATATGGTGATCAGTTAGACCCTGAGCATGTGGGCAAGAACCTGCCAGCCAAGAACCCGAGAAAGAGAGAATGGCTTGGTGTCAGGTAAGAGCCCTGGCACATCCCGCCCAATGTCCCATTTCCAGCCAGGGCTGCCCAATGCTTCAGAGATTTAAAAAAAAAAACTCCTAGAATACACGGTCAGGGGCAGGAATCCCTTCCATGAATCCCTGAAGCATGAGCTTTTAGGAACATAAGACATGCCCCTCAAGTAATCCCCAATGTTGCTGAGCTCTGCCCCTCACCATCACAAGCAGCCACGTCATACAATCCCACTCAGACATCTGTTCAGTTCTCTTTTAAAACAAATTTTGTGATTTGCCCCCCACAACTCCGATTGGGAGGCTGCTCCAGAACCTCACCCCACTGGTGGTTAGAAACCTTCCTGTAATTTCTAGCCAGTCTCTCCATCTCTCACACACCTGAATGTACACATGAGCCAGACAGACATAGGCTGGCTCCTTGTCCCCCTCTCGTGGTTAGGCCATGAATGGTGGTTTATACGATAATGGACCCACTCCCCAGATAGTGGCAATGGATATACAGCTCCTTTGGAGGCAGTAAGTCAGATGCTGCAAATTGCTTTAGTGCCACCAGAGTCAATGGAACTACACCGATGTGTTGAAGATCTACCCGAAATGTCTTCTCACCTACCCCAGTCTTACACCAGTCTGACTCCTTTGGTTCCAACGAAACCACTCCTGATTTATACACACAAGCAAGACAACTCCCATCATTGTTTTCACTGGCCATGGAACGGGTGCAAGTGACCAAGCAGTGTAACAGGTATTGTTTTGGCACGGAATGAAAGTCTGATTCCTCTCTTGCACACAATTTACACCCATTTACTCCACAACTGTCCCAGATTTTCTACTGGTGTAAATCACTCCAGTGGCAGTGACATCAGCGGAGTAAATCTGGATTTGCATTGGTGAAACTGAGGTCAAAATCAGACCTCGTTGTGTGCAAGCTGTGTGGTCATGGAAATCACTGACATTAATGAACAGATACTAGGTAAGCAAACTTTAATTAGAGAAAGACAGAAAATTAATTATTGGTGAATTACCTACACCCAGTCAGTCTCCTCAGGGCAGCTTTCATCTCCTTGTTCCTCATGCTGTAGATAATTGGATTCATGATTGGTGGCAATACGGAATAGAGAATTGCCACCAAAAGATCCAGAGCAGATGGGGAGCTGGAGGTGGGTTTCAGGTAGGCAAAGGCCCCAGTGCAAACAAACAAGGAGACCACAGTGAGGTGAAGAAGGCAGGTGGATAGGGCTTTATGCTGGCCCTGCTCAGAGGGGATCCTGAGCACTGATTTGAAGATCTGAACATACGACAAAATGATAAAAACAAAGCAGCCTAAGACTAAACATACTGTAAAGGCAAGAACCCCAATTTCACTCAGATATGAGTCAGAACAGGTGAGCTTCAGCAGCTGGGGGATTTCACAGAAGAATTGATCCACCATGTTGCCACCTCAGAAGGTCAATGCAAATGTGTTCCCGGTGTGTAGCACAGAGTAGAGAATCCCACTGATCCAGGCACCAGCTGCTAGTAAGATACAAGCTCTGCTGTTCATCATTTCCTCATAGTGCAGTGGTTGGCAGATGGCGACATATCGGTCATACGCCATGACGGTGAGAAGGGAAAAATCTGCTCCCAACAAGAAGAGGAGGAAAAAGACTTGGGCAACACATCCAGCATAAGAAATGGACCTGATGTTCATGAGGGAGTTAGCCATGGATTTGAGGACGGTGACAGAGATGGAGCTGAGGTCTACCATGGACAGATTCATCAGGAAGAAGTACATGGGGGTGTGAAGGTGTTGGTTGAAGGCAATGGCCATGAAGATGAGAAGATGCCCCATCAGGGCTGCCAGGTAAATCACAATAAACACCACAAAGTGCAAAATTTGCATCTCCTGAAAATCAGAGAATCCCAGAAGGAACTTGGTCACGATGGTTCGGTTGGACATTTTCTTTCTCAGGACATCGTGTGATGTCTGTGGAGGGAGAGAAAAGAGCAAGGGCCAGCATTAGTTCAGTAAAATAACTCTCCTTTTAAAAAACCACCTTAATTTAATTGAGTCAGACCTTTGGCTTGTGAAGATTGGTGTAATATGGGAATGAAGATGGGGAAAACAGCCCCACGGACTTTAATGGATTTACTCCTGATTTACACTGGGGTGAGAGAAAGCAGAATCAGCTCAATGGATTCTAGTGGAGTTAAACTGCTCTAAATGGGAGCACTATATCACAGGGAGAAGACCAAACCCAGCCATAATTATGCAGTAACCTCAAGTCAGGAATATAGCTCAGGAGTTCCGATGCTCCATCCCCCATTTTAGCCTGATTTGCACGCTTGCTGCGGGAGACAGACCTTCCGGTTCCCCTCCTGATACTCTTACCACTCAACTCAATACCCTCCCAGAGCTTGGAAGAGAACCCAGGAGTCCTGACTTCCTGTTCGCCCCCTGCTCTAACCCACTAAATGCAACAAGTCTCCTGGAGATGGAAATACAGGCCAGGAGTTCTGGCTCTACCCACTGGACTCAACTCCCTCCCAGAACTGGGAACACAAGTGAGGTATCATGACTCCCAGTCCCCTCCACAAACCACTACATCAGACTGCATCTGAACCTCTCTCCCAGTAACTCTCCACTGCCATCAGGAATGACTGCTGTGATTGACAATGGAGAGTCATTGGGCTTGCGATCATGAGTGAGAGTGATTCTCCGGAGTGGTACTTGGGGCTCACCTGGTGTCTGACAGAGCCAAGTTCAAGTCCCTGCTCCAATGACTATTTAATTATTGATAGAAAATGGAGCAACTACAACAGGAGTAGGGTGACCAGATGTTCCGATTTTATAGGGATAGTCCCGATTTTGGGGTCTTTTTCTTATATAGGCTCCTATTACCCCCAACCCCTCGTCCCAATTTTTCACACTTTTTGTCTGGTCACCCAAAACAGGAGAGGCTGAGACAGTCTCATTTCAGAACAGCCCATACCACTCAGCTTCAAGTTATGAGGGCTGCCTGTCCCACAGTCCTTATGAGAGACAGAAATAGAACCTCCCAGTTCTGGTTCCTCCCCTCTACACACTGGACTGAACTTCCTCCCAGAGCCACACATAAAACTGAGGAGTTCTGGCTCTTAGTCCTCACTACTTTTACCCATTAGGCCCGAGTCCCTTTCCAGGGCTGGGGATAGAATCATAGAATCATAGAACTTAAGATCAGAAGGGACCATTATGATCACCTAGTCTGACCTCCCACAAGATGCAGGCCACAAAAACTGACCCACCCACTCCTGAAATAATTCTCTCACTTGACTCAGCTGTTGAAGTCCCCAAATCCTGATTTAAAGACTTCAAGTAGCAGATAATCCTCCAGCAAGCGACCCCTGCCCCATGCTGCGGAGGAAGGCGAAAAACCTCCAGGGTCACTGCCAATCTACCCTGGAGGAAAATTCCTTCCTGAACCCAAATATGGCGATCAGCTGAACCCCGAGCATGCGGGCAAGACTCTCCAGTCAGACACTCAGGAAAAAGACTTTCAATATCCCAACATTGACCCTCGGTACTAATTACCAGTGGTGGCACGTTATTGACCTATTGACTAAATCACGTTATCCTATCAAACCATTCCCTCCATAAACTTATCAAGCTTAATCTTAAAGCCAGAGAGGTCCTTCGCCCCCACTGTTTCCCTCAGTAGGCTGTTCCAGAATTTCACTCCTCTGATGGTTAGAAACCTTCGTCTAATTTCAAGCCTAAACTTCCCGACTGCCAGTTTATATCCATTTGTTCTCGTGTCCACAGTAGTAATGAGCTGAAATATTCCTCTCCCTCCCTGGTATTTATCCCTCTGATATATTTAAAGAGAGCAATCATATCTCCTCTCAACCTTCGTTTGGTTAAGGAAAACAAACCGAGCTCCTCAAATCTCCTTTCATACGACAGGCTTTCCATTCCTCGGATCATTCTAGTGGCCCTTCTTTGTACCCGTTCCAGTTTGAATTCATCCTTCTTAAACATGGGAGACCAAAACTGCACACAGTACTCCAAATGAGGTTTCACCAATGCCTTGTATAACGGGACTAGCACCTCCTTATCTCTACTAGAAATACCTCGCCTAATGCATCCCAAGACCGCATTAGCTTTTTTAACGGCCACATCACATTGCCGACTCATAGTCATCCTGCGATCAACCAGGACTCCGAGGTCCTTCTCCTCTTCCGTTACTTCCAACTGGTGCGTCCCCAGCTTATAGCTAAAATTCCTGTTGGTCATCCCTAAATGCATAACCTTACACTTCTCACTATTGAATTTCATCCTATTACTAATACTCCAGTTTACAAGGTCATCCAAAACTCCCTGGAGGATATCCCGATCCTTCTCCGAATTGGCTCCTAGTCATCATTATTTTAACACACTTGACTCAAGTGCCTTTTCAGCAATCTAATAGACAGAAGTAAACATAAACTGAGAACTAGACACAAACAGATGATGTATGATAGATAGATAGATGTAACAACAAACTAACAGAGAGGTACAAGTAAGAAAAGAATAAATACAGATAGTGCAGGAGAAACACAGAACTAACACAAATATGTAGATAGAGAAGTAAAACCAAACTAATTGAGAGAGAAAAGTACAAACAGACAGATAGACTCCAATAACAAGAAACTAATGTACAGAGAGAAAAATAACAATGAGCTGATAGTGTTTGTCACAATTTTTGGAAAACTTTAATGTAAATTCCTCAATCCATTCTAAATATATTGTGTGCCAATTTGATCAATTCCCCCACTCCCAATAGCAGAAAACCGAGGAACAAATATTTTGCCTTCTCTTTTCTAAGGTAAATGCTTTGGACTGCCTCAGTTACCCATGGCCAAATTGAGGTAAGAGTGAAAGTATAAAAAATATCTATGGTCACTTACTATTTCTTCCTTAAAGTGTCACTCTGTAATCCCCAAATATATTTCATTGCAATAGCAAACTTACGGTGCCGGTCTGTGTGTGGAATCCTCCCAGACTGAGATGTCTTTTCTCCTCCAGCTACAGACTGCAATTAATTTCCTCTCTCTCTCTAGCCCTATACATACCCCTCTATCGATCAATCTCTCTATCTAGTGCCCCATCCCTGTATTATGAGAGGCTGTTCCCACATCGCACTGAGGCTGAGCTGCAGGAAATACACTGAGATCTGTGCTGTCTGCGGATGAGCTATGTGTCAAAAACGTGGGTGATGCAGGAAGGTGATTTATACATGTCTGTTTTCTAAGGGCTTGTGGGACTCACTCCCTGGCGCCCTCAACAGCTCAGCGGCAAAGGTTCATTTCTCTTGCCCTGTACTTCCTTGAAAAGTTTTCAGAAATTAAAATAATCACAATTACAACGAGGCAGCAGGGTCTAGAGGAAAGATTGTGAGACAAACACTGCGGGCACACAGGACTGTACTCCAGACATCTGGCATCAATTACTAGCCCTGCCGCTGACCTGCTGTGTTACCTTGGGAAAGTCATTCCCTGGGGCTGTCTTTCCCCTCCTGTCTTTTCTACTGTAAGCTTCTTGGGGCGGAGACTGTGTCTTACCTAATATAATGGGCCTCTCATATCAGGTTAAACTATAAGATAATTAATTAATTAAAAAACTAAGGTCTAAGATGTCCTGAGATCTGATCCCAACTATTCCTCTGGCTTTGTTCAATCCCTTCACCTCTCCATTCCTCGGTTTGTCATCCATCCAATGGGGATAATAATTGCAACATGGAAGATAATTCATAATTAGTGGAGATACTCAAAAATATCTTCCTGTCAAAACAGCTTTTTGAAGAAAAATTGCTTGTCATTGAAAATAATCTTGGTGTGGAGAAAATTCATTTTGAACTCATTATTCTATGGGGTTTTTTTTGTTGGTGGTGGGAAGTTGTTTTGGGGTTTGGTTTTATGAAAACCTGGCGATGGAAAACTCTTTGGTATATTTTTTCAGGGTTTGCGGGAAAGTTTTCAATCTTTTCCCCAAACTAGAAAATATTTACCATGAACTGGCATTTTTACTAGAGAAGTTTATTGAAAAGTAAATGCTTTCCAGTCTCCAGAGCGGTCACAAGGGAGCATTCTGGGATAGCTCCTGGAGGCCAATAACGTTGAATTGCATCCACAATACCTTTAACCTGGGATTGCGATCTCGATTTAAGCGCTACTCCACTTGCCGAGGTGGAATACAGAAATTGATTTAAAGAGCCCTTTAAATCGAAAAAGCTGGTTTGGTCATGTGGACGGAATCTTTTTTTTTTTCAAATTAACTCGGCTAATTCCGAAATAACAGACTAGTGTAGACCAGGCCTTAGACTTTCCTCTGAATCAGGTGGTACTGGCCACTATCAGGGACAGAATACTGGAGTGGATGGTCCAAACGTCTTACCCAGTCAGAAAGTTCCTATGACAAGCAGGTGCTGTCAAATAAAATTACAATGAATGTTGCACCCACATCAACTCAAATGCATTTAATTTAGTTTTAATTACTCATCATTAAATCTGGCCAAAAATTAAAATTATATTTTTGTGGGAAATGTCAAGGTTTTGTTTTCATAGAAACATCCCATAATATTGATTATGGATGGGGTGCTGGGCAAAAAAATAACATTCTCAACTCTTATGCACTAGTCAGGTGGGCAGGAAAAGCCCCGGGAATGTTTGAATTTCCTTTCTTGTTTGGTCACCATCAGTACAGGTGACCATCAGCACAGTCCACCATCACAGGTGACCATGTAGAGTCCACCATCGCAAGAGATCACGCAGTCCCAGATTCGCAGACGAGCTCCAGCATGGTCCGAACGGGAGGTACTGGATCTCATTGCATGTTGGGGAGATGAATCTGTTATGGCAGAACTATGTTCCAAAAAAAGGAATGCAAATACGGACGCTAAAGTCTCCAGGGCCATGATGGAAGCAGGCTACTCCAGGGAGTATCATACAAAACTCAAGGAGCTCATGCAAGCATACCAAAAAGCCAGGGAGGCAAACAGGCGCTCTGAGTCACAGCCCCATACATTCCACTTCTACCGTGAGCTCCATGCAATTATGGGGGTGACACCAACACTACCCCACCACTGTCCGTGGACACCTGCCAGGGGGGAGTTGCATGGAGCAAAGATGAATAGTCATTGGAGGAGGAAGAGGAGCACAGTGCACAGGTGGCAAGTGGGGAATCCATTTTCCCCCCAGCCGGGAACTATGCTTAACGCTGGAGCCAATAGCCTCCCCCCCACTCCCAACGTGGGCTCCCAGCACATGACCTTGGGGAAAGTACTTCTGGTGAGAGAGAGCCTGATCAAAGCCACTCTGGGCTGTTCAGGTGTAGTTTAAAGGGCTCATACCTGCTCAGAGCCTCATCAGAGCCACGCAGTGGGTGCGGGGGGGCGGGGGGTTGGGTGTTGTGTGAAGTGATCACCCCAGAGAGCCCGCAGGCCCTTCTTTATGGCAAACCCACCAGGCATTGCTTGCTGTGGGAAAGGGGGCCCAGCAGTTTGAAAACATGGAAATGAATGTAGAAGAAGCAGAACCCCACGTGCCCCTAGGCTTCCTGCAAGCTGAATTCTGTTGCCCGGCTGTGTGTGATGGCTTACTCATACCAAAGTGTCCCCTTTGTTCTCTGAAATGTATCTTTTAAAATACTACCCTCCCTTTTTCTCCTCCCAAAGGTGCAAATGTTTCAACGCGGCCCCTATCTACTCCATTCCAGAGGCTGATCCAGATTAGAAGGCGGAAAAAATGAACTCGAGAAGACATGTTTGCCAAGTTCATGCAGTCCTCCCTCACTGATAGGGCCCAGCTGAATGTGTGGAGGCAAACAATTGCAGAATCCCTTAAAGCATTACAGGAACATAACGAGAGGAGGGACTCGCGCGATGAGAGCAGGCAGGACGCTATGGTCAAGCTCATTGGGGAGCAAACTGACATGCTCCACTGTATGGTGGATCTCATGCATGAAAGGCAGCAAGACCACAGTCTGCCGCTGCAGCCCCTGTATAACCACCCTCCCTCCTCCCCAAGTTCCATAGCCTCCTCGCCCAGATGCCCAAGAACATGAGGGAGGAGGCTACGGGGACCCACACACTCAACCACAGAGGATCGCCCAAGCACCAGAAAGCTGGCATATGTGAACTTTTGATTTGGTTTCTGGACTTGTCCTTTCCTCCTCCTCCACTTCCACCCCCCTTCCTCCACCCCACCCCCCAGTCTGCCTTCTGATTTCTCTCAATGTGTTGTGCAACAAACAATAAAGAACAGTTTTTAAACAATTTAGACTTTATTTCCTTTCATATATAGGGGGGGGGGCGAGTAACCTCAAGAGAAACAAACACAACTGTCACACCAAACCCTGGCCAGTCATGAAATTGGCTTTCAAAGCTTCTCTGATACGCAGCGCACCCTGCTGCACTCTTCTAATAGCCCTGTTGTCTGGCTGTGCGAAATTGGCTGCAGCCGAATTGCCTCAACTTCCCACCCTGCCATAAAAGTCTCCCCCGTACTCACAGATATTGTGGACCACACAACAAGCAGCAATTATAATAAGAATATGGGTTGTGCTGAGATCTAACTGAGCCAGTAAACTGCGCCCGTGCCCTTTAAAATGTCCAAAAGCACATTCTACCACTATTCTGCACTTGCTCAGCCTATAGTTGAACTGCTCCTTACTACTGTCCAGGGTGCCTATGTATGGCTTCATGAGCCATGACATTAAGGGGTAGGCTGGGTCCCCAAGGATAACAGTCGGCATTTCAACATCCCCAACAGTAATTTTCTGATCTGGGAATTACGTCCCTTCCTACAGCTGTTCAAACAGACCAGAGTTCCTGAAGATGAGAGCATTATGCACCTTTCCTGGCCATCCCATGTTGATATTGGTGACACGTCCCTTGTGATCTACCAGTGCTTACAGCACCATGGAAAAGTACTCCTTGCAGTTTATTTACTGGCCGCCCCGGTTTGCCGGGGCCAAGATAGGAATCTGTGTTCCATCTATCACCCAGCTGCAGTTAGGGAACCCCAGCACATTAAAGCCATCCACAATGGTCTGCACATTTCCCAAAGTCACTACCCTTGATAGCAGCTGGTCAATGATTGCGTTGGCTACTTGCAGCACTGCAGCCCCCACAGTAGATTTGCCCTCTCTAACCTGATTCCCGACTGACCGGTAGCTGTCAGGCGTTATGAGCTTCCACAGTGCTATGGCCACTCGCTTTTCAGCTGTGAGGGCTGCTCTCATTTTGGTGTCTTTGCACTTCAGGGCAGGGGACAGCAAGTCCCAAAGTTCCATGAAAGTGGCCCTACGCATACGAAAGTTTCGCAGCCACTGGGAATCATCCCAGACATGCAACACTATGTGGTCCCACCAGTCTGTGCTTGTTTCCCGGGCCCAGAATCAGCGTTCCACTGCATGAACCTAGCCCAACGCCACCATGATCTCCCAATTGCCACATGCCGTGCTGCTAGGAATGTCTGTGTCCATGTCCTCATCAGTATAGTAATTGTGTTATCGTCACTTCCTCGCCCAGTTTTGCAGGTACTGCACATACTGCTGGATAATGCGCGAGATATTTACAATGGTCAAAACTGCAGCGGAGATCTGAGCGGGCTCCATGCTTGCTGGGCTATGGCGCCTGCAAGGGTAATCCTGGAAAAAGAGCGTAAAATGAGCTATTCGGTTCAAGACGGCTGATAAAAGGCAGTAAATGGTTGTCTTCTGTAGATTTCACAGAGTCGGTAAGCTTGTTAGAGCTGCAAGAGCGGGAGAGCAGAGTTTGCGGCGGAAGCTGTGCAGCTCTATTCATGACGGCCGAAAAACGGTGGGGAATTGTTGCCTTCTGTAGCTTCCATGGGAGCCAATGACTGACAACATGGAAAAAGTGGTGGAAGCTGTGTGGCTCTGTTCATGGTAGCCGAAAAAGGTGGGAAATGCTTAGATGAAAGAGTAGATAGAAAGACAAGAGGACATGCGAGGTGGATTCACAGTACCAGGAGACAGGCGGTGCACCATGCTGCACCATCTGCTGGTGGTATGGCGTCTGCCGTAACTTTCATGGACAGAGAAGCTAGTGACGGCACACACCCAGAAACACCTGTGAGAATATTTTTGGCCCATCACGCACTGGGAGCTTAACTCACAATTCCAATGGGCAACAGAGACTTTGGGAACTGTGGGAGAGCTTCCCACAGTGCACCGCTCCGACATTCAGTGGTAGCCTCGGTACTGTGGATGCACACCACCGAATTCATGCACTTTAGTGGGGACACACAACTGCAAATGTATAAAATCGCTTCCGAAAATTCAAATAAAATAAGTTCAAATTAATTTCGTACTGTAGACATGTCCTAAGAGGCCCTATAGAGGACAGTTCTCGAATAACCTGCCCATGGTGGAGTCTCATCATCCTCAGCTAGTGAATGATCTATAGCATGAGGAAGGTGAGTTTCTACCCCTCATAGAGTTTTATATGTTACAATGTAACTGCATGCCCTCATTATCCAGATAGGCTGCAGTATTCAAAGGAACCTACCTGATTTGTGTGTCTAAATCGTATTGGCTTTCTACAGGAGAGGAGTGCCTAGCTCCATTAATCCCCTTTGAATATCTCACTTAGTTTATTATTAATTACTTATTTTGTAGATTCCATCACTGACAGCTTTCAAATCAAGATTGGATGTTTTTCTAAAAGATCAGCTCTAGGTATTGTTTTGGGGATGGTTTCTGGCTGGGTTATATAGGAGGTCAGACTAAACAGTCACTGTGGTCCCTGATGGCCTATTAATCTAATTTGAACTGCACCAAAAAGGAGTACAAAATTTCTCTAAAAATGCCACAAAATAGTAGATTTTTAAAAAAAAATCTAAATTTTTATGAATTATTTAAACAAAGTTTAAATTGTTTGAAGGGAGCAAGAGGATTCTGCTCCTCAGCCTCATTTATTGACCAGTTCTATTAAACTTAATTCTGGGAGATTTTAGCTGTATTGGGCAACACCATCTCTCTCTTGGCAATGTAGTCTATTTTGTGTTCATGGTTTGGCCAACCTGACCAGTGATGGGATTTTCAAGGTTGCCTATAGATATTTGGAGACCAAAATTCCAATTAGTTTTTATGGGAATTGGGAATCCCAGTCCCCTAGGTGAAAATCTCCTCCCATAGTTTTACAACTAAAACCTGCAACACTTTTCTGGTGGCATTTTTAAGGCGATTATTTAATATTTTTATTAACAACTTGGATAACAGAGGAGAGAATCTGCTCATAAATCTTGCAGATGACACCAAGCTGGGAGGGGTTGCAAAGACTTTGGAGGACACGATAAGAATTCAAAATAACCTTGACCAATTGGAGAATTGGTATAAAATCAACAAGAGGAAATTCAATAAAGACATGTGCAAAGTTCTTCTCTTACCAAGGAAAAATCAAATGTACAACTACAAAATTGGGAATCACTGGCTATATGCATGTTGTGAATGACAGAAATATTCACACTGTGGATTGGCTTCAGGTCCTTATTTCTTGGTAGCATTTTTGCTTTTCTCCAAGGTACATGAGAGAAGACAAGTGGGTTTGAAATATCTGCAGCTGATGTATTGATCTATAGTTATAAATTGCTGAACAAGCCTATTTAGGCGCCAAACTGTGAGTTACTTATAACTGTGTTTAATGAAGCAAGACTTTGGTTGGGCCAGACTGGGTTCTCAGTAACACCAGAGTAGAGCTGAAGTCATTAGAGTTATTTTGGCTTAATCTCTGAGATCAGAATTTCCTCTACTGTGAGTTTTGGCTGAGTAAAGATTGAGTAAAAACTGTCCACCCTACTGTACCAGTTTTGCAGTGTTATATAATTGTGTCATATGTTCTGATCTTCAAAACAGTGCTGAGAATCCCCTCTCATCAGGGCGGCATAAAACCTTCTCAACTTGCCTCCCTGACCTCATTGTGGTATCCATGTATGTTTGCACTGCTATTTTTGCCTGTATTAAACCCACCTCCAGCTCAATCTTAGGTCTGGATCTCATGGTGGCTGTTTTTGTATTCTGTGGTGCCTCCCATGAAGAATCCGATCATTTATAGCATGAGGAACGAGGATATCAATGCTGCCCTTTGGAAAATGATTGGATCAAGGCTATTGACCAAAAAATAAAATGGCCACATTTCTCTCAGGACCATTGTCTCATTCTGTGCTTCTTTATAAATATAATCAACTGTTGACATTATTGTTTCCATGAGAACATAACGTGCAATCCATTTTTGCACACTGACATATTTACACTGGTAAATATCTAGAAAAACTGCACTCAGGTCAATGGACTTGCTTTAAAATTTCACCTATATAAATAAGATAAAAATCTATCTATCTGTCTAGCTAAGAACATAAGAATGGTCATAATGGGTCAGACTAAAGGTCCATCTAGCCCATTATCCTGTCTACACACAGTGGCCAATATCAGATGCTTCAGAGAGAATGAACAGAACAGGACAATTATTGAGTGACCCATTCTGTGCTGTCCAATTCCAGCATCTGGCAGTCAGAGGCTTAGGGACACCCAGAGCACGGGGTTGCATCCCTGATCCTCCTGGTTACTAGCCATTGATGGATCTACCCTTTATGAACTTATCATGTCCAGCTATCCATCCATCCCCATACATACCCCTCGATCAATCTGAGGCTTTTGTACTGCCACCCCTCACCATGGTATCAGAGCACTTTCCACATAAAATCAGTTACAATATCAAAGTCACACATGGGGTCTCTGGCTCTTCTCCTTTCTTCAGGATGGGGAGTAAACATTCTGCCCCCGTCGTGTCACCGAGGCCGGAGGATCTGTCTGCCCCCACTACTGACCAAAGAGCCTCTGCCATGGCCAAGGTGTCAGCTGCTGCCCCCAGTGGCAGGGCTCTTTTTCTATAATGAACCCCTGGTTTTAACGAACAAATGGCTTAGATCCTCAGGGGTTCGTTATAGCAAGGATGTACTGTATTTGGTTGGTTGATTGATTTGTTTCTTTGTTCCACATGTTTTTGGAATATGTGGGTGGGGGTTTGGGTGGGCTAGGTATGTTTGATTAGATGGGAGTATCCATTTGATATCATCAAGTAGTGGGTACTACCAGATTGGACCCTGGATCAAGCACACGCCTATCTTCCACTGGTTTCTGGTTCGCTAAAAGAGACAGGGGCCTCCCTGATGGGACTTAGGCATCTCTCTCTGAGCTAGCACACAATCCTCTCCTCGGCATCTCCCAGAGTCCTTAGAGTTAGAAAACTTTTCCTAATCTCTAACCTAAATCTCTCTTGCTGCAGATTCAGCCCATGACTTCTTGTCCTATCTTCAATGGACATGGAGGACAATTGATCACCATCCACTTTATAACAGCCCATAACATATTTGAAGACTGTTATCAGGTCCCCACTCAGACTTCTTTTCTCTTCCCAGTACGGCAACTGACACTGAGGAAATGATGAAAGAGCAGCAAAATCCCTTGTGCATATACTAAACCATATGATGGGACACAAATAAAATAAGGCTCAGAACTTCAAATCTATCAAATTCCCCAAGTAGCTTTGAAAATTCCCTTCAATGGGACTGGACGTCCAATTCACCTTGGCAGCTTTTGCCACGGCCAGTGCTGGATTCTCCATAGCTTGATGTCTTTAGATCAAGACTGACTGCCCTTCTGGAATGTGCATTTATCAAACATAAGTTATTGGGCTCAAGACAGGGGTAAATGGCCTGTGATCTACAGGAAGGCGGAAGACTCAGACTGGGTGAGCTAATGGTCCCTTCTGGCCTGAAATCCTATGAATATTCTGCAAAAGTTTCCATTGATGGGACCTAGGGTCCAACCCCCTTCAGACCTTTAAAATTCTAGACTAAAGCCTGTTTTCAGTCTCTTATTAATTGGCTCCTTAACTGAGAGCCCTTCTTTTCACCTATAAAGCAAGTGCACTTCTCCAAGGCAGTGTGTCTGACACCTAACCCGGTGGCATCCTGTCTAGGGAGAAGACAGGGCGTTGGTCTAAGACCAGAGCAGTGACTTTTTAAGAGTTCTGAGGAGTTAAATACAAGTTCTCAAGGACTCCTTTATCACCATTAGGCCCTACTCCAGAAGGGAGCCAAACTGTTCACTGCTGGACAATATACCCACCACCAGTGCCTCTGGGACAAAATGCAGGAAATCTAGTTTGTTGGAGCATATTCCTGATAGAGGAGATTTCTAGGAAGCCATGCAGAAGCTGTTTGGGAGGGCTGAGCATGGTGAATCCAGGTAGCTGGCCATTCATTTGGTTTTAAACTGGATAATCCACTTTCTGTGTGGTTTGTCCCCTGTCTGGTACTGAGACAAAACCAGACATAGTTTTGTCCAGTATCATGGATGATGGACGCATGCAAGGTCACATTGACAGGCAAGGCGATGAGCATGGGGAGGGGGCCACCGCTTTCTCAGAAGTACCAGAATGTCAGGTGTGACGTTGCTTTATAGAAATAATAAACCCCAAAATGATTCATAGAAATATGCTTATGAGTGTGAATATTACATTACTGGAATATGTTTTATGTTAGATGTGCCATGTAACATATCACTGCAAAGGTTATGATCTACTGGATATATTCATTCTATTTACATGCATGTATCATTTTTGTTTTTGAAGTTATGAATATTGGCAATGTACTTGTTTGATTTTAAGTAGCCTCAGTGAAGCAGTTTGTCAGCTTCTTGAGAAAAGACTATTCTCAGTAAGTGCTCAATCAAGAAACACTTAAGCTAATAATGAACTCTGAGAGATGTCAATCTACATCTGAGCTTTCATGGGAATGTGGTATCGTTTGGTAAAGTTATGAGTCATGCATGGACATATGACTTCCCCATGTGAATCCAAAACTTCATTGTGTTGCTGGAGAGGAGAAGGGGTTTACACCCACAAGAGAAATTTCATTTAAACCCCAGGAAACCTCTCCATTCTGTCTTCAGCTGGCTCAAGAGATATCCTCTCCATCCCCAAAGGATATGTGAAAGAAACTCAAACAGTGGATACTAGCCACAGGGGTGTGAGTAATTCCTGGACCCAAACTAGAAGGAGGCTAGTCTGCAAACATCTCTGAGGGTGAGATTTCATCTGTAATCACTTTCTTACTGTATTAGGGCTTAGACTTGCGTGTTTTGTTTTATTTTGCTTGGTAATTCTCTTTGTTGTGTCTCTTATTACTTGGAACCACTTAAATCCTACATTTTGTTTTTAATAAAATAACTTTTGACTTATTAATTAACCCAGAGTATGTATTAATATCTGGGGGAAGGGGCAAACAGCTGTGCATATGTCTCTATCAGTGTTATAAAGGGTAAACAATTTATGAATTTATCATTTATAAACTTTATACAGGGTAAAACAGATTTATTTGGGGTTTGGACCCCATTTGGAGTTGTGTATCTGAGTGCTGGAGACAGGAACACTTCTTAATCTGTTTTCAGTTAAGTCTGCAGCTTTTAGTGGAAGTGGTTCAGATCTGGGTCTGTGCTTGTAGCAGTCAAGCATGTCTGGCTCAAACCAGGCAAGTCACTGAATCCCAAGCTGGCAGAGAAGACAGGCTCAGAAGTAGTCCAGGCACAACAGGTGGAAGTTCCCAGGCGGGGTTTGGTGATCCAACCCGTCAGATCTGGCATTCTGGGAATGCATCAGTGGCCAACCTAGCTGAGAGAAGAGTTTTTCTAAACCTTTGGCAGATTGTTTAACTCAGCTAAAATCATACCAGCATCTGTCATGAAGAGGTTGAGGAAACCATTTTCCATTGATGAGTTACTTTGACCAGCTCTACCAACCTGAGGTGAAAGCAACACACATACCCCTGCCCATGCCATGCATCTTTCGTCTCCAGAGTGCAGAGAGACTAGGAATGGGCATTGCTGAGATGATCAAGGAATAAAACTGCTCCTCCTCTCACTAAAGAATTCTTCCCCCTTAGGTCTCACTCCCACTGCTGTTCTGCAGTAGCTTGGTAGGCAATATCAGCCTCTGATTAGCGTAGGTATAAGGTCCCCTGAAGTTCTCAGGCCACTTCCGCATATGCGAGAGTCACCATCTAAGCTAGGCTGGCACCTGGGGGACTCAACCAGAGACATCTAGGTCCCAAAGTACGAGCTTCTACAGCTTGAGCTGAACAGCCAGGCAGCCTGACAGCCACTAGAACAGCCTCCTATCATCTAGGTGGGGCACAGAGGGGCCTCATTACACACAGTGCCCATGGTTGAGGTTTATACAGTGACACTGCACAGCTACAGGGGTCAAGGGCTCCATCTGAGCTGGAGTCACCTCCCTCAGCCAGGAGGAGAGGGAGTCACAGACAGTTGTACTAATGCAATGCCATGGACTCTACTGAAGTTTATTCTCTGTGTGGCACCTTCTTCTCTTCCCCGTCCATGAACATCCATAAAGTCACAGAGTCATAGAGTTCAGTCTGACCTGCTCTACGCCAACACCACCCGGCACCCACAGACCAAACCCAACCACTGAAATTAGACTGAAGTGTCACAGCCCTCAGGAGACTAGACAGTTCTGTGCCACCGGCAGAGAACAGGAGAGATGGAGGGACACTAGTGTCTGGGGGCCCTGCAATGGCAGGGAAATGTTTGAGATACACCCAGAAAATCCTTGCAAGTGACCCACACCACATACTGCAGGGGAAAGCAGCCCCACACCGCAAGTTCCCAGCCAATCTGATGGGGGGGGAATTCCTTCCTGACCCCCACATGGTGATCATTAGACCCTGAGCATGTGGGCAGGAACCAAGCATCTGAGAGAGAGAGAGAGACAGAGAGAGAGAGAGAGAGAGAGAGAGAATGGCTCAGTGCCATCTCATAGCCCTGGCACATCCACCCAATGTCCCAACTCCAGCCTGTGCTGCCCAATAATCCAGAGATTTAAAAAAAACCCCACCTCCCAGAATACACTGGGTCACGGGGAGTAATCCCTTCCTGACCCCTGCCAGTGGCCAGATGAAACCATGAAGCATAAGCATTTAGGAACATAAGAGATACGCTGCAAGTGAGCCCCAGGGCTGCTCAGCCCTGCCCCCCACCATCACAAGCAGCCACATCATACAATCCCACCCAAACATGTGTACAGCTATCTCTTAATACTAATTCTGTCATTGGACCCCCCTCATAACTCCTATTGGGAGGCTACTCCAGAGCCTTGCCCCACTGGTGGTTAGAAACCTCCCTGTAATTTCTAGCCAGTCTCTCCATATCTCACACACCCAAATGTCCATGTAAACCAGGCTGAAAAAGTCTGGTTCTTTGTCCTCCTCTAGTGGATAGGCCACAAATGGTGGTTTATAAGACAATGGGCCCTGTCCCCAGCTTGTGGCAATGGATATACAGCTCCATTGGAGGCAGTAGGCCAGATCAACAGATGCTGCAAATTGCTTTAGTGCCACCAGAGTCAATGAAACTACACTGATGTGCTGAAGATCTACCAAAAATGTCTTCTCTCACCTACCCCAATCTTACATCAGTCTGACTCCTCTGGTTCCAATGAAGCCACTCCTGATTTATACACACAAACAAGACAACTCCCATCATTGTTTTCACTGGCCATGGAATGGGTTCAAGTGGCCAAGCAGTGTAACGGATATTGTTTTAGCACAGAGTAAAAGTCTGATTCCTCTTGTGCAAACAATTTACACCCATTTAACTCCCCAACTGGACTAGATTTTCTACTGGTGCAAATCACACCAGTGGCAGTGATATCAGCAGAGTTAATCTGGATTTGCATTGGTGCAACTGAGATAAGAATCAGATCTGTTTGTGTGCAAGCTGTGTGGTCATGGAAATCACTGACATTAATGAACGAATACTACAGAAGCAACCTTTAATTAGAGAAAGACAGAAAATTAATTATTTGTGAATTACCTACACCCAGTCAGTCTCCTCAGGGCAGCTTTCATCTCCTTGTTCCTCATGCTGTAGATAATTGGATTCAAGATTGGTGGCAATACGGAATAGAGAACAGCCACCACGAGATCCAGAGCAGATGGGGAGCTGGAGGTGGGTTTCAGGTAAACAAAGATGCCAGTGCAAACAAACAAGGAGACCACAGTGAGGTGAGGAAGGCAGGTTGATAGGGCTTTATGCCGGCCCTGCTCAGAGGGGATTCTGAGCACTGATTTGAAGATTTTAACATATGACACAATGATAAAAACAAAGCAGCCTAAAAGTAAACACACACTAAAGACAAGAACCCCAACTTCACTAAGATATGTGTCGGAGCAGGCAAGCTTGAGTAGCTGGGGGATCTCACAGAAGAACTGATCCACCATGTTGCCTCCACAGAAGGTCAATGCAAATGTGTTCCCGGTGTGTAGCACAGAGTAGAGAATCCCACTGATCCAGGCACCAGCTGCCATTTTGACACAAGCTCTGATATTCATCATTCTCTCATAGTGCAGTGGTTGGCAGATGGCGACATATCTGTCGTAGGCCATAACGGTGAGAAGAGAAAAATCCGCTCCCACCAAGAAGACGAAGAAAAAGACTTGGGCAACACATCCAGCATAGGAAATAGACCTGGTGTCCATGACGGAGTTGGCCATGGATTTGGGGACAATGACAGAGATGGAGCCAAGATCTAGGACGGACAGATTCATCAGGAAGAAGTACATGGGGCTGTGAAGGTGGTAGTCGAAGGCTATGGCCATGAAGATAAGAAGATTCTCCATCAGGGCTGCCAGGTAAATCACTAGAAACCCCACAAAGTGCAAAATCTGCAGCTCCCAAACTTCAGAGAATCCCAGGAGAAGGAACTCGGTCATGGTGGTTCGGTTGGACATTTTCTTTCTCAGGACGTATCTCAGGATGTCTTCGCAGGGAGGGAGAAGAACAAGGGCCAGGATTAGATCAGTAACGTAACTCTCCTTTTCTGAAATCCACCTTAATTTTCTCGAGTCAGAACTTTAGCTTGTGAAGTTTGGTGTAATTTGGGAATGAGGATGGGGAAAAAAGCCCCACTGACTCCAATTCAGTTGCTTCTGATTTATACTGGGGTGAGAGAAAATAGAATCAGCTCAATGGACTCCAGCGAAGTTACTCCTGATTTGCACCAGGGTGATGGAGAGGAGAAATAGGAATAATTGCTTTTGAGGTATTTTTATACCTCTGTCACCCAGAGTGGGCAAACTCTGGATAGCAGTGTATAAATGTTACTATCCTCAGATTTCAGAGGGGAATTGAGGGTCTGGTTGGCCAGATTCTGGTGTCAGGAGCACTATTGCAAATGTTGGGTATTTTCACTGCATGCCATGGAATTACTCCCACTTTATACTGCTCTAAATGGAAGCAGCATCTTGCATGTAGGTGACTGAACCCTGCCACAATTACACAGTGAAATCAAGTCAGGAATACAGACAGTACCCCTGACACGCCATCCCCTGTTCTAGCTGGGGTTTCATTCTCATTTCAAAAGGAAGACATTCCAGTTCCCCTCCTGTTTCTCTATTCACTCAACTAAACTCCCTTCCAGAGCTTGGAAGAGAACCCAGGAGTCCTGACTCCCAGTTTGCCCACTGCTCTAACCCACTAAATACAAGCTAGGAGTGCTGGCTCTATTCATTGGACTCAACTCCCTCCCAGAGCTGGGAACACAAGTGAGGTGTCTTGACTCCCTGTCCCCTCCTCTAACCATTACTTCAGACTGCATCTCAGCCTCTGTCCCAGGGACTCTCCACTGCCATCAGGAATGACTGCGGCAAGTGACAATGGAGAGTCATTGGGCCAGCAAACATGCATTAGAGTGATTCTCCTGCGTGGTAGTTGGGGGACTCACCTAGTGCCTGGAAGAGACAAATCCAAGTCCCTGCTCCAATGACTATTTAATTATTGATACAAAGTGTAACAGCTCCAACAGGAGAGACAGAGACAGTCTCATTTCAGAGCAACTCATAGCCAAACAGCTCAGGCACTCTCCTGTAAAGTGGGAATTCAAACCCTTTCTCATCATCAGTCAGAGGGAGGAATTGAACCTGAATCTGTCACAGGCCAGCCAAGTGCCCTAACCACTCAGTTTCAAGTTATGAGGGGTGCCTGTCCCATACTCCTTATTAGAGACCGAAATAGAACCCCCAGTTCTGGCTCCTCTCCTCTCCACCCTGGACTGAATATCCTCTCAGAGCCGCACATAAAACTCAGGAGGCCTGGCTCTCAGTCCCTGCTACTCTTACCCACTAGACCCCACTCCTTTCCCAGAGCTGGGGATAGAACCCAGGAGTCCTGGCTTCTAGTCCACACCACTCTAACACACTAGACTCAATTGCCCTTGCAACAAGCTAATAGACAGAAGTAACCATAAACACAGAGATAGAGAAAGAGTGGGAGAACTAGATACAAACTGGGGAGTGGGGGGGAGATGTAACAAACTAACAGCAAGACATATGTAAGAAAAACATAGATACTGAGAGTAAGAGTGAGACACAGAACTAAGACAAACTAAGAGGTAAATAGAGAAAAATAAACTAATAGAGAGTGAGAAGTACAAATAGATAGACAGCAATAACAACAAACTAATGTACAGAGAGAAAAGTAACAAAAAGTTGATAGTGTTTGTCACAATTTTTGGACAATTTTAATGTAAACTCCTCAATCCATTCTAAAAAAAAATATGTGCATTAATTTGATTAATCCCCCCATTCTTCACAGGGGGAAACTGTGGCACGGATATTCTGCCCTCTCTTTCCTAAGGTAACTGCTTTGGTCTGGCTCAGTTTCCCATGCCCAAATTGAGCTAAGAGTGAAACTCTGAAAAAATATCTGTCACTTACTATTTCGTCCTGAAAGTGACACTTTGTAACTCCCAAATATATTTCATTGCAACAGCAAACGTGTGGCACCTATCTGTGTGGAATCCTCCGAGATCGAGATGTCTTTTCTCCTCCAGCTACCGACTGCAATTGGCTACCCCTCTCTCTCTAGCCCCTACACACTCCTGTATCAAACAATCTCTCTGTCTAATGCCCCTATCACTGTACTATGGGAGGTTGTTCCCCCCTCACACTGAGGCTGAGCTGCTGGAAATACACTGAGATCTGTGCTGTCTGCAGATGAGCTGTGTGTCAAAAACGCAGGTGATGTGGGAAGGTGATTTATCCATGTCAGTTTTCTAAGGGCTTGTGGGACTCACTCCCTGGTGCCCTCAACAGCCTAGTGGCAACAGTTCATTTCTCTTGCCTTCTACTTCCCTGAAGAGTTTCCAGAAACTAAAATAATCACAATTACAATGAGGCAGCAGGGTCTAGAGGAAGGTAGTGAGGCAAACACTAGGGGTATACAGGACTGTACTCCAGACGTCTGGTATCAATGCCTAGCCCTGCTTCTGACCTGCTGTGTTACATAGGGGAAAGTCATTCCCTTTTCCCTCCCACCCTTTGCCTGTCTTTTCTACTGTAAGCTCCTTGGGGTGGAAAGTGTGTCTTATCTAATATAATGGGCCTCTTATATCAGGTTCAACTATCAAATAATTAATTAATTAGTCATTATTACTAAGCTAAAGTTCAAGCTGTCCTGAGAGCTGATCCCAACTATTCCTCTGGCTTTTTTCAGTCACTTCACCTCTCCATTCCTCAGTTTGTGATCTGTCCAATGGGGTTAATCGTTACTACTTGGAGAATAATTCATAATGAGTGGAGATGTTCAAAATAGCTTCCTGTCAAAACAGCTTTTTGAAGAAAAATTGCTTGTCATTGAAAATGATTTTAGTGTGGAAAAAATTCATTTTGGACTCAACTTTCTATTTTTTTTCTTTTGCAGGGGGTGAGTTGTTTGTGTTTTTGTTTTTAGATTTATGAAAACCTGGAAATAGATAACATGTTTGTATATTTTTTCAGGTTTGTGGGGAAAAGTTTTCAATATCAGAAATCTTTTCCCAAAACTAGAAAATATTTACCATAAAGTGACATTATTACTAGAGAAGGTTATTGAAAACCAAACACTTTTCAGTCTCCAATTTGAGTCTATGCATTCTTTCACATATAGTGCCACTCCCCCTCACCAGCACAACCTATTCCGTCATTCATATACATTTTGTACCCTGGTATTACAGTGTCCTATTGATTGTCATCATTCCACCCAGTTTCTCTCCTATTACATCAATATCCTCATTTAATACCAGGCTTCTGTGCACCTGTTGGCTTTCATTCAGCCCTTAGTTTTAAAGGCATCATCAGGATGGTGGAGAAGATGCAGATATGAGTATCAAAACAAAGTGCATCATTAGCACTAAGGTGACAACTATGATAATCTGAACCTCATTAAAGGAGGCATCTGAGCCCACCAGCTCAAACATGGCTGGCCTCTCACAGAAGAAAGGACTAATTTTATTAGACGCTCAGAATGGCAGACTGAATATAAAAGCTGTCTGGCCCAGAGAAACCATGTTCCCACTGATCCATGAGCCAGCCAAGAACACAACACAGACCTCCTGCTCATGAGGACCAAATAGTGCAGAGGGACACATATGGCTATGTGTTGGTGATAGTATCAGAGGGGTAGCCGTGTTAGTCTGGATCTATAAAAGCCTATTGTGTGATGGTCATAGGTCATCACAGCCAGCAGGAAACACACCTTGTCTGGAAAAAAGAGGAAGAAATATATCTGCGCAGCACAGCTGAGGGTGGAGATGGTTTTCTCCTCCAAGAGGAGATCCACCAACATATTGGGCAGGGTGACAGAAGTCTAGCAGACTTCTAGGAAGGAAAAGCTCCATAAGAAAAAAGTACACTGGGGTGCCCATTTCCTGATCAGCCACCATTGTAGTGTTTCCCATCAATGTGAGTACATATGTCGCTAAAAACACTACAAAGGATAAAACCCGCAGCTCCCAGAGGTCAGAAAACCCCTAGAAAATGAAGTCCAAATCTCAGTCTTGTTTGCTTCATTCGTTCCTTCATGTAATTCATCTGTAAAGAAAACAAACAGACATTTGCTTATCAGCTAAGCAAAATTACTCAGGGCCAGATCCTCAGCTGATATAAATTGGCATAGCTGGAGCCGACGGGCCAGATCCCCAACTGAGATATAGCAGTATAGCTCCACTAAAGTCAAGGGGGCCTGGTTCCCAGCTAGTGTAAATTGATGGAGCTATACTGAAGTCAATGCAAGCAGGTCCCCAGCTGGTGTAAATCAGTGTAGCTCCACTGAAGTCAATGGGCCAGATCCCCAGCTGGTGTAAATTGCTAGAGATACATCCACATCAATAAGCTAGATCCCCAGTTGTTGTAAGATGCTGTAACTCCATTGACTCCAGTTGAGCTCTGCCAGTTTCCACCAGCTGAGGAACTATCTCCCTGTAACACCCTGGCTAAGTGAATCATGACCTTCTGTAGTGACTGGTCCACACAGATGACACAAGCCTTCTGTCACTAGCAGTAAGCGAACTACTCCATTAGCTCCATTAGCACCTTTTGGGTCCTACTCCCAAGCTCATTGGACTCAATGACAGTGGGTTCTGAAGGTCCACGTTTCTAAAATTCTGAGCAAGGTGCTGGGCAGCAAAGTACGATCTTTGCTCTGTTTTTGGGAGTCATGTAACTACACTCGGAAGAGGTATGGTTGATACAGAGATTGTCACCAGCACATCAGAGCTCCCCGTCATGCAACCAGTCATGCACAGGCAAATTTAAAGGGCCAAGTTTAGCCAGGAAGAGGTCACTATGACAGGATACACCTGTGGGAAGTTAGATGCTCTTGTCAGGCAGAAGATGGAAGGTGAAGGTTTAGTCTGGGAGTTTCAGAGACTTACAGGTCTTAGACACCACACTTGACTTCCGGTGGGAGTCAGAAAACTTTGGATCTAAATGGATTAAGCTAATTCGAAATAAAACACTCTTCTTCTGGAATAAGAGCATCCACACAGGGAGTTAATCAGGAATAGCTGTTCCAGAATAACTCCCCACCTAAGAAAGCCCGTATTCCTTTCAGCCCATTTTTGAAAGTCCCTGATTTAGGGCTTATTGTAATCTAAAATTTACTTTTTTCTTTGAAATTCTGAAAATTGATACTTAAAACTTCTGCCAGCTAAGGAAGTTGAATTTTATTCTGTCTCTCTGTGCCAAGGGAGAATGCGGAATGAAAGCAAACACTGCAGGGACTAGGAGCTGAATTCTCACATGGGGCACTAGTCCCATTTCTGCCCATTTGGAATAAATGGATGTTTCCTTTCCGACCATCCTGCAAGTGAGACAGACAGAACTGAGAGGGTCTGTGAGCAAGATAGAAACCTGGGGTGAGATTTTCAAAGCTGTCTAAGGAATTTGGATGCCCATTTTCCACTGGAATACAGTGTGTGGTTTGGCCCCTAAACCCTTTCTAGAATAAAATTATCAGGACATCCTAGAGCTTTTTGTGAGTCTACTATAAATCTCAAGGGAGCAGCTTGTGCATGAGAAACCTTAATTTTCAGAATAAAAAAAAGTTAAGATCCCATAAGAATGATAATCCTTTTTGCTTGCTAAAGCAACTTTTATCCCAGGACCAGAAAGAACTTTACAGACACTATTTAAACTTCACAAACTTTTAGCTGTACTTTGATGGTCTCCTTCCCAAGTACTTACCCAGCCTGACCCTGTTTAGTGATCTGTCTCATGGGATCACTATAAATAGTATTGTAAGCAAAGTCAGGATGAGCTCTACCCTGACATCTGGTGGTGAATTATGGCAATGTTGGAAAAGAACTTAGGGGGCTGATCTTGTCTGCATAGGCACACCCACTCCACCTAGCATGAGCACACGGCAGCCCAAAATGGTCACTTTGACAGCTGTGCGATCTCCAATTTCTCGGTTATTGGGGTAGGAGGAATAAAGTGTTGTTACCCTGATTACGTGAATGAAGGACTATGAAACTGTTTTATGACAGAGGGTCTCACCATCAACTAAGTAGCACTCACTAGACAAGGGATATGGGTTCCAAAACCCTATGAATTGCGAGAGGTTGGGGATAGGTGTGTGTACCTGATGGTATGGGCCCTTTTTAGAGCCTGACACACCAATTGCACCCCCTTCCTCCACACTGTTGAATAGCAGAGCTAATTTTGATTCTATTAGGAGTTTATCTAGAAACTACTGAGCTGAATTCACTTTGTGCCAATGGTGCACCGGCATGGGGGCTCCCCTACTACAAGCTGAAATTGCTAGAAGAGCTAAAACTAATGAGCTGAGATCACTGAGTGCTTGTTAACTAGTGGGGGAGCCTGAAGATATATTGCTAAGATGCTGGCAGAAAAGTTTACAGGATGGGTGGAGCGGCAAGCACAGTGGGACATTTGGAGCGACCCATGGAACAGCGAGTAGAGCAGAGTGAAGCAGTTTGTGGGGATTGCTGGAGGAGAGGAGAGGAGTGGAGCAGAGTGGCTTGTGGAGCAGAGCTGTTTGTGGTGAAGGCTGCAGCAGACGTCCACAGAGAGGCGGGGCAGTTGGCCTTGGCCCATGTAAGGAGCCCCTTAACACCCCCACAAAATTCTGCCCAAATCCATGTGCCCCCACAAAATTCCACCCAAGCTGGGGTGGATAAAACTCTGCAGATGAACTTTTGAACTCTGGGGAGGCACTGACCAGGGACAGAGACTTTTGGGTTGTTGGACTTTGGGGTGATTTGGACTTAAGACCCTGAGGGGAAAAGGAAATTGCCAAACTTACTTGGAGGTAGGTCTTTTGTTCATGGTTTGTGTTATGAATTCTGTTTGTGGTGTTTCCTCAACATAATGCCACATTGTTTCCCTCTATTGAAAGGATTTTGCTACACTCAGACTCTGTGCTTGCAAGAGGGGAAGTATTGCCTCCTAGAGGCGCCCAGGGGTGGTGGTATGTAATTGTCACAGGTCACTGGATGGGGGCTCGAGCCAGTTTTGCAGTGTGCTATTGAAATGGAACCCGTGGATACTGAACCCAGCTCTTGTTGCTGCCAACTCAGAGGGGCAGAAGGGTTACATTATTATTCCCTGGAGAGCCATAAATATTATCATCTCCATTTTATACAGGGACAAGCTCAGAAACAAAGAGGCGGAATGACTTCCCACCAAGGTCACAGCATGACTGGGCTAGATCAGCATAGCTATTCGGGAGACATTTATTCCATTTGAATTCCAGTCCTAG
Source organism: Mauremys mutica (assembly GCF_020497125.1). NCBI lineage: Eukaryota > Metazoa > Chordata > Testudines > Geoemydidae > Mauremys > Mauremys mutica. The sequence continues at coordinate 49,052,651 of NC_059083.1, read as the reverse complement.
GCTTCCAAGGGGGGTATCCTGGAGAACCTGGAAAACAAAACAAAATAAAATAATTACAGTGAACTCTCACTAAACAGCTCTTTCTTCATAGTGATCCTATGAGATATCTCTCTAATCAAGAATCATCTGGGTTAGTTCTTGAAAATAGGATCCTCAGAGAACAACCCTAGGGCTGGAGAGAGCATGTGGATTACACTGTCCCCTTGGAGACAGTGCTTACCACAGTGCCCCAGCATATGTCTTGGGGACAATGTGTTGGAGGGACCGCGACTGGGGCTCAGCCAGGAGGATTCTCCCCACACAGTCAGTGCTGACCCCAATGTCCCTATGAGATACTAGGATAGCTGTGCTGCAGAGAGAGGGGGACTCAGTAGGGGGCACTGTCCCCTCTCAGTCAAGGCTGTCCCCAATGCCCCAGTGCAATGTTAGGGGCTTGTCTTGCAGGGGTTGTGGTGGGGTCCTGAAAATGGGGGAGGTACATACTTGGAACTGCTAAGCCATGCCTCCATTGCCTCTACCCATGCTACTGCAACCAGACTGCTATATATATTTCCACTAGTTCAATGAGTATGTATTCAAAGCAGAGGAATCATACCCCTTGCTCATAGCGTAGACGTATGCTAATTAATGGTGTTCTTTTCCTGTGAGAAAGGGTATATAGCTAGGGAGACCCTATCTAGATATATCTAGATATAGGTGAGAAACCAATTATGAACCTTGATTTGAATTTAAAAGGTGTTAAAGAAACAAAGGCTCTGAAATCTTAATGTGAAATGCACATCTCAGAGAGAATAGGAGACATTCTGAATTGGGAAAACAATAATCTTGATGCTACAACCAGATTAAAGGTCCCATTGCAGACATGAGAAGGTCTCAGAGAACTTTCCATGGCAGAAGGGTGGGAGGTGGGTGGTTCGTTAATTAATGTACGTGAAGTGCTTTGAGATCTTCACATGGAAAGAGACTTTAGAGAAAGGCAAAAGTGTAATCATTTAGTAGCAATGGGAAATTGTCCATGAATTTTAGTTTCAGGTTCTAGGTTCTGTAAGAATAAAAATACTGGTTGTTTCACACAATCTGCCACAAATCCAATAGAAATTCTTCTCTTTAGTGCTAGAACCCTATACCTACCCAGCCCCATGCATCCATTGCCTGAGTCAGAGGGAGTGACACTAACCAGGCTAGTACCTCCTTACTCAGGTGAGAAAAGGGTGGGTGTCTCATCTGCTGGATATGCAGAAATATCCAGGGATGGCCACCCAAAAGAGCAAGAGAAATGGGACTTACTCATAATTTTATGGAAACAGGGTTGCTCCTCTCAGCTGGGATAACTTGTCCTAATTTGATTCTCCACCATTCCCAAGTTCATGCTTCTGACTTTGCTTTGCCTTCTGTTCTGTTTCACCTGGGCACCTTCATGTGGATTGGGGATGTCATCAGTGGTCTGCTCCACACTTTGACTGAAGAACCTGTATCTGCTCATTTCCTCATGCCCAGGAGCTGAGTGTCTGAGAGCAATGGCCTCTTTTGTGAGATGCAGGGTGTGCAGAGAGCATCTGGGAGGAGGCAGGTGGTCTGGAACAGAGGCAGCTGTGTTGTTCCCAGACAGAGAAAAACCCACTAAGAGACCAGGAAGGAATGTGGGGAAGTGAATTCCCAACATGTTGGCACAAACCAGCTTCCATCTCACTGTCCAGCACCCCACTTCTCCCAGCCAGGGAAACACCCAGTGGCAGATAAACTCCAACATAGGTCACACTCTGTGGCAACAACATGGGGATAATAAGAGGATGCTGGTGATGGCCAAGGTTTATTGGAGGTGATGTCATTTTAATGAGGATTAATACTGAAGCCTTGAGGGACTGTAGCCATTATAGATATCCTGGCACTTTCACCAATAACTGAGCATCCCAGGTCCCAGCTTGGTGAAACCTTTTACCTTTCTCCCGAGTGTGAGATTCTCTTTAAGTTCCTGTCTGTTCTTTAATGTTGCTAAGCAGCTGTTAGATGTCTACCACATCCCACCCCAGAGGTTCAGTGTGTTGATACTGAACGCAGTGTACACAGCATCTGACATGTGAATCCTTTACGGTCCACTGGGATGAGAGATAAGATGGAGATCTGTATAGGGAACGCATTCTCAGACCTTCCACTTTGGGCTGAGAATCAAGAGGAGAAATTTCATTGCAAATGGGATATTTTGTTTGGGGAATTTCCCATGACATGAAAATAGGAGGTGCAAAATGAGCAGGCCAACTGGCAAGCCTGTTACCTTCACTGTGCCAGCAGCAGTTGGAGATCAAGAAGGTGATGCCAATGATGGTGAAGAAAGACAAAGCCACCACAGGTTTTCGAAGCCAAAAACTCATTTGAACTGTGTAGAGAGGAGAACATCTGGTGAAGTATCAAGTACCACAGGATTTGTTTGGGACAGCTGGAGAGACAAACATCTCCTCTCAGCAGAATATCTTTAAGCAATATTTCTCTTGCCATCATTCTATCTAGAGTCCTTCTTTGACTCTCTGTGCATGGATGTCTCTGTAGTGGTCTCTATATCTCACAGGTTGCTATGAGGACCCTTCTGTCCTGTGGGAGGGGAAAGTTTGGGGAGTATGTTAGTCTTGGGTATGTTTGAGGAGCATTCAAAGTGATAGAGAATCTCACCTGTCACCTCAACATTGACAACCTCACTCCTGAGGGACAGAATCCACCGCCTGATCACATCCTCCTCATACTCACAGGCATATTCCCCAGCACATTGTGGAGTTATTTGTGGGATATGGAGCATAGACCAGTTGGAAAGGTGACTACCAGTGTCCACAGTGCTATACGCCACACAACTGTGCTCTGACCCTGTGGCCTTGGGGATGATCTCAATGCCATTCTTGTAGAAATGACACCTCCAATGGACAACACTCCCAGGGACCACACAGGATAGAAGCACAGCACCTCCTTCTCTCACCACTCCCAATGGGGGATCGACATTCAGTGTTGGCTGGGGAAGGGGATCTGAGCGGGGAGCAGGGAAGGTAAAATATTAGTATGTGTCATCTGGGGGCAATGGTCAGAATCAAACTTTATTTTTGTTCTTTCTCCAATTTTTCTTTCATTACCAGAGGACCCTGATAGACTTTATTGAACAACATATTAGCCCCTGGTGGATGGAGGACCAACTGCTCTGACAGAATTATGGGAATTAGTATCTGTTTCTTTCAGAGGGAGGGGCTGCCCAAAACCCCAAGACCTGAGAAACTTTACTAACCAGAAACCCAGTCTCTATTCATAATGGCTGTCTTTCACCCTTCCCTCTGGTAAATGCCTCAGGGTGAAAAATCTGGCCTGTTTAAATCAAAGGGAATTTTTAATTCCATGGGGCCAGGATTTCACCCCTAGTGTCTGGTGTCCAGCAGGACCTCAGCTGGGAATAGCAAACAGGCTACTTTTGCCTTCGAGATCAAGATTAAAAACAGTGAATAGTGAAAATATATCCATTCTGGCCACTTGGATGAGAGCTGGAGGTTTTTGACACCACCATAATGAATTTAAATAGGGGGTCACTTCACTGCGTCAGCTGTTGATAATAATTCAAAAATTTGATGCTCTAGTTATTTTCTGTTAAGAAAGTATATAGAGCTACCTGGATCTACATCAACTGAAGATCTGGATCCAAGTTTTCAACTGTTCTTTTGTAAGACAATCCATCCATCCATCCATTTAGGCACTCAACCACTATATCCATCCGTATTTTACAATGGAACATTTTTCCACTGGAAAATGCCATTTTGTTGAAACCAAAACTTCCCCTGGTAATGTGATAATTTTGATTATATTTAATTTCAGTTTTTCTAAAAAAAATCTTTTTGATAATGTTGGAAAAGTTTTATTCTAATATTTTTTGGAACAGAACATTTTGATTTTCCATTTTAAAAGAACTTTTTGTTTCAAAATTTCTTTTATAGCACACACACACACATACATATATATATATGTCCGTATATATATGTGTGTGTTTGTATATATATATGTGTGTGTGTCTGTGTGTCAAAATCAAAACAAAATGTTTCAGTTTATTAAAAACAAAATATTTTGATTGATCCAGATTTTTTTAAATATTGCTTCAGAGGAAATCTTAGTGTTTGTTCCAATTCAGAACAAGAGCAGATTTTGAATCACTGAATTTCCTTCAAAATGGAAATTCTGGTTCCCACACAGCTTTAATTCATCAATCCCCAATACCATTATTCTAGCTGTAGCCTTCATTCTTCCTCCAAGGTACTTATAAAGCTCCTTTCTCTGGAATATCTAAATGCCTGTGTCTCTCCCCCGCCCCCCCCCCCCATTGCACTGACCTGTTTACAGCTAAGTGACTGGAGTCTACCTCACTGACTGCAAAAGGAAGATTTACACAGGACACCAAATTAAACAGAAGGGAAAATGGAGACTCACCTGTCACTGTTACCTGGATGGGGTTGCTCTCTTTACATGGGATCTCTCTACTAAATTGCTGTATCCTGTAAATGCATGTGTAGGTTCCAGCATCTGCCATACTCAATGCAGGCAACTGAAGTAATTGGGTGTGACTGAATGGAGATGACAGGGCCCATCTGGAGTCTAGTCTCCGCCCTTCCCTATGAACTCTCATTGCAGATACTGTGGCTCCCTCGGGAGCAGAACATGTCAGAGCGACAGCTTCTCCAGCTATTTAGATAGGATACTCAGGAGTCAGGGTGAGAGAGGGGGATGCTAGGAGGTGCAGAACACACAAAGAGGGGAAGTGCTCATTACTTGCCCAAGGATGGAGTAGGGGTGGTGAGGACTTTTTTTTCCAAGTGGAGTCACGCTTGCTGACTGAATAGAAGGGAATATCAGCGAATGTGTCAATGATCCATGGAAACAAACTTCTTTCAGTCTCACTGCCCAGTGCTGTAGGCTAAACTGCCATGCAATCCAATACAAACTCATATAACTGGTCAGAATTTTTTTCCTAAGGGAAATTTTCCATTTTTCAGTGGAAAATCAAGAACTGAACATTTTGGGGCGGGGAGGGGGTTGCAGGGGGGGACATGAAAATGTTTGGCCAATAAATACATAAAAATCTGAAAACTGAAAAATTGTCATTTGGAAGTGCCATCATGGTGCATCATGTGAGTTGTAGTTCAACTGCCTCATGTTCACATTCTCTTCTTTAGGTCTTGCACCCTAGCCACACTACATCTCCCATGATATACCCTGGTCTCCCCTCTTGATGACCTTCTGTGTTGCAACAGGGAACTCCCTTGGTGGTGGTGTATTATGGAAGACGGGGAGCTCAGCTCCCAAAGGAGAATGGCCACATTAGTCATCCGAACTACAGCTCCCATAAGGCACCCTGGCGGCTTTTCAGAATTGATATTTTAACTGAATATTTGGTTTTCGGACTAAAAATGATTTCAGCTTAATACCAAGATATTTAAAACACCTACTCCTCTAATTGCTACACTGAGTGTTTGTTTTTCTAGATCAGAGTTTCAAAATGTTTAATTACAACACTAACATAATACAGTTGGATTGAGACAATAAAATTAGATGCTTCAATCTGTATTAAGGAGAAGCTGCCTTTAATGATTTAAAAAATAACATATCTCAACTATTATATTATGTCATAATATGATGTATCATGTCATATTATCCTATGCCCAACATGATATAGCATGTCATGTACTACTATGACTGACATTTCATGAAAGGATGAAAAAGATAACAAAATAAAATAAAAAATAAAATAAAATTTTCATTTCCAAACAACACTTTGAAAGTTTCAAAAACAAATTTTCTCTCCATTTCATGGGCAATTATGAATTTTTTTTGTTTTGATTTGGAATTAAAAATAAAATTCAAATGTCAAAATTTCTCATGAAACAGAACTTCCATTTTTTCACTAGTTCACATTACAGAGCACTAGATTAAGTGTATTGGCTCAGGAAAGAGACCTGGGCTTTATTGTGGACAACTCAATGAAGACATTTGCACAATGTGCAGCTGCAGTGAGAAGAGCAAAATAAGATGTTTGGATGGGATGGAGAGTAATACAGAGAATATCCTAATGCCTTTACAGAAATCAGTGGTGCAGTCTTATCTGCATACTGTGTGTAGTGTTTGCCACTGCATCTCTAAAAGGATATTGCAGAAATAGAGGAAGTTCAGAGAAGGTGAATGAGATGAATCAAGAGCTTGGAATATCTCTCACATAGAGATTGAAAAGACTGTGATTGTTACCTTAGAAAAGAGACAGAGAATATATATAACAATACATGGTCTAAAGACAGTAGATCAGGAGCTTCTGTTCTCCTTAACACAAGAGCAAAGGGGCATTCAATGAAATTAAACAATGGCAAATCCAAAACTAGTGAAAGGAAATGCTTGCTTCACCCAGTGGGTGAATAGACTGTGAAACTCATTGCCACAGGCCATTGTTCTGGCCAAGAATTTAGCAAGATTAAAAAAGACTGGGCATTTATTTAGATATCAAGAATATCCAGAGAGATCAATCAATGATAAGAAAACTTCTGGTAGAGATATTAAACCTCAGGCTTCAGGGTTTAAGCCAACCTCTGACTATTAGAGACCAGGGTGAGTCCTAATGTGGGGGACAGATTATCTCATATTTGCTACTGCTGGCCACTGTTGGAGACAAGATATTGGGTTATATGAATTTCAGATCTGATATAGTCTGGCAATTCCTGTGTTCCTAAGACTCATAGATTTATAGACTCTAATGTCAGAAGGGACCATCATGATTATCTGGTCTGACCTCCTGCACATTGCAAGCCACAGAACCTCGCCCACCTACTCCTGTAATAGACCCATAACCTCTGGCTGAGTAACTGAAATCCTGAACTCATGATTTAAAGACTTCAAGATACAGAGAATCTGTCATTTACACTAGTTTAAACCTATAAGTGACCCATGCCCCATGATGCAGAGGAAGGTGAAAACCCCCCAGCATCTCTGCCAATCTGACCTGGGGGAAATTCCTTCCTCACTCCAAATACGGTAATCAGTTACCCTGAGCACGTGGGCAAGGCCCATCAGTCAGAAACCTGCGAAAGAATTATCTGTAGTAACTCAGAGCCGTCCCCATCTAGTGTCCCATCACCAGCCATTGGGGATATTTGCTGCTAGCAGTTGCAGATCAGATACATACCATTGTGCATAGAGTTCTCCCTTTCCTAGTGTAGACTTACCACAGATAGTTATGGAGACAGGGGCACTCTCTGAGGATGGGATTTCCCACCCGGAGCGGCGTATCCAATACTTGCAGGTGTACGAACCTGAGTCCTTCAGGCTGACCTTGTGTAGCTGGTAACTCCAAGTGTCCTGCTGTGGGTATTGTACTGAGGCCACTTCTGACTTCCCCTTGAAGAACTGGAATCTGATCAGTGGGTACTTTGCATGCACAGAGCATCTGAGAGTAATGGAGTCCCCAATGAGGTAATTTTGAGGGAACATAGTGAGCATTGGGACTGGGATAGCAATGCCTGAAAACAAATGAGAATTTAAAAGAAGACCAAAAAATTAGGAATAGAGCTGATTGAATTTTTTGGCAAAATTAAAAAAAATGGACTGGAATTTTCAGAATGAAACAAATTGAAAATTTCCATTGAGTTTCTAGTTTAAATTTCCTTTTTATTTTGGTTGTTGAAAACTGATTTTTTTTCAATTTTAAAATTTGGGATTTTTATTTATTTTTGCCTTTTCCTCCATGAATGAATCATGTCTAGGTTGGGGAGGAGGTTGTTCTTCACTTATTTATTTTACTTTTCATTTCTCTTTTTCCATTCTATATGTTTAGAACACTTCCTCGACTTTAGAAAAGGTGCAGAGCAGCAAATAGAAAAATCAAAATCTGTAACTCTGACACTCACTTGCTTTTCCAAAGTTGGAGAAGTTCTGAAATGTTTCAGAGGGGGAGGAAAGTTAAAACAAAATAAAAATAAACAATCCCATGACCCTGGACATTATTCATTTTAGTGCACTCAGTGGAAAAAGGGAAAAGAGAGGGAATGGGCAGAAAAGACACAAATTCAAAATATGTGAAATTTTGATTTTTTTTCAAAACAAAAGTGATGAACATTTTTGAAAAAATGGGTTTTTTTCAGTTTCAAGCAGTGAGCAATTGAAATAAATTTTAAATTTCAAAATTGTTCATTCAATTGTTTGCCCATTTTCCAGTTAGCACTACTTCAGAGGATGGTAGATACTAATTTTATTTGTTTATTATTTATACTGTGGTAGTACCTAAGTGCTCTGTGTTGTACAAACACAGAACAAAAAGATGGTTCCTGCCCCAAACAGGTTGCAATCTAATTATAAGACAAAGAAACAACAGGTGAATATGGAAAGACAGAGAAACAGCTCGCAGGCTGATCCCTAGGGCTCAATCCAGCCTCTCTCTGAATCTTCCTGTGATGATACCTCCCATAAGGCTTTATGGAAATATGCTTATGAATGTATATATATATATAGCATAACTAGAATGTGGTTTATGCTACTTAGCCCATGTAACATATATCTGTAAAGGTTATAATCCACTGAATGTGTTAATCCTATTTGTATGCATGTATCATTTTTTTATTCAAAGTTATGAATATTGGCTGTATTGGCTTGATTTCTAAGTAACCTTTGTAGAGCATTTGGTCAGTTCCTGGAGAAAGGGATGTTGAAATTAAGTACCTAATCAAAAAAACACTTAAAGGCCAATGAATCTTGGAATGCTCTAATCCACATAAGAAGTCTACTTGAGGACGTTCAAGGTAGCATGTGACCCATGGCTGCTACCTGGTAAGAAACTGTGAGTCATGCATGGACATGTGACTTGCCCAGGTGACTCCAGAACTCCATCTTGGAGCTGGACTTTGCATAGGAGAGAGGAGGGGGTCTCCACCCACAAGAGAAAATCTATTTAAGCCCATGGGAGACCACTCCATTTTGTCTTCTGCTGGCTAAAGAGAGAGCCTCTCCACCCCTAAAGATACCTGAAAGAAACTGGAACAAAAGACAGTAACTACAAGGGGGTGTGAGTGATTCCTGGACCTGGACTAGAAGAAGATTAGTCTGTAAAAGGAAGCTTACTGGAACTGGTGAGATTTTATCTGTACTCAATGGTATTCAGTAATATTAGGCATAGATTTGTGTGGTTTATTTTATTTCACTTAGTAATTCACTTTGTTCTGTCTGTTACTACTTGAAACCACTTAAATCCCACTTTCTGTATTTAATAAAATCACTTTTTACTTATTAATTAACCCAGCATATATATTAATACCTGTGGGATGGGGGGAAAACAGCTGTGCATATCTTTCTATCAGTGTTATAGAGGGTGAACAATTTATAAGTTTACCCTGTATAAGCTTTATACAGGGTAAAATGGATTTATTTGGGTTTAGACCTCATTGGGAGTTGGGCATCTGAGTGTTAAAGACAAGTACACTTCTTTAAGCTATTTTCAGTTAAGTCTGCATGTTTTGGGCACTTGGATCAGACCCAAGGCCTGTGTTGAAGCAAGACAGGGTGCTGGATTCCCAGGCTGGCAGAGGCAAAGCATGGTCAGAAGTAATCTTGGCAGATCACTTGGCAGTTCCTAAGGGGGTTTCTGTGATCCAACCTGTCACACTTCCCATGTAGAAAATTTCACGGTTGTTTCCAAAAGGCCGTTCCATTTTATTGGGTAACTCTCAATTTCACATCAGCCTTAGAGTCTGTGGTGAGTTACAGCTCCAGGGAGGTTTGAAACAGAGAAGGTAGAACTGGTTGGAACACAGCAAACCATGTTCTAGTAGGGGACAAAGGAGAAGTGATTGTATTTACTTATTTGCTGTTTATACCATGGATCTCCCCAGTCTTCATTCAAGGCATGTATCCCCTTCAACACTACATCTTAATTGGCCTGAAGAGGTTAACTGTTAGGTCTTAACAGAAGATAGTTGTGAGCAGAGAATTATTCACATAAAGCACATTTCCTCTGCTACTGTGGATCTATTTATAACTTATATTTTAAATTACTGCTGAAAGGCACCAGCTCAACTGCCTTTCAAGCCCTTCTTCAGTCTTCTTGGACCAGTACATTCTCATTACCTTTACTGAGGCTGCCAAACACAGGGTCACTTAGTGCCGTTTGTGTGGTGTGGGCATCTGTCCTGCTGGGAATGAGGCTGAAAACTCACCCAGTCATTTCATACAAGAAACAAGATGTAGCCATCAGAAGAGAACTAGAGCTGGCTGAAAATGTTGTGTGTGTGTATGTGTGGTGGAAAGATCTTTCTTTTTCTATGGAAAATGACTTTTTGACAAAAGGGAAGTTGAAAACTGAAAAATCCCAAACAATTTTTCTTCATTTTTTGACCCTCCTGCCTCAAAACTTCAACTAAAAAATTCAACAAAAATTAAAAAAAAGATATGTTTGTCATCCCCCCCCCCCAAAAAAACCAACAAACAAACAAAAAACATCATGGAAAAGAAGTAATGGGCTTAATTTGCAGCAAGGGAGGTTTAGGTTAGATATTAGGAAAAACTGTCTAACTATAAGGGTAGATATGCTCTGGAATAGGCTTCCCCTGAAGGTTGTGGAATCTTCATTATTGGAGGTTTTTAAGACCAGGTTGGGCAAACACCTGTCAGGGATGGTCTAGGTTTATTTGGTCCTGTCTCAGCACAGGGGGCTGGGCTCGATGACTTCTCGAGGCCCCTTCCAGCCTGCCATTTCTATGATTCTATGAACCTGAGCAGCTCAAATGATCTGTGGTCTTTTAGTCTCCACTGAGCCTGGGCCTGGAAGGAAGTTTGATGCCAAACAAGATCCTGTGAGTGGAGAAACTCCAGGAAGGTCACAAGATGCCCCAGCTATAGACTAATTCCCTGAACTTTGAAACCACACAATGAAGGTGGAAGATTCACAGATTCCAAGACCAGCCCACTGTGATCCTCCAGTCTCTGACCTCTAGCACAGCACACAGCAGAGAACTTTCCCAAAATAATTCCTGTTTGAACTACAACAGACTGTTTAGGGAGAAGAAAATCCAATCTTGATTTTAAACTTGCCAGTGCTGGAAAATTCATCACCAACTTTGACAAGTTGTTCCAATGGTTGTTGTAAGACAGACCTACCTACCCCTTTCCATTTGCCTCCTGTATATCCCCACTCCAAGATAGCACCAACCACAGAAAACAAAGGACCATTGTTACCTGCAGGGGACACCAGCTCAGGAAAAACCTGAAGACAGACTGTAAGAGAAGCAAAGAAAGGGAGTGAGAAATCTAGGCATTAAAGAAAGGTGGCAAAGTGGGGAAGGTACCCTGCGAACAGAGGGTGTGGGGTAAGGAAACCTGGAGATGGAACTAAAGGAGAAAGGGGTCCCAAAGTGTATGGATTTTGTGTTCTGGACATACACAATGTGGGGCAGGGAACTCTGCAGATGATAGAGAAGGAAAAAGTGTTATTGGTTGGTTTTGGTAGATGTTCTGGGGTGACAGGATATGGGTAGGCTTGGCAGAATTAGATTTTTATATTTTTATAATTTGATGGACAATATCAATTTTAAAGCAATTTTTATCAATTTAAATGTTCACAGTTGCAGAATATTATGGAGAGGTCAGAAAATGGGGAGAGTCAGAAAATAATTACTGAATAACATTGAGAGCTAAAGAGCTAAAGCTTTATAACCATTCAAATACATATTGTCAACATCATATGTAAAATATACACAGTAAATATCCTTCAGTCAAATGCTAATAAATTATCAACCAACATTCTTCTTACTTTGCATATCTGTAAATTTAAGTTATTATTGATGGAAATATTTTTTCATCATTTTAGGTGTGTGTGGTGAAATTGATGTTTACTGATAAAAGTCTAATCCTTCCAAACCTAGATATGGACAGGCAACTCTAAGGATGAGATTGTGTGGGAAAGGGGAGTTGCAGTAGAGGGTAGGGTGTTGTGGGATACAGAGTGTAGTCCACTAAACCCTAGGCATGGAATAGAAGAGGACGGGGTCCCAAGGTAAGGAAGAGATGCTCTAGAGAGAAGGGCAATGCGACAGGGAATTCCAGGGTCGATCAATAATTGTTCTAGGGGAGGAAAGAAAGAACTTACCCAGAGTGGAGAAGAGAACATTTATTTCCATGGTGACTGCAGCCATCTGTGGCTTGAAGCTGGACCTCCGGAGCAGGGATCTGTCCTTGCTCGTGAGAATTACAGCCACTGCCCCTCTGATGATTGCAGACTAAGCTCCACACAGGTAGCACAGAATACGTGCACAGAGAGATGTGGGGGACACCAGGCATGCCAAGAAATAAGGCATCAGTCTTACAGGAAGCACTGCAGCCATTCTGGTCAACTGACCACAAGCTGGGTTCTCACCTCCCTGTTACCCACAGTGACTTGCAGCCAGGACCCGATGATTGACTCAAAGCACGGCAATATGCACAGTTTCAGAATTGATTATGTCTGTTCAGTAGTGCCCAGTGTTTGTGAAACTGAGAAGATGGTTCTGTGGAGCTATTTAAATCTGTTCATTAATAACTTTCAATATATATTAAATCATTCACAGGCCAGATCCTCGTTGTCATGGAGCTGCATTAGTTCATAGCTGGGGATCTGGCCCCAGTGACTCCAAAGGTGTTACAGCTGATTTACACAGCTGGGTATTGATTTATTGTTTTCATTGGAGTGACGCTGATTTACACCAGCTGGGGATCTGACTTATTGACCTGAATTGAGTGACACCTGTTCACACCATTTGGGGACCTGTCCCATTGACTCCAATGGAGCTACACCAATTTGGAAAGAAATATGAATGGAATAAACATATCTTAATTTATTGTGGAATATCTATTTTACGCTGATAACTTGGGTTCTTCCTGCTCAATGTCACTCCCTTCAGGATGGGACTGGAATTGCAGGAAGCTCTGATTTAGTGAGTCTACAAAAGAGGTAAGTCTAGGAGGCAAAGCTCACTGCATATACCACTGTTTTCCTTCCTGCTCATGGATCCCAAAACAACTCCCCCTGCCTGCCTCTAATGGGAGGGTCAGAGGGGAATGGCATAGACAACACCAAAGGCTCCTCTGAGAATCCATCTCCAAACCCCAGTGGCATGGAATTAAATATCTAGCACCTGGAAAAGGAGAACTGACCTTCCTTCCTCTTGGTCTATCTGTACCTCTCTGGAGCAGCCTTCTGTCCCTTCCAATCTCCATTGTCTGGTGTCCCCTGCAAAGAGTGCTATTCTCTCTGACAAGTTGTTTTGGGGATAGCAGGTTTCTGGCTGGGGGTGGGGAAGAGGGAGGCTCCCTTTTGCTGATGCTGTGGGGCTCAGAAGCTCAGGGAGTGGTTATCTATAGGGAGCAGCCAACATGGAGGATGCAGGCTGCTCCCCATACCTCAGACTCTCAATTCACAGGATTCTCCTGTGGGATAAAACTTCAGCATCATCAAACCAGGGTAGTTTTAAAGGAAATCTGTTTTGATTACAGGAAATTTTTCACAGAAAGTGTCTGTTTTCCTCAGAAAAATTTCATTTTTCATTGGAAAACCCCAAACTGATAAATTTTGGCGAAAACCAAAAAATAATTAGGTTTTTAAGTGAAACTTTTGGAGGGTTCTCAGCAGTTTTTGGATGAAAAGTTTTTGTTGTCAGTCGTAACATCAGTTTTTGGTTCCCCTCAAACTGTTGGGGTGTTTTTGGCTTTTTTGATGATGGAAATTTTCTTTACCCTGAAAATATAGATAAAATTATTATTGTTTTGGTCAAAGTTTTCAATGGACAAAATAACCAAGAGCATTATCTTGCCTGCTGCAGCCCCATAGTTGAGCCAATAGCTAAATATTGAATAATCTCCATCCCTGCTACCCTGGGTTCTCTGCACAGCTCTTACTGTTACACGGTGTCCTGTCACTAATGGGGATTGAACCAGGTTCTCTGGATCTAAGAGTACAAACCTCAGCTGAAAGAACCAGCTCTGTTAGCCAAGCTAGCAGCTCTCTATGAAGCTTCCACCTTTCTGTGAGGCTCCACAGGGGGCAGAGCCCACACTGAGTGGGAGTGGGTACTACCAGCAGGACTCACACTTCGGCACTGACTGGTTTCCTCTTTGTCACACTCCACGCAGAAGCTGGGGATTTAACCAGTCCCCCAAACTGAGCTGCTTTCCATCTGGTGGGGATGTGGAAATAGGGCTCATCCTGTTGTTACCCAGACCACACCCCCTCTCACGAGGCAGAGTTTCTAGGTGCCGTTTCAAGATAACTGATGCAAAGGTCCCCAGCCACAGAGGAAATGTGGTTTGTTTGTAGCCCCTGTCCCTCCCCACCGCACATCCAGCTACGTTTCCTGTTTTCTTCTTCTCTCTAACCTTCCTGCTGCCAGCTAAGCTGCAGGGCTGGTGGGCTCTGGCTACCGGCCCCTCCACAGGGAAAGTATGTGGGGTGGTGCCAGGCAGAACGGTTGAGGTTGATCCTGCCCACCCCATTGCCATGGGGATCCTTTGCTGGTCTCCAGTCCAGTGACAGTCCAGACCTGCCTGTGGCCCATTGGAACTCTGGAACAGAGCCTGTGACAGTCAGAGCTGAGGCCAGTTACCAGGGGTCAGTGCATGCAGGATGCCCAGGATTAGTGGAACTTCTGCCCCCGTCCAGCCCTGAACCAGATGCATAGATTTGTGGCACTGGGGGAAGTTTGGCAGCTGGCTGGTTGTCTGCGCACAGAGACTCCTGCTTTGCCAGGCTCATGAATGTGCTTTGTCTCTGGGCTGCAGCCAGGTGGCAGATCCCAGCTGCTGTGATGGGGATGGGCAGCCACTCCCCTGCTGGGCAAGAGGCACAAACATTTTTTTCTCAGCTGTAAATAGACACAAAGACAAGATTCAGATTCTTCCCCCCCTGCCCTGTAATTATGCCAGCTCTGCTCATCTCCAGATGCCAATGCCCTATTTCCAGGGAACAGCTGGTGCTGACCTGCTGAGAATGGCTACAGAGATGCTATAAGGGTGGCATGCTGAGGGCCCTGTGCTGGAGACCAGATGCTGTCCCTGTCACATCCTCCCCGGGATGGCTCTTTGGCTGAACTGCAAGGCCCCTCTCAGCCTGTTTGCCTCAGTGAATGGGGCTGGAGCTGCAGCTATGCCCCAGGCATGAGGCAGCTGCCAACCTCCCTGCTCCGCCTGGACCTGGAAGCACAGGGGTCACTGATGGCTTTAGTGGTCTTGCTGCTGCTCTGTGCCCATGCCCTGGAAGAGGAGATGAAACCACAATGCCCCCTGGAGCAGCGTCATGCCTATCCCAGCTGGTACAGGGATGGGAACCACATCATCAGGACTGTCTTATTCCTCAGGAGCCCTGAAATATCTCAGGAAACGTGGCAAAGGTAAGGTTTGTGTGGTGCTTCTTGGAATCTTCGTCTTGACCATAGCTGGGAATGTAGTCATCATCTCAATAGCTCTGGTGGATCATCACCTCCAAACCTCCACACATTTCTTTCTCAGTAACTTCTCCATCTTGGAAATCATCATAAGCCCCAAAACACTGGCCAACCTCTTGACAGAGAGAAAGACTATCTAATTAGTGGGGTGTTTCACCCACCTTTCCTCTTCTTCATCTTGGGGTTCACAGAGTTCTTCCTCCCATCTATGATGTCTTTAGATTGCTATGTTGCTATTTGCAAACTGTTGCACTATGCTACCATTATGAACAGTCCTGTATGTGCCATGTTGGGTCTATTGTCTTGGGTTGGGGCATCACATTAATTATCAGCCCACCCATTATACTGTTCCCCTTGCCCTTCTGTGGCCCAAATGTCATTAACAATTTATTTTGTGATAGTTCATCACTGATTAAACTTTCCTGTGCAGCACACATTTCCTGGAGTTTATAGGTTTCACTGCAGTGACTGTGAATTTAATAGGTACCTTAATGATAACCACTATCTCCTACATCAACATCATCTCCACTATATTGTGCATCCCATCTGCCAAGGCGAAGACAAAAGTCTTCTCGACCTCCTCATCACATATCACTGCAGCTGCATTTTCATGCACTTGAGACCCAAGCAAAGTGACAGTCTAGACCTCAACAAAGCAGTGGCCATTCTCAACACTGTGGTGACATCCTTGGTCAACCCCTTCATATACACCCTGAGGAATAAGCAAGTAAAGCAAGCCCTGAGAGATGTATTCAACAGGGTGTTGGATAAGGATAGAGACCTGACTTTGGTCACTAGGTAGAGCCTGGGATTTTCAAAGGGGCCTAAGGGATTTGGGTGCCCATGTCAATGGGAACTAGATGCCTCACTACCCTGTCATAATCTCCTCCAGAAGGAAGAGGGAAATTCTATGGTCTGAGATTCACTTTATGGGACACTCCTCAGCTAGTGGGGATCTAGAACTAGATATCTCCTCATTTCTCTAGGATGGAAAAATCAATGTGCTCCTAAAATACAGATAATAAATTATTAGACTTGTACTCACATCACTGACTTACTATGGGTTGCAGGGTCTGAGGAGTCAGAATCTCAGGTGGGATCTTGTTGAGACCATATAAAGGACTCTCCTCTTCTTACTCAAAGATTCAACCCTTACAATTCCAGTGGCCTTTTTTTACTTATGGTACATGCCAGAACCCCATTCTATTCCATCATCTACTCCAGATGCTAAGGTGGTATGAACTGAGTGTAGCTCCATTGACTCCAATAGTGCTACATTAATTTACTTTATCTAAAGATCCCACCATCCATGAGAAAGTGGGATGATTTATGTATGGGATTCTAGGCCAGAATATTTCATGACGCTCCACAGTAATTTTTCATACCATATCAGTGGAAAGATTCCTTTTGTGGTGTCAGTTTCCATCAGCCAGTTACTCAATCTTATATTTAGGCTTGGAAAGATTGGATTTTTATCAGTAAATGTTGATTTCACTGTATACACACAACTGCTGAGAAAATATTTCCATTGTTGATCATCAAAATTTTCAGAAAAAAAGTGAGAAAAATGCTGCTTGAGAACTTTTTAGAATAAAAATCCAGTGATTTAGACTTTTGAATTAGGGCTGTTACAAATGGACTAGCAAATGAGCAGTAGAAACAGGTATGCTTTGTTGATTTAAGGCTATTCATTGTGTATATCTTGACATATGATGTTGTTAATGGTTTATAAAGCGTCAGCACCTTGAATCTCATTGTCTACTGTCATTAAATAATTGACTGACACCCCCCCATAATTTTCCACAACTTTGAAAATTAAAATTACTAAAAATCTAAAAAATGCTTTAAAATAAACTTTGATATTATCCATCAAAGTTAAAAGAAATCAAATTCTGCCAAGCCTACTTACATTGTCTGAATGCTCTGGGGTGGGGTTTTCAGTGCAGTTTAAGGGAGTGAGATGCTCAAAACTTATTAGCTGTCAATTGGATTTGGGGGCTAGATTCACTTTAGGCACCTAAATCCCAGAATCAGTCCACAGGGAACTGATAAACCAGGGAAAAATTGGCATTCCTTGACTTAACTCACCTGCAGGGCCTGATCCAGCAAGTGTGCTCAGAGCTTGCCTACTGGATTGGGTCCCTTAAAGGTAATAATTGGAGATATATTAATCTCCTTGAGCTGGAAGGGACCTTGCAAGGTCATTGAGTCCAGCTCCCTGCCTTCACTAGCAGGACCAATTTTTGCTTTAGATACCTAAGTGGCCACCTCAAGGATTGAACTCATAACTCTAGGTTTAGCAGGCCAATACTCAAACCACTGAGCTATCCCTCCCACCCTTTAGGTGGTTTTGCACAGAATGGCCAGAAGGAGGAGGATGTACCCATGACTTTTAGCCCAGGGGTTAGGTTACTTGCCTGGGAGGAGGAAGACCCCTGATTCAAGTCCCACTCTGATTGAGGGGGAGCAGGGATTTAGACATGGCTCTTCTATATCTCAGCTGAATGCCCTAACCACTGGGCTATGGGATAGTCTGATGCAGGGCTCCTTCTTTCTCTCCTGTTGAAGCTGTTGTACTTTGGATTAAAAACTAAAAAAGTCATTGGTATGGGGAACCCTAGGTCTCCCATTTGTCAGGTGAGTGTTCTAATCGTTGGGCTACAGAGTGATTCTCACATTTGCTCTTTCTCTTTCTTTGGCCCAATGATTATTTCATAATCTAAGTTAGTGGAACAGCTTCAGTGAGAGAGACCAAGGGAGCCATCTGTCGGAATATCCCACACTCCACTGAAGATTGGACAAGAAGCAGTGAGCTTAATCTGCAGCAAGGATTCGGTCAGATTAGATATTTGGAAAAATATTTCTAACTCAAAGGGTAGTTAAGTTCTGGAATAGGCTTCCAAGACAGGTTGTGGAATTCCTAGCACTGGAGGTTTTTAGGAACAGGTTGGACCAATACTTGTCAATGATGATCTAAGTTTATGTGGTCCTGCCTGAGTGCAAGGGGCTGGACTTGATGACCTCTTGATGTCCCTTCCAGCCCTACATTTCTATGATTCTATAGTCCAGGAGTTAGGGCACTCACCTGAGAGGTAGGAAATCCCTGCTCCTGCTTGGGCAGAGGTGGGGTTTGAACCAGGGGCATTCCACATCTCAGGTGAGAACTTTAAGCACTGGTCTAAGAGTTATGACAGAAGACCTCTTTCCCCCATGCCCCTGGCTTCTTGCAAAAACAGTATAGACGACTGGTGCGGAGACAAGGTTTGCAGCTGAGACTCTCAACCACAGGGAAGCACCTCCAGGACTTAGACACCAATCTCTCCAAGAGGGACACACCCTCAGTTTGTCATCTGCTTAGTCCATGAGCTGCCTAGGGGGTTGGTATTTGTGGATCCCCTTCTGAAGTTCCCATCTCTCCCCATTCATTGCATGGGGACCTAGATGCCTAACTCAGGCTTTGTGATTCACAGTGATTTTTCTCTGAACCTAAAAGTTAAATATGGTGAAGTAAATAAGAAGTTTATTTGTGCATCTAGCCCTGGGTGCCTAACTCCCCTATGTGCCTTTGGAAATCCCAACCATAATTATTAATTAGCATATAAATATTTAAAATTATGGAATAGCGATACTTTCCTCTGAAATCTATACATGGAAAATGCTGTAGAAGAGTGAATCATCATTATCCTTTAAAAGCGTTGCACATGTCCTGATTACAGAGTTTACCACTTGTGATTCCAGCACTACAGACGTAGAATAATTTTTCAAACATATCTGCAGGTGGAATTTTCAGAAGTGTCTAGGTAATTCTAAAGTACAGGGGTGTTGAAAGTCAAATGAGTTGCTAAGGGATGTCTGTTACAGCTATCCCCCTATTCCATTTTGTTTCTTACAGCTGTCCCCCTACTCCATTTTGTTTTTGTTCTCCTCCTGTGGCCGCCCCTCCCTGGCTGTTAAGTTGTTTACCAGTGTCACTGCCCTTCTCAAAGGGAGGGCCCCTTAAGTTGTTTAACAAGAGCCATTGCCCTTCTCAAAGGGATGGCCACTTGTGCTGCGTGCTAAGTGGGACCACTGCCCTGTTCAAAGGGTTAGTCCTGTTATCACCTTGTTAAACCTGGGCTTGGTGTAGGATAGGCAATGTCCAGAGCTGCAAGACCTAAAGGCAAAATAGCTGAGCATATGAGTCATACCTGGGGGCTCAGAACTTGCCCAGACATGTTCCATGCCTACCTGCAGTTTTTTCCCTGCCTTCTCTCCTCCCTGTAAGAAGGGGAACCAATCAGAGTTACTGGCGGGAAGCTGCCTGAGTTAGCCTTTATAACCAGACATTTTCTGATCAGAGATCAGAAAGGTTCCTGCATTGCTGCCTGGTCTGATCAGCCAGGGGTTCTGGGGGTCCTTTTTCCGCTCTCGTTTTATATTTGAGCGTACCCCCGTTTTTGAAAAAAAACCCCACGAAGAACGAATTGCTGCCTGAGAGATCTCCTGATTATCAAGACCGTACCAAGCCTTCTGATGTTCTTGCTGCTTCTGCCTTTGCTGCTGCCTTGGGGACTAGTAAGAATCCCTCTGTGAAACTTTCTATACTTTTCTTTTATTGTTTTAGCTGCTGGCTCTGTCTCCCCAGCACACAGACTCAAGCTAAACCTTGGTCTGTGTCTTAAAACCTCTCTTAAACTCTAAAAAATAAGTCTGTGCCGCTGCTAAGCTCTGCTCCTGTGGGCTTTGCCTCGGGCTCACTGCTTTCAGCTGTATCCACTGCGGCAGCCACCATCCCTTGGCTTCCTTGGGGGCTGCCTTGGGAGCTGTATCCTGGACACATACCACTCTGTCCTCTGTAACTTCCCCATAGCATAAGGTGCACCATAGGTTTTGGGGTTTTTTTAGTTTAATAAGTCATAGTTTGTTAAGATTGTAAAGCTTGTAAGTCTCATCTGCCTTGCTATAGTTCGTTGTTTTGTTGCTCCGCATAGTTGCTTGTTATAGTTTTGCTTAGAATTGTGATATTTGTTGTCTTGCCTAGTCGTTGGTTAAGATAGATTTAAAAAGCCATTGCCTGGTTGTATTCTGTACCTGTTTTGTTACTTTGTATAAGCTGCTTGTCATTGTATATAAGTTTGATTAAGTTAGAGGATAGATAAGGTTTTTGCTGCTTGAATTCATCTTCCCGCTGTCCCGATCTCTCCCTGAACTTTCCCATGTCTGTTTTTCCCCTGCTCCAATCCCCCCCTCTGTGTACTTCTCCGTGTCTCCCGGTTGTAAACCCCTTGCTGCTTTTTCCCCCGCGTCTGCATCACCCTCTGAACTTCCCAAACCCCTTGCTGCTTTTTCCCCCACGTCTGCATCACCCTCTGAACTTCTCAAACCCTTTGCTGCTTTTTCTCCCGCGTCTGCATCACCCTCCAAACTTCCCAAACCCCTTGCTGCTTTTTCCACCGCGTCTGAATCACACTCTGAACTTCCAAAACCCCTTGCTGCTTCCCGCCCCCCAACATTGCTCCGTTGTCCTTACCCTGCAGGGCTTCAGAGTCTCTCGCTGCTTGCAGCTGCACCTCTCATCAGTTGCCACTATCATTCACCCCCCCCCCCCGTTTCTTGACCCAGCCTTTGGGTACACTCTTGCTATCACAGCCTCACAAATTAAGTCAGTAATTTTCTACATTGCATAATTTCACTTATCACCCATATTGTATTATTACACTGTGATTCACATTTTACTTGTAATTATAACACCCCATTGGTTGCCTCCACCTTTCTGATATACTTTGTATTTGCATTGATACTATTGTGTTACATTGTGTATAAGGCCACTAACCACTTAATACATTCTATCTAAGATTGTTGACCATTCTATATAGAAGCTACCAGTTTGTCTTGCATCTCCTTTTGGTATGTTTTACATTCCACACTATATCTAGAGTTGTTCCTATATAAAGTTGAGTTGCTTATTAACTGTACTGTATCCCATTGTGCCAAACCCCACTTACTGTACCCCACTGTTAGAACTCCCTACACTGTTCAATAAGAACCCCCCCACCATCACTGTCTATTGTAAACACCCTATACACCCCATCCCATTGTATTTCATTGTTAAATTCCCACCACTTCCTTTTTCCTTTAATAAAGAAATTAATTGGCACCCCACCTGTGAGGTAATTGCTCCCCTAGATCCCATATACCTGCAGGCAGGGACAAGGGACAGAATTTTAGAGGTGTTTAAGCACCTAAATGGGCAGCAAGATGTCTTGTGGGATTTGTGAAAGAACACAGGTGCCTAACTCCCATTAAAACTTTTGAGAGTTAGGTGACTAGGCACTTTTGAAAAATATTATTAGGTGCCTCTATCATTCTGTAGGCACCTAAGTACACATAAAAATCTAGCCCCTTGAGGGGAATTTTCAAAAGCACTTAAGTGAAATGGGTGCTCAAGTCCCAGAACAGCCAGTGGGATTTGGACATGTATCTCCCTTAGTCTCCCATTGAAAACCAAACCATCTTAAAAATATCTATGCTATAGAACCCTTTTCACCTCCCTCTGCTGACAAGGAACTGATCCAAGACCGCTGACATCAAAAAAAGTGTCTATCACAAAGACAGAAGGCTTCATGCTTTCCATGTGTCGCATCTGAATGTTGAAATATGTGATTTTCCTTTTGAACCAAGTGGGGAAATGAAATTTGAAGTAGTTGAACTGATTTGAAAATAACATTTTCTTACACTGATAATTATGACATGGCCAAACAGCATTTGAAGGAGAATAGAAAGCAGCGGCCTGTGTTATGCCCATCAGATGACATGATCCAAGTGGGTACATTCTGGCCTTAGACTATATAAATCAAACTTGGTCTTGAGGCTAAGGCACTGCACCAGAACTAAGGAGAGCTAGGTTCAATTTTACACTTTGCTGCACACGCCCTCTATGACCTTAGGTTAAGTCGGTTAACTTCTCTGTGCCTCAGTTTCCCATCTGTAAAATGTGGATGATAATAAAGTTTTCTCAAAACATTTGTTTGTCTTGTTATTGCTCAGCACAGTGGAGGCTGTGTTCTCATTTGGGATACTCAAAATACAATACAATAATATTTATTAGGAAAATGTATTTAAACAATGTACAGTGGAAGAAGAGGCCACCTAAAAACTCTGAGATCATTCAGGGATTTTTCCTCCTGTTATTATATAAAATGTGATGGAGTATGTGATGTAGGAATTGGGCATCACATTTGTATGTAAATAATTTTGCATATATAGTAGATAGAAACAAATAAATGAAGGTCCAAACTCTGGAATTGTGGAGTGAAACTACAGTAAATAGGACTGGTTAAAACATAATTTCATTGATCATTTTCAAAGTGTTTTGGGCAAAAAAAAATAACCTTTTGGACTTTTTTTTCAGGATTTTTGCAACATTTGAGTTTCTATAAAAAATCTTTTTTTTTTTTGGAAAATAGGAAAAATACATTTTTGTCCAGCTATAATGGTAAACAATTAAGTCTGATACTTTCAAATCCTTCTAAAGATCAATTAAATAATTTCTTATGGAAACCATTTATTAAATCAATTTTGTAGATTCTAAAATTTCATTCTATAAACTTTATTACACTTAATAAAATACACCGCCTTTACTCAAAAATGGGTTTTTCCCCCAAAAAATGTTGACGTTGTTGAAATGTTTATTAGAGATGATGAAAAATGAGCACTGGTTTTTGAAAAAAATAAGAAATGCTAATGTTGTTTTTATTTCTGTGTTTGAAATTAGCCCATTTTTCATTTGTGCAAATAGTTGTAGATTAAAAAAAATATAAAAAATGTTGTCATTTTTTGGTAAAAAAGAATGTAAATAACCAGTTTGATAAGACTTTCAGTAACAAAAATCTGAAAAAGTGCATTAAATTCTCCATGAAAACTGTCATCAAAAGGCAATTTTTGATTTAAAAAAATGGATATTTTCATCAAAAAGTTTTATTTGTGATGGTCTTGTTATCCTTATATAGTGGGGTTGTTATCCTAACAAGCACAGGTGATCATTAATTGGCTTCAGGACTTTTGTGAAAAACAACATATTCAGCACATCCCTCTCTTTCCATATCTATCTACCTATTCCCATGCTCTAACCCAATATACCTCACTCTCCTATGACACCCAGGAATAGATCCCAGATATCCCAACTTCCAAGCAGCTATTCTGTCTATGTTGGCTATGGTTACATAGGATATATTCTGTGCCAAAATCCCATTGATTTTCAATAGGATTTGGGCACTGAAGTCCCTCTGAAACTTCCAGCTTTAATCTCACTGAGTTTTAGCAGCCCATTTGCAAAATAGGGAAAATTATACTCCCTTCTTCCCACAGGTGTGTCTCTTGCTTACGTAAATTTAAGTTCTATAGGGCAGGAAGTATCTCTCACTATGTGTTTGTAAAGTGTCTAGATCAAGGGAACCTCGATCTAGGTTGATGGAACTGTTTATATGCTCATATAGAACCAGTATTGCTCCTAAGTATTATTATTAAAATATCAAATACATACTCCCTCCATTCAAACATCTCTGTGCTGTAACTGAGAGATTAACAAAACCTTCCAGCAATCACAAAGAAATGGATATTGTGTTGGTAGCATAATGTGAAGTACTAAGTAATTGGAAATGTGAGGCCAGTTGGGATACATTGGCAGACCACCAGTGAAGTCAACAAAGCTGCTCCAATGTACAGGAGCTGAGAGACTGCCCTCCTGATCTGTTCCATTCATCACAAAGTATTTGTGGTTTAATCAGAATCATTTACAGAAATGTGAACACCGCAAGTTTCATTAGGAAAACTACAGTTAATCTGATGATAAAGTGGGGGTGAAATAGGCTAACATCTGGTGTGATACTGACCTGGTAATATAGTTCTGCAATACCATATGTTTTATATATTATGGTTTTTTTTTATTTAAAATCAGCATAGAGGCCAGATTCTTAGCAGGTATAATTCACTGGAGCACCATTAAATTAATGGAGTGAGGTCAATTTACACTAGTTTGGGACCTGACCCTATGCTTGTAATTAATACACACTGAGAAATGCAGTGGGTCAAGAAAAAGAAAGAAAGAAAGTTAGTTAGTTAAATGGAGAAAATGACAAGTCTAATCTACAACAAAGTGTTTGACAATATTCTCTTTGTCTTCCTTATCTGCTGGCAAGAGGTAGACAAAGTGCTATTATTTTCACTGTTGCCAGTTGACTTCACATGGGTTATTGATTAATCAATAACCCATGATTAATGTTAGGATCAGAGTTAGGGCTAGCACTAAGGGTTAGAATTAGATTTAAAGGACAGGTTAGTTCCATAATCTTGGTCAGAGTCCAATGAATGCTCTGTCTGAAACAATATTTACAACTGACCCTGAGATTCTTCATGCTATTTAAGAAATGAGCTTAGGGTCACAGTTAGGGTGAGGGTTATGGTTAATATCAGATTTATGGTTTAGTGTTAAGGTTATAGTTTGATTTAAACATTTGAGATGGGGTAGGATTTAGATGACAGTATAGGATTGATATTAGAGTTAGAATTAGGAGTTAAGAGTTAAGGTGAAAGGGTTAAATTACGGGTAAAAGTTAAGAAAGAGTTATCAAGGTAAGGGTTATTAATTAGGATAAAGGACTGGGGTTAGGGCTAAAATGAGCAGTTAAGATCAGAGTTAGGAAAAAGGTAAAGGTAAAGAGTAGGGGTCAAGATAAGGGTTATTGATTAGGTATTATAGAAAAATTAAGGGTTAGGGTAAGGGTTAGAGTTATGTGTTAGGATTTGATTTTAGAGTTAGAGTCAGTTCCTTAGTCTAGCCTGAATTCCCACCAATTTTATGCCTGAAATTGTATTCACAATTAATCCCGAGTTTCCTTCCACTGTGTTGGAGACTGGCTATGATTAGTGTTATGGGTCAGGGTTAATTCTGTAGTGTTCTCCCAGCTCCCGCAAATGTCCTGCCACAATTCTAATTACAATTCATCCTGAAGTTCTTCTCACCACTCAGAAAATAGGACACAGTGTCCCTCGGCACCTCTTTGACCATCTGGTTCCTCGGGGTGTAGATGAAAGGGTTCAACAAGTGGGTGACAATGGCAGTCTGTAGAGTC
Source organism: Mauremys mutica (assembly GCF_020497125.1). Taxonomy (NCBI): domain Eukaryota; kingdom Metazoa; phylum Chordata; order Testudines; family Geoemydidae; genus Mauremys; species Mauremys mutica. Next base: position 49,027,087 of record NC_059083.1, on the reverse strand, counting down.
ACCACCTTCTTGAGGCCGAAGGAGAACCCTTTGTTGGGCACCACATACATGAAGATGGCACTGCCGTAGAAGATGGAGGCCACTGTGATATGGGATGCACAGGTGGAGGTCTTTTTCCTACCTGTGGTGGAGGGGAGGCAGAAGATAGTGGCAATGATGTATAGGTAGGACACCACAGTGAGCATCAGCAAGCTCAGCAGTACCACGGAGGAGAGGGAAAACTCTATAAGCTCTAGCAGGCTGGTGTCGGCCCAGGAGAGCTTGATCAATGGCTCAGTGTCACAGAAGAAGTGATCAATGATGTGAGGGCCACAGAAGGGCAGCTGAGAGATGATGATGATGATGCGGGAGAGGACAGAAAAGAAGCCTGCAACCCAAGACACCACCACCAGCTGAACAGACATCCGTGGGCTCGTGATGGTGGAGTACCGCAGTGGGGTGCAGATGGCCACGTAGCAGTCCACTGACATGACGGCCAAGAGGATACATTCAGTGGTGCCGAAAAAGAATTAGAAGTAGCACTGGGCAATGCAGCCAGAGACTGAGATGGTCTTTTGCTGTGAAAGGAAGTCCCTCATCATCTTTGGAGCAATAGATGTTGCAACCATGATGTCAAGGAAGGAGAGGTTGGAGAGGAAATAGTACATGGGACTATGGAAGTGGTGGTCAGCTCAGGCGTGTGTGATGATGGCCACATTCTCAGTGATTGTCACTATGTAGATTTAGTAATCTACAGCAGCACCATGAAGAAGATGATCTCCAGCTCCCAGATCACAGAAAAACCCAACAGGATGAACTCATTGACCTTGGTGCTGTGGTTGCCCATCAGCGTGTCAGATCTGCTGTTTCAACTAGACTGGGAAGAAAATGAATTCAAATTCAGTACTGTCAAAAATTAAATAGGCTAATATTTTACCTAGGCAGACTGTCATCCACATGTTTCAGAGTACTACAAAGAAAGAAAATGAATGAAGCCTGTCAACTGTAGATAAGAGCGAGAAGATGAGAAAGAGGGAGTTATGCTTAGGGGTAATGCAGCATCGATCTGGAAGGCTACTGCTTAAACTGCATCAAGTTAGACTGAAGGCATAATCTTAAAACCTAAACCAAAGAAGAGTGAACATGCAAATCAGAATTCAGTTACCACAATGCCTAGAGAGCCAAGACTGTTGCATTTCCTCCAGATAACATCCCTTTGTGGAAGTGTTGATGTAGACTCACCTTGATATCAGAATGAATGAACTAGAACACTCGGAGGCAGACCAAAACCAAAGACTTGAAAAAAAGATTGGAGGTTGTTAGGATGGACAGGATCTAGTCAGAGAAGGTATTGGTTTTAACAGTTGTCCAAGATTCACTTTTAAGAAGGTGACTATTATACAGGTATATACATGCAGGCAGCACCAATGAGATGAGAAATCATCAACCTCCTAGAAGACGTGCTGAAGTGTAGGGAGTTTCTGCACATTCAGCCCCCTCTCCAGGAGTCAGTCAAAGGCATGGACAGAGATGTCCTGTGCCAGTGTGGTCTGTCACCAAAGGACTGCGGCAACTAAGCACAAGACAGGAATCCTTAAGATCCAAGAAGAAATGGAGAGTTTTGGGGGAGGGGGAGAGCATGTGAAAGAACCATTAATATATTGTGGTCGTTGTGATAACCAAGTGTAACTATACACAGCCCTCTAAATAATAGGGATCCTCATTACACTATGATCACTATCTATCTATCTATCTATCTATCTAATCTATCTATCTAATCTATCTATCTATCTATCTAGGTATGAAATAACCCCTACCTGAAGGACGTAAGGGAGATACATACACTATGGAAGATTAGTCCATAATCTCCAAGTTCAGGGTTTCTTGCACTTTCTTCTGAAGCAGCTGATGCTCTCCACTGCTAGAGACAGGAAACTGGGCTATGCGGAACTATGGCCTCATCCAGGCTGGCAATTCCTATGTTCCTACAGACATATACTTTGCAATATTAGCAGGGTAGTGTTGGATATTTTTGATGGTTACCTTGTGATAGATAGATAGATAAATAGATAGATAGATAGATAGATAGATTAGATAGATAGGCGAGGAAAGAGAGAGAGAGAGCCAGGATAGAAACAGAGGGAGAGACCTACTCAGCATTAGTGTTTCTCTTACACAAAACCTCTGCTTCTATTGCCAGGAACTAATGGATATTGAGCTTGTGTGATCAAGTCAGTGCTTGCAGGTAAAAACACCTAAGATCCCTAAAGATGAATATGTCTCACACAGATTCTCAGAGGACTAAATGTAGAGAAATAGTCAAAGAGCAGAATAAAATGGAATGTTATTGTTATTATTATTGGATTTTCTTTATTCAGAAACTTATTTTTACATTTTTATATCTTCTATTTCAGGATCACAAAGTGATTAAAAATGATTAGTGAATGTAATTAACTCTATTATGTGTTGGGACTGAAGGGCTTTGGCAAACGTGTGGGGAAAGCCAAGAACTGGGACTGTAGTGGACTCTGGGTTGGTATGCAGGGACAATGGCAGAGCTGGGATAGGGGGCTGTAGGTCACCATTAAGGGGCATTGACTAAACTAAAGTTTCCTACAAAATATGCTTTTGATGATCCTTTTTATTTGACCTTTCTATAACTTTCTCTCACCTGAAACTTTTTTCTTTTAATTTTAGTTTGAATTAAGGATTGTTTAAAAGGTCTAAATTAATCCTTGATATAGCTCTGCTGAAGTCGTTCACGAGAGATGATTTCAAGAGTTGGGATACACTAAAAGCTATTTAGTGTCCTGGTTGGATTTTCAAAGGCAACTAAGTGTCCAACTCCCATTGATTTCAATGGGCTTTAGGTACCTAGTTGTTTTTCAAAAATTGTGCTAGGTGTCTAAACATTTTAAAAATGTGACTTATGAGATTCATTCATAGTTTCCAAAATGTCCTGGGTTCTTTTTCACAGATTCCAAGGCCAGAAGGGACCATTGTGATCATCTAGTCTGACCTCCTGTATAACACAAGTGAGAGAACTTCCCCAATATAATTCCTAGAGCTGATCTTTTGGAAAAACACCCAGTCTTGATTTAAAAATTGTCTGTCATGGAGAATCCACTATGACCCTTGGTAAATTGTTCTAATGGTTAATTACTTTTGCTGTTAAAAATTTAAGCCTTATTTTCAGTCTAATTTGTCTAGCTTCAACTTCTAGCCATTGAATCATTAAAGACCTTTCTCTGCTACATGTACCATGTAGGTACTTATACGTTGTAATCAAGTCACCCCTTAACGATCTCTTGGTTAATTTAAATAGATAAAGCTCTTTGAGTCTATCACTATAAGGCAGGGGTGGGAAAAGTTTTTGGCCCGAGGGCCACATTGGAGTTGCAAAACTGTATGGAAGACCAGGTAGAGAAGGCTGTGCCTCCCCAAACAGCCTGCCCTCTGGCCCCTATGTAACCCCTCCCAATTCCCACCCCCTCACAGCCCCCCTCAGAAACCCCATCCATCCAACCCACCCCGCTCCTTGTCCCTTAACTGCCCTCTCCTGGGACCTCTCGCCCCTAACCACCCCAGAACCCCACCCCCTATCCAACCCCCTCGCTTCCAGTCCCCTGACTGCTCTGACCCCTATCCACACCCCCTCCCCCTGGCAGGCCCCCCGTGACTCCCACACTTATCCAATCCCCCATCACCTGACCACCCGCCAGAACCTCCACTCCATCCAACTGCACCCTTCTCCCTGTTCCCTTGACTGCCCCCTGGAATTCCCACCACTTATCCAATCCCCCAGACCCAGCTCCCTTACCATGACACTCAGAGCAGCATGTCTGGCAGCTGAGCCACCTGGCCGGAGCCAGACACGCTGCCATGCTGCTCGGCAGGAGCATGCAATCCCATCACCCAGAATGCTGCCCAAGCGGCAGCGTGGCTGCAGGGGAGGGGGAACAGTGTGGGGGGGGCAGGGGCTAGGCTCACTGGCCGGGAGCTCAAGGACCAGGCAGGATGGTCCCACGGGCCGGATGTGGCCCGTGGGCCGTAGTTTGCCCACCTCTGCTATAAGGCATGTTTTTCTCATCCTTTAATCATTCTCATGGCTCTTCTCTGAACCCTCTCCAATTTAGCAACATTCTTTTTCAATTGTGGGAACAATTCGAATATTGGTATGAGGCTGTAGAATGTGTTAAAGCAAAGGCTAAAACCTGCTAGGCTTTTTTGAAAATCCACCAGCAACTCCCTTTGAATATCATTTGGATCTATGTAACTAACTCCCTTAGGTTCCTTTGAAAATGCATCCTCATTTTCACATAGGGTATTGTACAGGCCAATAGATCTTTACTAGAGCTGGCCGGAGAATGGAGTTTCTTGCATACGACGAAGTGGGTATTCACCCACGAAAGCTCATGCTGCAAAACGTCTGTTAGTCTATAAGGTGTCACAGGATTCTTTGCTGCTTTTGCAGTTCCAGACTAACACAGCTACCCCTCTGATACTATTTTACCTCTGTATTTGGTGCTGATGCGACTGCAGTTGGAATACTGTGTCCAGTTCTGGTGCCCAGAATTCAAGACGGGTGCTGCTAAGTTGGAGAGGATTCAGAGAAGAGTCACAAGAATGATTAAAAACTACTAGAAAAAAAGCCTTATAGTGATAGACTCAAGGAGTTGAATCTATTTAGTTTAACAAAAAGAAGGTTAAGGGATGACTTGATCACAGTCTATAAGTAGCTACATGGGAAACAAATATTTAATAATGGGCTCTTCAATCTACGGGAGGAAGGTATACCATGATCAACTGGCTGGAAGTTGAAGCTAGACAAACTCAGACTGGAAATAAGATATAAATTTCTTAACGGGGAGAGTAATTAACCATTGGAACAATTTACCAAGGGTCGTGGTGGATTCTCCATCACTGACCATTTTTAATCAAGATTGAATGTTTTTCTAAAAGATCTGGTTTAGGAATTATTGTGGGGAAGTGCTGTGACCTGTGTTATACAGGTGGTCAGAGAAGAGTATTACAATTTTCCTTTTAGTATCTATGAATCTATGATGAAGAGCTCATTCTGACTATTAATACTGAGACACTGAGTATTTGGGATTTGCAATGGAGCATAAAAGAGTTGGGCCAGATTTTTAATGGAATTTAGGCACTTAAACATGCAGATGGACACTTAGTGGGATTTTGAAAAGTGCCTAGTTGCCTATCTTCCATTGAAATCATTGAGAGTTGGGCACCAAGGGCCATATTTTCAAAGGTATTTAGGCAGTGGGATTTTCAAAAGCATCTAAATACCTTGCACCCATTGAAATCAATGGCCCCTCACCATCAAATCTCATGGCAATTTAATGTAAGGTGGGTGTCTAACTCCCTTAGCCCCCTTTGAAATTCCCAGGAACTCTTTTTATTTATGCTACATGAATGCCTGTAAACAGAGATTGGGACCCCATTGTGCTAGGCACTGTATAAACAGATGGTAACGGGAGACAATTCTTGCCCTGGAGAGCTTATAGTCTAGGAGTGGGGATGTCAAAAGCAATGGATTGATTGAGGAGTTGGGACTTGAATAGTGGATGATGAAATGCTAAGGGAAATTAGAGAGGCTATCAAAATTAAGAACCCAATAATAGTGGGGGATTTCAATTATCCCCATATTGACTGGGAACATTTCACTTCAGGACGAAATGCCGAGATAAAATTTCTCGATACTTTAAATGACTGCTTCATGGAGCAGCTGGTACAGGAACCCACACGGGGAGAGGTGACTCTAGATTTAATCTAGAGTGGAGCACAGGAGCTGGTCCAAGAGGTAACTATAGCAGGACCGCTTGGAAATAGTGACCATAATACAATAGCATTCAACATCCCTGTGAGGGGAAGAACATCTCAACTGCCCAACACTGTGGCCTTTAATTTCAAAAGGGGGAACTATACAAAAATGAGGGGGTTAGTTAGACAAAAGTTAAAAGGTACAGTGACTAAAGTGAAATCCCTGCAAGTTGCGTGGGCCCTTTTTAAAGACACCATAATAGAGGCCCAACTTCAATGTATACCCCAAATTAAGAAAAACAGTAAGAGAACTAAAAAAGAGCCACCGTGGCTTAACAACCATGTAAAAGAAGCAATGAGAGATAAAAAGACTTCCTTTAAAAAGTGGAAGTCAAATCCTAGTGAGGCAAATAGAAAGGAGCACAAACACTGCCAACTTAAGTGCAAGAGTGTAATAAGAAAAGCCAAAGAGGAGTTTGAAGAACGGCTAGCCAAAAACTCCAAAGGTAATAACAAAATGTTTTTTAAGTACATCAGAAGCAGGAAGCCTGCTAAACAACCAGTGGGGCCCCTTGATGATCAAAATTCAAAAGGAGCGCTTAAAGATGATAAAGTCATTGCGGAGAAACTAAATGGATTCTTTGCTTCAGTCTTCACGGCTGAGGATGTTAGGGAGATTCCCAAACCTGAGCTGGCTTTTGTAGGTGACAAATCTGAGGAACTGTCACAGATTGAAGTGTCACTAGAGGAGGTTTTGGAATTAATTGATAAACTCAACATTAACAAGTCACCGGGACCAGATGGCATTCACCCAAGAGTTCTGAAAGAACTCAAATGTGAAGTTGCGGAACTATTAACTAAGGTTTGTAACCTGTCCTTTAAATCGGCTTCGGTACCCAATGACTGGAAGTTAGCTAATGTAACGCCAATATTTAAAAAGGGCTCTAGGGGTGATCCCGGCAATTACAGACCGGTAAGTCTAACGTCGGTACCGGGCAAATTAGTTGAAACAATAGTAAAGAATAAAATTGTCAGACACATAGAAAAACATAAGCTCTTGAGCAATAGTCAACATGGTTTCTGTAAAGGGAAATCGTGTCTTACTAATCTATTAGAGTTCTTTGAAGGGGTCAACAAACATGTGGACAAGGGGGATCCGGTGGACATAGTGTACTTAGATTTCCAGAAAGCCTTTGACAAGGTCCCTCACCAAAGGCTCTTACGTAAATTAAGCTGTCATGGGATAAAAGGAAAGGTCCTTTCATGGATTGAGAACTGGTTAATGGACAGGGAACAAAGGGTTGGAATTAATGGTAAATTCTCAGAATGGAGAGGGGTAACTAGTGGTGTTCCCCAAGGATCAGTCCTAGGACCAATCCTATTCAATTTATTCATAAATGATCTGGAGAAAGGGGTAAACAGTGAGGTGGCAAAGTTTGCAGATGATACTAAACTACTCAAGATAGTTAAGACCAAAGCAGATTGTGAAGAACTTCAAAAAGATCTCACAAAACTAAGTGATTGGGCAACAAAATGGCAAATGAAATTTAATGTGGATAAATGTAAAGTAATGCACATTGGAAAAAATAACCCCAACTATACATACAACATGATGGGGGCTAATTTAGCTACAACGAGTCAGGAAAAAGATCTTGGAGTTATCGTGGATAGTTCTCTGAAGATGTCCACGCAGTGTGCAGAGGCGGTCAAAAAAGCAAACAGGATGTTAGGAATCATTAAAAAGGGGATAGAGAATAAGACCGAGAATATATTATTGCCCTTATATAAATCCATGGTACGCCCACATCTCGAATACTGTGTACAGATGTGGTCTCCTCACCTCAAAAAAGATATTCTAGCACTAGAAAAGGTTCAGAAAAGAGCAACTAAAATGATTAGGGGTTTAGAGAGGGTCCCATATGAGGAAAGATTAAAGAGGCTAGGACTCTTCAGTTTGGAAAAGAGAAGACTAAGGGGGGACATGATAGAGGTATATAAAATCATGAGTGATGTTGAGAAAGTGGATAAGGAAAAGTTATTTACTTATTCCCATAATACAAGAACTAGGGGTCACCAAATGAAATTAATAGGCAGCAGGTTTAAAACAAATAAAAGGAAGTTCTTCTTCACGCAGCGCACAGTCAACTTGTGGAACTCCTTACCTGAGGAGGTTGTGAAGGCTAGGACTATAACAATGTTTAAAAGGGGACTGGATAAATTCATGGTGGCTAAGTCCATAAATGGCTATTAGCCAGGATGGGTAAGAATGGTGTCCCTAGCCTCTGTTCGTCAGAGGATGGAGATGGATGGCAGGAGAGAGATCACTTGATCGTTGCCTTTTAGGTTCACTCCCTCAGGGGCACCTGGCATTGGCCACTGTCGGTAGACAGATACTGGGCTAGATGGACCTTTGGTCTGACCCGGTACGGCCTTTCTTATGTTCTTATGTTCTTATGTTGAACTTTTAAATTTCTTAGATGTTTGGAAAATCCTAATCTAAATGAAAAAAGGGTGGGTGGGGAAACAGACTCTGCTAAGGTCACACAGTAGGTCCAGGAATAGAACCCAGGAATCCCGAGCCTAAGTCAAGCTTCCACCCCTCTAAATAACAATGACACTCAATGGATAAAAGCAGCAATTCATTATTGAGATGAAGAAGTATCTGTATCAAGGCTCTGGTTGCAGAACAGAGCTCTTTCTAGTCAAGTATTCCTTGAGGGCCTCTTTGACCTTCTCGTTTCTTAAGGTGTAAATGAAAGGATTCAATAAAGGGCTCACTATGACGTTGAACACAACCACCACCTTCTGGAGGTCCAGGGAGCGGCCCTGGATGGGCCTAGCATACATGAAGATGGCACTGCCATAGTAGATAGAGGCTACCGTGATGTGGGAGGTGCAGGTGGAAAAAGCTTTTCGCCTGCCTGTGGCTGAGGGGATGTGCAAGACTGTGGTGATGATGTAAAGATAGGGCACTGCAGTAAAAGACAAGGATGTGAGCAGAACCACCGAGGAGAGGACATACTCGATCATGAGGAGGAAATGTGTGTCGACGCAGGATAGTCTCACTAGTGGGGCATAGTCACAGAAGAAATGGTTTATCACATTGGGGCCACAGAAAGGAAGCTGGCACAGCAAAATAAGTGGGTAAAGGGTGGAAAGAAACCCAACCAACCAACAACCCATGACCAGGAAGACACAAACATGCCCACTCATGATTACAGGGTAGTGGAGCGGGTGGCAGATGGCTACGTAGCGGTCGAAGAACATGATGGCGAGGAGGATGAAATCCGCAGTGCCCAGGAAGAAGTAGAAGTAACACTGGGTAATGCAGCCCCAGAAGGAGATAGCTTTGGCCTGGGAGAGCAGGTTCTCCAGCATCTTTGGAGTGATGGAGAGTGCAAAGAGTATCTCCAAGAGGGAGAGGTTGCAGAGGAAGAAGTACATGGGGGTGTGGAGGCGGAGATCCACATACACAACGGTGATGATGGCCATGTTCCCCATTAGAGTCAAGGCAAAGATGGCCAGTAGCAGCATGAAAACCAGGAGCTCCATGGGCTGTGACAGTGAGAAGCCCAGAAGCACAAACTCCAGCCCAGGGACCCTGTTGATAGCAACCATTCACTGTGTCCCTTTATCTATGTCATATAGCTGCTTTAATTCCTTGGGCCACTTCCCTTCAGCCCCGCGCCTTCTTCACCCCTACCTCAGGACCTTGTCTGAATAGTGTCCCAGCTACCAGCCTAGAGCTCCTTCTCACTCCCTTGGCCAGCCACACACCATCCACACTCCACCAGTTCCAGCAACGAATGGACTCATTCTGGTCCTGCAGCTCTTCTTTTACAAGCCTGCTGGGCCCTGATTGGCTGTGTCCCACATAGCCCTTCTAGATAGCTTGGAGGATCCTCTCCACTGCCTTTTTCAGGGGCAGGGTGTGGCAGGGCCATGAGGTCTTGAGCAGGGGGGGCAGTTTGTAAAAGGACGAATTCTTCTGTTGGCCTAGCTACTGTTTCTCAGAGAGGTGGATTCACTACATCAATGGATAAACTCATTCCACCGACAAAGTAAGTGTCTATGCAATAGTGACACAGCTGCAACACTGTAGCTGTGTGGCTGTAGTATTGACATGTGCAAATCTTCATTGGAGCAGGGAGTGAAACCTGGGTCTCCAGAGAATGCATTAGTCACTAGGGTATAGAGTTATTCCCACTCTCTCTATACCTTCTAGGACTCTACACAGCTAATTTCTAGAACATTCTCCTGGGATACCCACATTCCACTCCCTGCTCCAATGAAGATTTCAGTACATACACAGAGTAGAAAAGCTTCAACAGAGGAGATTGGGAGACACCTCTGAGCACACCTATCAGATTAGACCTGAGATACCTGAGGGAGCACCAAGTGAGATACCTGAGGGAGCACCAAGTTTGTAAATACCACTGGGGAGTTGGCATGAGTCAGTATGCCAGTATGGCATGCCAGTATGGCATGAGCTGAGCTGCTCAATGGTGTCAGTAATTTGATGGCTTCCCACAAGCCCACTGGCAAAAATGTAGGCAACTCTGGGACTTTACTGGTGGAAACTTAGGTACCTGAGGACACTAGGCAACTATAGGGCAAGGTAGCAGGGGTTTCATTACTGTTAATAGTGTCTAAATGTTGGCCTTAGGAATCTAAGTTAGGCAGTAAGGCACCTAAATCCCTCTTGTGAATCTAGCCCTAAGTCTTTAGAGGGTGTGGTTACAAAGAAAACCTAGCAACTATGACCTGAGTGAAACCCCTATGGCAATGTCTGAGTAAACAATAGCTCGGAAATGTGAACTGACTCATTTATTTCAATGGGTGCTGTTACAACCTGGCCCTGCCCTCGCCCTTGTCAGGCATCAGTCTGTTGTACTCAGACCCAAACTATGGTTCCCATGTGATTCTAACCCCTCTTGGTCTAGATAGTGACTGGTCACTGTCCCTAGCTCTGGGTCTCTTTTAGGCATATTGCCAGGTGAGGACCCCCTGTATGACACCCTTCTTGGGCAGTGGGAGTCTGTAGTCCACCTGTCTTAGACCACAAAACAACTGACTTATTTCTCCCATCCACTAGTTACTTATACCCATTCCCCCTCAACTGGAAGTGGGAGCCCAGACAAATCCTTCAGGGACAATGCAGCAGGAAAGCAAGAGACGTAAACACTTTACAACACAACGACAGAGGTACAAAACTTAGGAGAACAACATCCTCATGGCACCCCTCTCAGTCTGATTTCACCACCCCTGGTTCTGGTCAGCATCCTTAGGTGATGCTGAGTCTCACAGCCACATCCTGTTTCCAGGTGCTTTTGCTGAGGGAATTTCCCAGCTCCAAATCCTACCCCTGTTTGCTGTTGTGTAGAGAGTCAATCAAACTCTGCGGTCCTGCCAGCAGAAAACCCATTGTTCCAGGATAGAAGAATCAGTACGCGTTGATGGCCAGTGATGGATCTCTCCCTGTGAATGATTTCCAAGGCATCCTGCACTCTAGCAGGGGCAGCAGTGCTCAGAAAGACTGATGCTGTCAGGATGGGCCACTTTTTCACTAGCATCTGGATGCTCTAAACCAACAAGGAGGTTACAATGGAAAACAAATGTCTCAATGAAGGTAACAATTTCAAAATTGCTAAAGCACATAGGAATGCTATGTCATCAGCCCTTTACAAACCTAACTCTGCGTTCACAAATTCTTTGTGAGTGAATTTCCCAGGTGTTTTTATTTTTGTTTATTTTTTTATTCTATTGGTAGGAGATTAGAAGTCATTTAGGCAGTTGTAGTTGTCAGACATTCATAGAAATGTAGGGGTGAGAGGGACCTCAAGAGGTCATCAAGTCCAGCCCTCTGTGCTAAGACACAGAATTTAACTGCCCTTCTAGTTAGAAAGATTTTCCTAATCTATAACCTACATCTCCCCTGCTACAGATTAAGCCCATTGCTTCTTGTTTTATCTTCAATGGACATGGAGAACAATTTATCAACGCCCTCTTTATATCAGCCCTTAACATACTTGAAGACTGTTGTCAGGTCCCATCTCAGCCTTCTTTTTTTAAGACTAAACGGGCCCAGTTTCTTTAACCTTTCTTCCGGTCAGGTTTTTGAACCCTTTGACCATTTTTGTTGCTCTCCTCCATACCAGGGCTGCTCGGGGGGCAAGTGGGGCAATTTGCCCCAGGTTCCACAGGGGCCCACACGAGAATATAGTATTCTATAGTATTGCAACTTTTTTTATGCAAGGGGCCCCTAAAATTGCTTTGCCCCAGGCCCTCTGAAACCTCTGGGTGGCCCTGCTCCAGACTGTCTCCAATTTGTTCACATCTTTCCTAAAACATGGATGTTATAAAATATAGACCAACCTTTAAATGTGACCTGCCCTTCTGGATTTCTCCTGAGTAAGCTGCCCCTTTCTGAGACCCTTCTCCAGCCCCAGGAGTGAACCCCTTCCAGCTCATGCCTCTACTTCTCTCTGGGGTGGGATCCAGAAATCCAGCCACACTCCAATGGGGTTGCCAGTTTCCCCCTTCATGGGTGCCAACCCCATTACCTTTCAGGTCCAGATGTTCTTGGACTCTGCCAAAGTTCCCCGTTGGGACCCTGTGGTCAGGAATAATTTGCAGTGACACAGAAACAGGAGTATTTGTCCAAAACGTGCACAGTGCTTAGAGAAGCAGATTTTTAAAATAACAAAAAGACCTACAGGACCCATTGTCTTCCTTATGTTTGACATTCCCCTCCAGCCCCTTGGTAGACATGACCTACCCTTGGTGTCTCCTGTTCTCTCTGGGCACCAAGTTACAGCTTGACCACAGCAGTTCCTGCCTCTCACTCTGTCTGTCTGTCTTTCTTCACCCTGTTGGCTCTGGGTCTTTTTGTTAGGTTCCAGCAGAGCCAACCACTTCCTTTTTAATCCTTCAGGGTCTTTTGATCTCAGCCCTAGCCTTAGGAAGAGTAAAACATCCTAACATGGATGGTGCCAGCCAGGATGGTTCTTCCCTCAGTTGATGACCCAGCCCATTGTTGTCTTAACCCTCTGAAGTGGGTACCCCAGAGGCTGAATTACCCTTCATGGGTTCCTTAACAGCACACTTTACAACCTCCTTTGCTTTAACATTACACAGTCATAGAATCACAGAGTCAGAAGAGACCTCAGAAGGTCATCTAGTCCACCCCCCTGCTCAAAGTAGGACCAATCCCTTGACAGATTTTTGCCCCAGATCCCTGAATGCCTCCCTAAAGGATTGAACTCACAACTGTGGGTTTAGCAAGCTCCTCCTCAGACCACTGAGCTATCCCCCTCCTCAAGTCAGATGCCAATATAGAACTAAAAAGGGAAACCAAATTATACATCGTATTGTTAATCAATAGTACAGACATTTTCTGATTTTGTGACACCTCCCAAGTTGAGACACTTCAATGGGTCTCAATGATCAGAAAAAAAACAACCGTATTTACGAGAACAAAGTGATAAAGGAGGATATAGATATAATAGGCATCACAGAAACCTGGTGGACTGAGAGCAATCAATGGAACACAATCATTCCGGGATACAAAATATATCGGAAGGACAGAACAGGCCGTGCAGGGGGAGGAGTGGCACTATATGTTAAAGAAAGTGGAGGAGTGGCACTATATGTTAAAGAAAGTGTAGATTCAAATGAAGTAAAAATCTTAAGCGAATCCACAGGTTCCATAGAGTCTCTATGGATAGAAATTTCATGCTCTAGTAAAAATATAACAGTAGGGATCTATTATCGACCACCTGACCAGGACAGTAATAGTGATGATGAAATGCTAAGGGAAATTAGAGAGGCTATCAAAATTAAGAACCCGATAATAGTGGGGGATTTCAATTATCCCCATATTGACTGGGAACATTTCACTTCAGGACGAAATGCGGAGATAAAATTTCTCGATACTTTAAATGACTGTTTCATGGAGCAGCTGGTACAGGAACCCACAAGGGGAGAGGCGACTCTAGATTTAATCCTGAGTGGAGCGCAGGAGCTGGTCCAAGAGGTAACTATAGCAGGACCGCTTGGAAATAGTGACCATAATACAATAGCATTCAACATCCCTGTGGAGGGAAGAACATCTCAACTGCCCAACACTGTGGCCTTTAATTTCAAAAGGGGGAACTATACAAAAATGAGGGGGTTAGTTAGACAAAAGTTAAAATGTACAGTGACTAAAGTGAAATCCCAGCAAGTTGCATGGGCCCTTTTTAAAGACACCATAATAGAGGCCCAACTTCAATGTATACCCCAAATTAAGAAAAACAGTAAAAGAACTAAAAAAGAGACACCGTGGCTTAACAACCATGTAAAAGAAGCAGTGAGAGATAAAAAGAATTCCTTTAAAAAGTGGAAGTCAAATCCTAGTGAGGCAAATAGAAAGGAGCACAAACACTGCCAACTTAAGTGCAAGAGTGTAATAAGAAAAGCCAAAGAGGAGTTTGAAGAACGGCTAGCCAAAAACTCCAAAGGTAATAACAAAATATTTTTTAAGTACATCAGAAGCAGGAAGCCTGCTAAATAACCAGTGGGGCCCCTTGACGATGAAAATACAATAGGAGCGCTTAAAGATGATAAAGTCATTGCGGAGAAACTAAATGGATTCTTTGCTTCAGTCTTCACGGCTGAGGATGTTAGGGAGATTCCCAAACCTGAGCTGGCTTTTGTAGGTGACAAATCTGAGGAACTGTCACAGATTGAAGTATCACTAGAGGAGGTTTTGGAATTAATTGATAAACTCAACATTAACAAGTCACCGGGACCAGATGGCATTCACCCAAGAGTTCTGAAAGAACTCAAATGTGAAGTTGCGGAACTATTAACTAAGGTTTGTAACCTGTCCTTTAAATCGGCTTTAAAAAGGGCTCTAGGGGTGATCCCGGCAATTACAGACCGGTAAGTCTAACGTCGGTACCGGGCAAATTAGTTGAAACAATAATAAGAATAAAATTGTCAGACACATAGAAAAACATAAACTGTTGAGCAATAGTCAACATGGTTTCTGTAAAGGGAAATCGTGTCTTACTAATCTATTAGAGTTCTTTGAAGGGGTCAACAAACATGTGGACAAGGGGGATCCGGTGGACATAGTGTACTTAGATTTCCAGAAAGCCTTTGACAAGGTTCCTCACCAAAGGCTCTTACGTAAATTAAGCTGTCATGGGATAAAAGGAAAGGTCCTTTCATGGATTGAGAACTGGTTAAAGGACAGGGAACAAAGGGTAGGAATTAATGGTAAGTTCTCAGAATGGAGAGGGGTAACTAGTGGTGTTCCCCAAGGGTCAGTCCTAGGACCAATCCTATTCAATTTATTCATAAATGATCTGGAGAAAGGGGTAAACAGTGAGGTGGCAAAGTTTGCAGATGATACTAAACTACTCAAGATAGTTAAGACCAAAGCAGATTGTGAAGAACTTCAAAAAGATCTCACAAAACTAAGTGATTGGGCAACAAAATGGCAAATGAAATTTAATGTGGATAAATGTAAAGTAATGCACATTGGAAAAAATAACCCCAACTATACATACAACATGATGGGGGCTAATTTAGCTACAACGAGTCAGGATAAAGATCTTGGAGTTATCGTGGATAGTTCTCTGAAGATGTCCATGCAGTGTGCAGAGGCGGTCAAAAAAGCAAACAGGATGTTAGGAATCATTAAAAAGGGGATAGAGAATAAGACTGAGGATATATTATTGCCCTTATATAAATCCATGGTACCCCCACATCTCGAATACTGTGTACAGATGTGGTCTCCTCACCTCAAAAAAGATATTCTAGCACTAGAAAAGGTTCAGAAAAGAACAACTAAAATGATTAGGTGTTTAGAGAGGGTCCCATATGAGGAAAGATTAAAGAGGCTAGGACTCTTCAGTTTGGAAAAGAGAAGACTAAGGGGGGACATGCTAGAGGTATATAAAATCATGAGTGATGTTGAGAAAGTGGATAAGGAAAAGTTATTTACTTATTCCCATAATACAAGAACTAGTGGTCACCAAATGAAATTAATAGGCAGCAGGTTTAAAACAAATAAAAGGAAGTTCTTCTTCATGCAGCGCACAGTCAACTTGTGGAACTCCTTACCTGAGGAGGTTGTGAAGGCTAGGACTATAACAATGTTTAAAAGGGGACTGGATAAATGGCTATTAGCCAGGATGGGTAAGAATGGTGTCCCTAGCCTCTGTTCGTCAGAGGATGGAGATGGATGGCAGGAGAGAGATCACTTGATCATTGCCTGTTAGGTTCACTCCCTCAGGGGCACCTGGCATTGGCCACTGTCGGTAGACAGATACTGGGCTAGATGGACTTTTGGTCTGACCCGGTACGGCCTTTCTTATGTTCTTAAAGAAATGTTACTCCTGTTAAAGTATTTCCTCAGGGCCTCCTTGACTTCTTTGTTCCTCAGACTGTATATGATTGGGTTGAATGTTGGAATAATGACCGTGTACAACAGGGCGAGGGCTCGATCGGTGTCCACAGAGACATTGGAACTGGGCCTCATGTAGGTGATAAAGGCGCTGCAGTAGAATAAGATGACTGTGATTAGGTGTGAAGCGCAAGCGGAGAAAGCTTTGTGTCTCCCCTCGCCTGAGTGCATCTTCAGAATGGTGCAGATGACGCTTGCATAGGAGGTAATAATTAAGATTAAGGGGACTATTGTGAACACTATAGTGAGAAAGGAAAGAATGGCATTGATGAGCGATGTGTCCGTGCTCACCAGCCTAAGCACTGGGAGGACGTCGCAGAAGAAGTGGTTGATTTTATTCGGCCCATGGAAGGGTAACGTGAATATGGCTGCCGTTTGCTCACATGCCACCAACTTACCCAGGATCCACACCATAGCTGCCAAGTTTAGGGTGACCTTTCTGCTCATGATGAGTGAGTAACGCATGGGTTGCATATGGCAACGTACCGGTCATAGGACATAACAGTCAGCAGGCCACAGTCTGTGCTACCAAAGAAAAGGTAGAAGTACATCTGGACTGCACAGCCCAGGAAAGAGAGCCTGCTTCTCTGACAGGAGGTTGGTCAAGGTCTTAGGGACGACCACTGAAGTGTAGCAGATCTCCAAGACTGACAAGTTCCTGAGGAAGAAATACATGGGGGTGTGGAGGGCCAGGTCAGCAACCGTGACAGCGATAATGAGGCCATTTCCTATCAGTGTGAAGAGGTAGATGAGTAAGATGAGGACAAAAAGAAGGGGCTGCAGATGCTGGAGGCCTGAGAAGCCCAGAAAGATAAACCCTGTCACTGCTGTTAGGTTTTCTTCCATAGCTCGGTCCTGTTGAGACCACATAGGTATTTAGATCCCTCTCAGGGGGTTGCATGGTATCTCATAATAGATAGAAATACAGATTAGATAGAATCACAGTTACACAATCAGCTTCACCCCCTCCCCTTTCTCATCGCTCTATGTTCACACAGCTCAGGTGTTCTATCCCTTGGATCTTACTCATCTCTGGTTGGCGATTCTGACACCCTATCCCACACTCACCTCAGGAATGGACATTGGTAGCTGCTGTGTCCAATCCAGAGGGGCAGTTGGGCCACACCTGAGCAGCGCTGCGACCCCGTGCACTTGGTCACAATGCCTGGAGTGGGGGGCTGGGCACAGCCCTGCAGGACAGGCAGTTCCGGAACCCCCCCACTGCAGAGTGAGTCATGGACACACACAAAAAGTCATGAACAAATGGGAAAATCACAGTGTCTGTGACTTCTTTCCCATTATGACCGACATGCAACCCTATGAATGATTATTAAAGAACACCCCCACATTTGTTCCCATTTCCCTACCTCACACAGTGCCATCCCATTAATGAGAATAAGTGTTGAGAGAAAAAGCACTAGACAAACCAACAACAAACAGCCCAGACACATGGCTGGTCTTGTCTAATCTTACACTTCACTGCCAGCTAATGAGGTTAGATTTACCTCTGAAGTTACTGGAACACAGCTGGACCAATTTCTGTTCTTCTTGACAGATAAGATTCTCCATTGTGTCTGTGGGACTCTGAAATCTGGGTGAGATGAGAGAATCCTGTAGATGAATATATTTTAGTTGTCATTGAAAATGACATTGCAAATAGATAGAGTCGATAGGCAGATAGATGAATCATTCATTACTATTACTTATCTTGATAGAAAGACATTATGCAGAATACCTTTGATAAGACAGAGAGAAAGAAATTAAGAACAATTCTGTAGATTAGATACATAAGAGTAAATTAGATTGAATGATTAGATGAGAGAGAAGGAGAGAGAGAGAGGTTTTCTATTTTTCCTTCAATTCGGGAGATAATTTAGGTGTTGATGACTCCAGAAAATGAACTTGGGGTCATAATAGTAAAGAAGGAAAATGCCTCAGACTGTCCCACAAATACCTTACTGTGAGCAGTCAAACCTTCCCACTTCTAAGCAGTTCCATCATTTCTGAAACTGACTTATCTTGACAGAGAAGTTTCTCTGCTAGTGAATCTGAGACATCAATCCTTTCTGTACTGTTCAGTGACTACTGGGATAAAATCCCCAGGGTTCTACTGACTATGGGTGCCTGGGAGAATTAGTAATTGTATTCTGTTTGTAAACACTTTGATCAATGCAATCAACTCAGTAATAAAGAAGCTACCATTAAATACAGAGATGGTCCAATCCAAATTGCAATGTCAACTGTACTTGTTGATCAAGGTCAGAATATTAGTTTACTCTCAGTTCTCCAAGCACTTACTGTAGACATATTCTTCATCATGATTAAGATGTGTTTGTTGCAATAAGGGTCTGAGACCTTAGAGCCTAGACAATTTATATAAGCTTCTCAGGAACAGGCTCCTGAAGGACATGTAATAAGAATGTATAAATTGTATCTACAAATGTCAAGAACAAATATAACTGATAGGTAGGCCAAAAGCTTTTAGCACTAATTGCCAGTGATCTCAACAGCATAGATCTTGGTGGAACTGGTGTGAGGTCTGACTAGTCTTTTAAGAGACATGGTGTTCACTTCATCATGATCTCAACATCCAACTGGGAACACATTGCTCCCCATTGTTGGCACTCTCAGGATGGAGCTGAGAACTCACTGGACCATGGGTAGTTATTAACTCCCCTCGCATCCCTACAGTGACTTCTTAAAGACAGAGTTGAGGCACTCTGGTCAAGAGTGTGTGTAGGGAAATTCACAGTGCCGTTTCCTTGCTGTGATAGATCTACAGAAAGCCAAGGACAGCATCCTCCAGGGATGTCAGCTCTTCCCACCATTAATTTCTAAATCTCCAGTTCAGATCTATCCCCTGGCAGACATGACTCCAATTTGTTACCACATGATGGCTGCTTGTCTCATGTGAAATGTATGCAGTGATTCTCAGACCAGCTCTCAGCAGACAAGTCTCCATGTCTAAAATGTATTCACCAACAGCCTTGGAAATAATTTACAAACTTCTTGGTAAATTCATCTCAGCAGCCAAGGGCTAGTGGCGAAATTCACTCCAGTGTCATTCCCAAGCCATTCCCATTGGGGGTAACTTTCAGTGTGAACTGGACAATCATCTCCCTTATGCTCGTTTGAAAATCCTGGCCTAAACCTGCAAAGTCTTTGAGTGGTGCACAGGTCTTGAGTGTATTTGACATGGAAGTATCATGGACATTGAACTAGCCTGGGACACCTGGCTGCAGGCTCCCCAAGGCAGGGCTGAAGCAGGTTAGTGGGACAGTGTGCTGGAACTGTCAGTACTTCAGCCTTAGCCTGAGCTGTTTGATGAGTCACTGGAGGAACTCTGTCCTCCTCTGCAGAGTTGAATTAATGCCTTGTTTTATAAGGGTTTTCTTCACCTTCCTCTGAGACATCAGATCTTTGCAATTGACAAAGTTATGACACTGATGGCAACAGTCTCAGGCTTTAGAGACAATCTTTTCTTGCCTGTGATTTTCGCCAATCATGATTATTAAGAAGAGGTGGTATATGAATAAAAAAACTTCTGATTTTATAAATATGTTTGTGAATAGCATAGTAAGGACACTTCTCCAATGGCCTGAAAGAAGTCTGTTAGAAGAAGATTGACTGTTTATAGCAGGTAGCTGAGCATCAGCTTTTCTGGGTTCAATTCCTAGCTCTGGGAGAGGAGTGAGTGTAACAATTAAAGTGTGTTGGGTGGGTGGCTTGGGGGCAGATGGGAGTCAAGATTTTTAGAGAACAGGGCACATCAGGGAGTTGATTCTTAGTATGTATGTATTTCATAATCTCTCTCCTCCTTCCTGTGGAGGCCAACTGTCTTCTTTAATTGACAGCTCTTCAGAGAAGGGACCAAATTTTCAATTATACCCTTATTATGGGCAGATCAATAGATCCCCTGTCCTGTTTGGATCATCTGAGCATGGATATCACTCCCTACATGGTTGTAGACTTGGATTTTCAAAGGATCCTAGTGGATTTAGGCTCCAAAATGCAATTCAAAACCAAGGGGAGTTGGGTGACTGACAGTCTCAGCCTTTAATATTTTAGCCATATCATCAAGGTCTATAAAAATGACCAAATGACCATAGACTGGTGGACAGAGTCTGTGACTGGTTTCATTCCCCTGAAGAAAGTCTCAGTTTTCAACAGACTGGGAAGGACTAAGGAAAGGGATTCTTATTCTGGGACATGATTCCATTAAAACATGAAGGCGAAGACTCACAATCATCCAACTCCTATTGACTTTGAATAGCATTTGAGAGCTTCCTCAATTAGAATTTTGTGAAATTCCAAGTGGGCTGTCAATGTAGTTATGGAATACAAATCTTGCACACCTTGACAAATTTCTTCACACCCATCCCGTCAAACTTTTTACACTCCAGATGTCAAAATTGGTACTCGCCCCTCAGTGCTGGTTGGTCAGGGGACAGTGCTAAGAGACTTGTTCGGGGCAGTGCTAAGGGGGGCATGATGTAGGTCCTGCACCCAATGAGCATCTGCTCTGGGGCACAGGCAGGAACTTTTGGTGATAGTTCCTCCTCTCCCCTTAACCAATCAGCACTGAAATCCAGAAATCACAATTGTCAATATCTCCTGAAACCACGCTTCCCAGGGCATGCGTTATGAGTGTTTGGTTTTATCTCCAGCGCCCATGACACCTTCTGCATCCTGCCCACACTCCCATCTGTCTGTCGGTCTCAATCTAGGGCTCCATGCAGGTCCCATGGGAGCGTGAGCCAATTGGGTGGGGCCTTGTGGTCAGTGGGGCCCTCAAACCCCAGACTAAACCGAGAAGGTATCTAGGTCAGAATCCTGACCTCTAATCAGTCAAGTGTTGACAACTTTTGCATCCCCAATCTATTTTGAAAATCACCACCTGAATAGATAGAGTCAATAGGTAAATAGAGGAGTCATTTATTTCAATAACAAGTATCAGAGAGGTAGCCATGTTAGTCTGGATCTGTAAGAAGCGACAAAGAGTTCTGTGGCATTTTATAGATTAACAGACCTATTGGATCATAAGCTTTCATGGGTGAATACTCACATGCATCTAACAAAGTGAGTTTTCACCCATGAAAGTTTATGCTCCAGTATTTCTGTTAGTCTATAAGGTGCCACAGGACTCTTTGTTGCATATTTTGATGAGTAAGCTTGAGAGAGATAATGATACACAGTCCATTTCACCATAGAAATCATAGAAATCATAGAATCTCAGGGTTGGAAGGGATCTCAGGAGGTCATCTAGTCCAACCCCCTGCTCAAAGCAGGACCAAACCCAACTAAATCATCCCAGCCAGGGCTTTGTCAAGCCTGACCTAAAAAACCTCCAAGGAAGGAGATTCCACCACCTCCCTAGGTAACCCATTCCAGTGCTTCACCACCCTACTAGTGAAAAAGTTTTTCCTAATGTCCAACCTAAACCTCCCCCTCTGCAACTTGAGACCATTACTCCTTGTTCTGTCATCTTCTACCACTGAGAACAGTCTAGATCCATCCTCTTTGGAACCCCCTTTCAGGTAGTTGAAAGCAGCTATCAAATCCCCCTTCAATCTTCTCTTCTGCAAGCTAAACAATCTCAGTTCCCTCAGCCTCTCCTCATAAGTCATGTGCTTCAGCCCCCTAATCATTTTTGTTGCCCTCCGCTGGACTCTCTCCAATTTATCCACATCCTTCTTGTAGTATGGGGCCCAAAACTGGACACAGTACTCCAAATGAGGCCTCACAAATGCTGAATAGAGGGAAATGATCAAATCCCTCAATCTGCTGGAAATGCCCCTACTTATACAACCCAAAATGCCATTCGCCTTCTTGGCAACAAGGGCACACTGTTGACTCATATTCAGCTTTTCATCCACTGTAACCCCTAGGTCCCTTTCTGCAGAACTGCTGCCCAGCCATTCGGTCCCTAGTCTATAGTAGTGCATGGGATTCTTCAGTCCTAAATGCAGGACTCTGCACTTGTCCTTGTTGAACCTCATCATATTTCTTTTGGCCCAATCCTCTAATTTGTCTAGGTCCCTCTGTATCCTATCCCTACCCTCCAGTGTATCAACCACTCCTCCCAGTTTAGTGTCATCTGCAAACTTGCTAAGGGTGCAGTCCACACCATCCTCCAGATCGTTAATGAAGATATTGAACAAAACCAGCCCCAGCACCGACCCTTGGGGCACTCCACTTGATACCGGCTGCCAACTAGACATGGAACCATTGATCACTACCCGTTGAGCCCGACCATCTAGCCAGTTTTCTATCCACCTTACCGTCCATAAATCCAGCCCAGACTTCTTTAACTTGCTGGCAAGAATACTGTGGGAGACTGTATCAAAAGCTTTGCTAAAGTCCAGTAATAGCACATCCACTGCTTTCCCCTCATCCACAGAGCCGGTTATCTCATCATAGAAGGCAAATAGGTTAGTCAGGCATGACTTGCCCTTGGTGAATCCATGCTGACTGTTCCTGATCACTTTCCCCTCATTTAAGTGGTTCAGAATTGATTCCTTGAGGACCTGTTCCATGATTTTTCCAGGGACCGAGGTGAGACTGACTGGCCTGTAGTTCCCTGGATCTTCCTTCTTCCCTTTTTTAAAGATAGGCACTACATTAGCTTTTTTGCTCCTCTCAAGAAAGCTACCCCACAGTTTCTGCAGTCCCCGCTGCCCATTTGAATTCTGGGATTTCCCCACAATGCATGCTGGGGGGAAAAATGTGTCGAGGGTGGTCTTTGGTAACTGTCATCATTCAACGTGCTTTCAGACGTCTCAAGGGGAGATGGAGGAGCTTACTGACTCACTCGGATCTCAGCGAAACCAATATCCCCATTGTTATTGCAGCTTGCTGTGTGCTCCACAATCTCTGTGAGAGCAAGGGGGAGACCTTTATGGTGGGATGGGAGGTTGAGGCAAATCGCCTGGCTGCTGATTACGCTCAGCCAGATAGCCGTGCAATTAGAAGGGCCCAGCGGGAAGCGCTGTTCATCCTGGAGGCTTTGAAAGCTAGGTTCCTCAGGGAGCAGGGTAACCTGTGACTGTTCAGTTTCTTTACAGAGAAGCTGAACCTGCCCCTGCTTCAGTTACTGTTGACGTTCTTCCGCGGTTACATACCCCGTTCACCACGTTTCCCCCCTTCCAACACACGTTTAAAAATAAAGTTAATGGAACATTGTTAATTAACGTTTTCTTTATTAATGAAGTCGCGTTAAAGGGTTGAAACAGGGACGCAGACTGTGGTTGGTAGGGTGTGCAGTGATGTTAACACCGCTTCTACACTCGAGGAACGATAGGCTCCAGCTCCTAGAGCAGTCTGCAGTGCCGGACTGGTTGTTTCAACGGAGCCTGCCATCCCTCCTTTTCGGGACTCTGTGTGCGGGGGCTACGTGACCTTGTGGCGGGGGAGGATGGTTACAGATTCCCCTGCTGCGTGGCTCTGTGGTCCGGGACAAGGACCACTGCATAAGTTCTGTAACCGCCCTCCCATGCCACAAAGTCACGTACCTCCCCCCACCCACACAGAACATGGAAAACACCTCCCAGACCGACCAGGGTGCCTACTGACTGCACTGTTTGTGTGACCTGCTGTTGATCCTGCCCCCGTGTCTGTACCCTGGTAAAGGTGACTGTCCTATGCAATTAACAACCCCCTTCTGCCCCCTTCACAGACAGTCTTCTGTAGAAAAACTTGACAGAAATAGTAATTAACAGCAAACTATTTTTAATAATCAACTACACAGTTAGGGGATGAAACTGGGATTGGGGCTTCGGTGAGCCAGGAAGGGAAGGACTTCTCAACATTTAGGGAATGAGAGCCTTCTTGTAATTGTGCACTCTGCAGGGGTGCAGTGACAGTTTTCACGGCCCCTGTCGCCCCTCCTTCTTGTTACTTTGGGTGAGGAGGGTTTGGGACTTTGTGGTGGGGGAGGGCGGTTGCAGATACAGTGCAGGGGGGGCTCTGTCCTCCTGCCTGCGGTCCTGCAGAACATCCACAAGGCGCCGGAGCATGTCAAATTTTCCCTGGGCATTTCCTGTGTGGCTGGTCAGAACATCCAAGCTCGGACTGCTGTCCAGAGCGTCAACAGAGTGGTGCACTATGGGATAGCTCCCAGAGCTACTAAGGTCGATTTCTGTCCACACATAGCCTAATTCGACATAGCCATGTCGAATTTAGCGCTACTCCCCTCGTTGGGGAGGAGTACAGAATTCGAACTAAAGAGCCCTCTAGGTCGAACTAATTAGCTTCCTGGTGTGGACGGGTGCACGGTTAAGTCGAATTAATGCTGCTAAATTCGACATAAACTCCTAGTGTAGACCAGGCCTTAGCTCAGCCATTTGGGTTCTCAACTAGGAGGTGAAAGATCCAGCTTCAATTTCCCCCTCTGCCTTAGGAGAAAAGGGATTTGAACAGGGAACTACCACTTCTTAGGTCAGTACTATAACTTAGAAGAGTACTATAACTATTATTCGTGCTTAATTTCCCTTTCTTTTCGCCTCACAAAACCAATTCAGAAGTTAATATGCTTCCTTGAGAAGTTCATGCTTCTCTTCAAGGCTGCCCTCAGGGAATCTTTCATCTGCTGGTTCCTCATGCTGAAGATGAAGGGGCTCATGAGAGGGGTCACCACTGTGTTGAGCAGGGCCACCAGCTTGTTGAGCGAGATGTCGCTGCCCGAAGGCCGGACATACATGAAGATGCAGCTGCCATAGCCCATGGTGATGATGATGAAGTGGGAGGAGCAGGTGGAGAAAGCCTTGTTGCGTCCTGAGTGGGATGTTATTTTGAAAATGGTGGCAACAATATAAGTGTAGGACACCACTGTCAGGATCAAGGAGCCCAGCAGAATGGCGGAGGAGGTCATGAAACTCAGCAGCTCCACAAAGCTCGTGTCCACACAGGACAGCTTGACCAAGGCCAAGCCGTCGCAGAAGAAGTGGTCAATCTGGTTGGCATTGCAGAAGGGCAGGGTGATGACCAGGATGGTGGGGATGATGGTGGCCAGGAACCCCGTTGCCCATGACCCCACCACAAGCTGGAAGCAGAACTGAGCATTCATGACCATGCTGTAGTGCAGTGGGTTGCAGATGGCCACATAGCGGTCATAGGACATAACGGCCAGCAGGACAAACTCACTGCAGCCCAGAAGGAAGTAGAAATAGCACTGAGTGATACAAGCCAGGTAGGAGATGGACCTGTCACCCGTCAGAAAGCTGGCAATCACCTTGGGTAGGACAGAAGATGTAATAAGGATTTCCAGACAGGAGAGGTTCCAGAGGAAGAAGTGCATGGGGCTATGGAGGTGATGGTCTAAGAGGATGATGGCGATGATCATGATATTGCCAGACAAGATCAGCAAGTAAGAGGCCAGGAAGCCAAGAGCAATGAGGCATTCCAGATGGCGGGGGTAGAGGAAGCCAATGAGGATGAATTCGGTCACGGTGGTTTGGTTCCGCATGGCTACATTGGATCTATCTGTGAGGGGTAGAGGGAGGACGGAGGGAATAGGGAATAATATGTCAGATGAACAGGAGGAAAGAAAAGTAGAAAAACAGAAGAGTAGAGAAGAGGAAAGAAAAGATCAGAAGAGAACATAAAAGGAAAAGGAAGAGAGATACGTAGGAAAAAATTATAAACTCTAGAGGAGGAAAGCAAGGGTGAAATAAGAAAAGTGAAGAAGACAAAAGAACAATACATCAAATAAAAAATTACCCTGTGGGCAATGGGTGGGATGGAAATAACAACAAGTCAATGTGAGCAGGGAAGTGAAGAAAACGAGAAGAGAAAACAAAAGGCAAACAGAAGACGAAAGAAAAGTGGAGGAGAGAAAAGCCCCCAAAATAAAGAAGAGCAGAGCTGGGTGGAATTGTTTCCCTGGGCAAATTTTTTACTTTTTTTAGGTGTGGGGGAGAGAGGGGAAGAAAAAAGAAAAGTTTTCAGCTGAAAACTCTTCAAAATTTCTGGTTTTTATTTTCTTAATGAAAAGTCAAAAATTGTCCACAGAAAGCAGACACTTACCACAAAAGCTTTAGTTTATTTGAAAACCCATTTATTTTTTGTCAAAAACAGTTTTGATAGAAATATTTGGACTAGCCTTAAAAATAAGGAAAGAAAAAAAAAGTAATAACAGGAGTGGGTGGCTGAGATTCTGTGGCCTGCGTTGTGCAGGAGGTCAGACTAGATGACCATAATGATCCCTTCTGACCTTAAGTCTATGAGTCTAAAAGAAAGGAGAAGTAAAATTAAAATAAAGGAACAGAGAAAAGCAATAAAGGAAAGGAGACGGTGAAAATGAAAGGCGAGAACTGAAGAAAGAGAATAAAAAAGAAAGGAGAAAAATGTAGGAACCAAAAAAAAAGGAAGGAAAGAAAAAAGAAGAAAAAAAATGAGTGAAAGAAAAAAAAGGAGAGCAAGGAGAAAGGGAAAATGAAAATATAAGAAAAAAAGTTATCAAAATGGAGTTAAAAGATATTTAAAAACAGAAAGAGAAGAGGGAAAAGAAAAACAAGAAAAGGAAATAGATAAACAGAAAGGGGGGCAGAACAGCTACTCACGTTAGTCTATGTCTGTGATGTTAGGAAGATACCATAAGGCCAAGCCGGCTACACACAGATTGAGTCTTGTGCCTCAGTCATCACCAACTATTTTAAAACAAATTCTTGTAGGGTAATCTTTTAAATTCTAGTCCCTGCTCTTTTGGATTAAATACTAAAGTAGTTTATTCTGAACTTCTTCAAAGACTGAAAAGTAGTAATCATTCTGATTTTTCCCTTCATGTCAAGCCGTGAGAAGCCCTCAAACAGCACCTGCAACATCAGGGTCTTTTGACTTGTCCAGCGGGTATTGTCACGTCTAAGCAAATTGTACTTTCATATGTTGACTCTAGTTCTTCTGGTCTCACAATCTATTTGCCGTTCTCTGTGAAGTAGGTCTGCCTCAACTGGGTGAGGCTGATTAGTTTTAATGATCACAGGTACCCCAGGGGATCCACTCACTGGAGAATCCCAGAGCCACTTTTTGAGATGTACATGGAAAGATAAAAAATCATGACACTTTCCAAGAAATTTTAACTAGGTTACCATCTGTGAACCCAACTACTGTACCTTTCAGAATGTTTTAGCCTTTGCCCATATGTCATAGACTCACTTGTGATGGAAGAGACCTTTAATGTGCCATTTAATTCATTTCATGTGCCTCCTACCTTATAATTATTGTGTTCCTTACACTTCTTTGGTACGCGGCATAGTCCAGTGGGTTATGCACTGGTCTGGGCAACAGGAGATGCTCACTTCTAATTATATCTATTCCATTTACTCTGGGCAGATTCTTTAGCACTAAGACCCAGATCCAGAAAAGCATTTAGGTGCCTAACTACTGCTGTGACAATTGGGCCCATCATTTTTGCCTGCTTGGGAATTAACTATGGAAAGTTCACTAAATAAATGTTATAAACAGGTTAAGTCCCAACCACTGCTTCAAATGAAATGTGATTGGAGGGACTTTAACAATAACAGCTCCAGCCCATCTCAACTAATTTCTTCACTTTCCCTCCAAAGGACAGTTATTACTGTCTTTGATGCCATCAAAGAGACTGACAGATGAGGGTGGTTGGTTTTTTTTCCCTTCTAAAACTCTCTTCAGCTAAAGGGACAGGGAGCGAGGGACGCTGTTAAAATGAAAACCTTATTTAATACCTTACATTTCAAATGCTTTAACTGTGCTTTCTTCTTTTCTTTATCTTTAATAAAAGGTTAAAAGGATTTTAATGGTGTGTTTGCCATGGGATTAAGCAGGCTGAGGCCTGTGTGTATCAAACCCTGAACTTTCTTTAACATTGTTTGATATTGGACAGTGACATGCTTATGGTAACACCTTTGACTTTTTGGGCCCACGTATTCCATCTTAATTAAAACAACACTAGTACTTTAGACACCTACATTCAAAATTTAGGCAGCACTGAGATCCTCAAAGGCCTCACTTAGCTGTTGCCTAACTCTGTAAGTGCCTTAATTCACTCAATGCCTAAAGTTTTGCTGCAAAAGTCCCCTAAGTGCTTACGTTTCTGCCTCTAGGCATGCACACTGCTGCCTCCCTTGAGGTGCCTGGTTGCCTCTCTCAAGTCTGAGTCCCAGCCGGATCCTCAAACCAGGTGAACATAGGCATTGCTGCACTTCTTTCTCCTGGGGAACTTGATCTCAAAACCGAACCTTGAGGAACTCCACTGGTAACCTCCCTCCAACCCGACAGATCACCTTTCAATATGACCCGCTGCAGTCTCCCCTTTAACCAGTTCCTTATCCACCTCTGGATTTTAATTTTGATCCCCATCTTTTCCAATTGAACCAGCAATTCTTCATGTGGTACTGTATCAAACGCCTTACTGAAATCAAGATATATTAGATCCACCGCATTTCCCTTGTCTAAAAAATCTGTTACTTTCTCAAGAAGGAGATCAGGTTGGTTTGGCACGATCTACCTTTCGTAAAACCATGTTGTAATTTGTCCCAATTGCCATTGACCTCAAGGTCCGTAACTACTCTCTCCTTTAATATTATTTCCATGACTTTACATACTACAGATGTTAAACTAACAGGCCTGTAGTTACCCGGGTCACTTTTTTTCCCCTGCTTGAAAATAGGAACTATATTAGCTAATCTCCAGTCAAACGGTACAACCCCCGAGTTTAGAGATTCGTTAAAAATTATCGCTAACGGGCTTGTAATTTCACTCGCCAATTCCTTTAATATTCTAGGATGAAGATTATCCGGGCCGCCGGATTTACTACCGTTCAGCTGTTCAAGTTTGGCTTCTACCTCGGATACTGTAATTTCCAACCCCGCACCTTCATTCCCATCAGTCACTCTGCCACTATTCCTAAGCCCTTCATTAGCCTCATTAAAGCCTGAGGCAAAAGACTGAGAGAGAGTCCTACACCAGACCATCCCATAATCCAATGATTAGGGCTCTCTTTTGTAGCGTGGAAGACCCAGCTTCACAGATCTTCTCCACATGAGGTACGGGGAGAACTGTTGGGTTTTCTATAGCACATTGTGGCCAACACACTTGGGTCGGGTCAAACCTTTATTTGAACCAAAAGCATTTCTTGAGGTTAACAGCCACTGTTAAAGCAGTAGATAGTAACAGATAGGCAGAAAAAGGTTAGGACCAGTTACCTCTCTGAGGAAGCTGAGTCAGGAACTCTGGGTGGAGAATTGGCTCTGGGCCATGGGAGGGGGAATCTCAGGGTATGTCTACACTACAAGACTATTTCGAATCAACTTAAGTCGAATTTGTGGAATCGACCTTATGAAGTCGAATTTGTGTATCCACACTAAATACACTAATTCGACTGTGTGAGTCCACAGTAACGGGGCAAGCGTCGACTTTGAAAGCGGTGCACTGTGGGAAGCTATCCCACAGTTCCCGCACTCCCATTGGAATTCTGGGATTTCCCCCCAGTGCATGCTGGGGGGAAAATGTGTCGAGAGTGGTTTTGGGTAACTGTCATCATTGAACCATCAGTCACGCCCTCCCTCCCTCCCTGAAAGCGCCTGCGGGCAATCTGTTCGTGCACTTGTCTGCTCAGTGACAGTGTGGGCGCCACAGCACTGCGAGCACGGAGCCCGCTGCAGTTATGGCCAAGGTCAACTCCTCGCACCTTATCGTCCACCTCTTCCACAGTCAGCTGCTGAGAAATCGGGCTACTTTTCAATGGTGCTGCGAGCACTGGTGGACCATGGGGGACGTTTTACCAACATCAACGGCGGGTGGCCGGACAAGGTTCATGACGCGCGTGTTTTCAGGAACTCTGGTCTGTTTAGACGCCTGCAGGAAGGTAGTTTCTTCCCGGACCACAAAATAACTCTTGGGGATGTGCAGATGCCTATAGTGATCCTTGGGGACCCAGCCTACCCGCTAATGCCCTGGCTCGTGAAGCTCTGTGCAGGCGCCTTGCACAGTGACAAGGAACTCTTCAAGTACCAGCGAGCAGTGAGCAGCGTGACCTGTGACTGTTCAGTTTCTTTACAGAGAAGCTGAACCTGCCCCTGTTTCTTTACCAAGTTACTGTTGACTAGCATCTGCAGTTACATACCCCGTCCACCCCGCTTCCCCCACTTCCAACACACGTTTAAAAATAAAACACATGTTCCACTGTGACTTTACAAAGGTTTCTTTATTGATGACTGTGCGTTAAAGGGTTGAAACTGGGATGCAGACTGTGCTGGGTAGGGTGTGCGGTGATGTAAAGACTGCCTCTAAACTCCAGGAATGACAGGCTTCTGCTCCCAGAGCGGTCTGCAGTGCCGGACTGGTTGTTTCAACGGAGCCTGCCATCCCTCCTTTTTGGGACTCTGTGTGCGGGGGCTATGTGGCCTTGTGGCGGGGGAAGATGGATACAGATTCCTCTGCTGCATGGCTCTGTGGTCCAGGACAGGGACCGTTGCATGAGAACTGTTACCCCCCTCCCCCGCTACAAAGTCACGTACCCCCACACCCACACAGAACCTGCAAACCACCTCCCATACCGATCAGGGTGCCTACTGACTGCACTGTGTGTGTGACCTGCTGCTGATCCTGCCCCCGTCTCTGTACCCTGCTAAAGGTGACTGTCCTATGCAATACCCTACCCCCTTCCCCACCCACCCACCCACCCCTTCAAACACAGCGTTGTGTAAAAAAGCATGACGGAAACAGTAATTAACAGCAAAGTATTTTTAATAATTAACCAGACAGTCAGGGGATGAAACTGGGATTGGGGCTTGGGTGAGTCAGGAAGGGAAGGAATTCTCAAAAATTAGGGTATGAGAGCTTTTGGGTACTTGAGCACTCTGCTGTGGTGCAGTGACAGTTTTCACGGCCCCTGGCGCCACTCCTTCTGGTTACTTTGGGTGACGGGAGGTATGGGACTTTGTGGCGGGGGAGGTCGGTTGCAGATACACTGCAGGGGGGCTCTGTCCTCCTGGCTGCGGTCCTGCAGAACATCCACAAGGCGCCGGACCGTCTCCGTTTGCTCCCTCATTAGTCCAAGCAGCGTTTGAATCGCCTGCTTGTCTTCCTCATGCCACCTCTCCTCCCGTTCGCTGTGTGAGCACTGGTACAGAGAGAGGGTCTCCCTCCACTGGTGCTGCTGGTCCGCCGCGGCTCGGGAGCACCCAATAACTTCAGCGATCATCTCGTCCCGTGTCTTTTTCTTTCGCCGCCTAATCTTTGCCAGCCTCTGTGAGGGGGATGCTGTGGCAGGTCTGGAGACAGTCGAAGCTGTGTGATGGGAAAAAGGGAGTGAATTCCTTGCAAAGATACATTTTTGCGAACAATGAACACAGTCTAGTCTGTGTCTGTGAACAACACCATGCACAGCACCTATCTCGTCCGCACTCCTGCTGCAGGCAATCCGGAAAGCATAAACTCTGCCCCTGTTCCACCCCATCGCAGTGTCCCCCGACCCTTGGACTTCTGGGTTGAGATCCTAGTGCCTGATGGGGCAAATTTCATTGTCGCGGGTGGTTCTGGGTAAATGTAGTCAGTCATTCCTTCCTCCGGGAAAGCAATGGCAGACAATCATTTCGAGCCCATTTTCCCTGGATTACCCTGGCATACGCCATACCATGGCAACCCTGGAGACTGTTTTGCCTTTTGTCACTGTCACCGTATGTGTACTAGATGCCGTGGACAGAGGTGATTCAGCAGCGCTACACAGCAGCATTCATTTGCTTTTGCATGACAGCAGAGATGGTTACCAGCCATACTGTACCATCTACCATACCATAAATTGGTAATAAGATGATCATGGTTACCAGTCCTTTTCCACTGCACCATTTGCTGCTGTCATAAGTGGAAATCAGCCAGGGGCGCAAAAGCCAAAATTGGGAATGACTCCCTGAGTCAATCCCTCCTTTTTGGTATCTAAAAATAGAATCAGTCCTACCTAGAATATGGGCAAGTGTACTAGAGAACCACTGTATCATAGAACCAGAGAGCACAGCTGCTCTCTGTCAGATCCTGTAGAAATTATGGGCTGTATGCTATTCACAGGGGGTGCTCCTGCAACAACCCCACCTGTTCATTCCGTTCTTCCCCCAGCCTTCCTGGGCTACCATAGCATTGTCCCCCCACTTGTGTGAGGAAGTAATAAAGAATGCAGGAATAAGACACATTGACTTGTTAGTGAGAAATGAGTGGAAGTCAGCCTCCAGCTGCTATGATAGTCCAGACAGGACATTAAGAAGTGTGGAGGAGAGGAGCCCAGCATCCCACTGCTAGTCCAGGGGCAATTGAATCTTTTCTTTACACATGAAGGGTGGGGGCTGATGGAGCTCAGCCCCCTGTTGCTATGATGAGGACGGTTACCAGCCATACTGCACCATCTACCAGGAAAAATTAGGACCAGGCGCCCTTGATCGACCTTACTGATGCTAGTCGGCATGGTTACCAGTCCTTTTGCACTGCCCCATGTGCCAATAGGCTGATGATGAGGACGGGTACCAGTCGTTTTGTACCATCAGCCACCCATGGTGAGGGGGGAGCAAGGATATTGGCATTGAGTGCTGCAGCATCGCATCTATCTTCAGCATTCAGTAAAGATAGGGTGACATGTAAAAGAGTCAACAGAGGATTGTTTTCCCTTTCACTTCTGGGGGGGTGCGTAGATTGCCGAGCTACGCCCTGACCCACCGCGGACACTGTGTTTGACCCTAAAAGCATTTGGAGCTGAGCCAAGAATGCAAATGCTTTTCAGAGACAGCTGGAACTGTGGGATATCTTGCGTCCTCAGTCCCCCGTCCCTCCATGAGCGTCCATTTGATTCTTTGGCTTTCCGTTACGCTTGTCACGCAGCAGCGTGCTGAGTCTCTGCTACGCCGTCTGTCTGGAGATTTTTTAAAAATACTTTGGACCAGGCGTAACATTACAGTAATTCCCCTAATAAGATGCAGGAGTCTCCGAGTGAGATCACCCTGAGGACGGTCACTGAAGGAGATAGAGAGCGCATGCTGCATGAAAGCCTGCACAAACCAGGGGCCTATGCAGCCGTGCTCGGGAAGGCAATGCTCCCTGAGTACCTCATGAAAGCCTGGCGCGGAAAGGTGTGCTACCACAGAGCACCCAATAAGGCAGCTCTCCACAGGAACCTCCTGCGGAGGCTTTTCGATTACCTCCAGGAGAGCTTCGTGGAGATCTCCCAGGAAGATTTCTGTTCTATCCCCATATATAGAGAGACCTCCTTTATACATAGTTCAGATTCCTGTTCCATTAATAATAAAAGTTTACATGTTTAAAGCACTTACCAACTGCTCCTGCCCCTGATTCAGGGTCCGGGTTAACGGCCGGGGAGGGTTGGTAGGGGATCTCCGTGAGGGTGCTGAAGAGATCCTGGCTGTCGGGGAAACCAGCGCTGTAAGCGCTGTCGCCTGCTTCATCCTCCACAAACCCTTCCTCATCTTCCCCGTCCGCGAACATCGCCGAGGAACTGGCCGTCAACACTGTCCCATCGTCAGAGTCCACGGTCACTGGTGGGGCAGTGGTGGCAGGCTCCGTAGCGTCTGTTTGCCGCTTTGATTTTTTGGTAGCCTTGTCTGGGGTCCTTGATTTTCACGCGGCGCTGCGTTGCATCCCGCCTGTATCCTCTGTCTCTCATGGCTTTGGAGACCTTCTCGTAGGTCTTTGCATTCCGTTTGTTGGAGCGCAGCTCCGAAAGCACAGACTCCTCGCCCACACACCGATCAGATCCAAGACTTCCTGGTCAGTCTATGCTGGGTCCCTCTTTCTATTCAGAGATTACATGAACTCCTCTGCTGGAGAGCTCTGCATTGCTGCCGGTGCTGCTGAGCTTGCCCCGATGTCCAACCACGAAATGAGATTCAAACTGTCCAGACAGGAAAAGGAATTCAAATTTTCCCGGGGCTTTTCCTGTGTGGCTGGTCAGAACATCCAAGCTTAGACTGCTGTCCAGAGTGTCAACAGAGTGGTGCACTGTGGGATAGCTCCCGGAGCTACTAAGTTCGATTTACATCCACACCTAGCCTAATTCGACATAGCCATGTCGAATTTAGCGCTACTCCCCTCGTCGGGGTGGAGTACCGAATTCGAACTAAAGAGCCCTCTAGGTCGAATTAAATGGCTTCCTGGTTTGGACGGGTGCGTGGTTAATTCGAATTAACGCTGCTAAATTTGAATTAAAGTCCTAGTGTAGACCAGGCCTCAGAGAACGGGGCCCAGGAGCATTTGTGAGGTGGAGGGTGGTGAGAAGGGAGGAAGGGGATTAGGGGCTGGGGGTTTTGTTTGGGGGTCTGAGCTGTGTGAGGCAGAGGGAAGGAGACACCCGAGGACTAGAGTAAGAACATTCAGGGGGTGGAGGATGCGGCAGAGGCTGGAGTCAAAGGGCCTGAATCTCCTCTCCCTGAAACCAGACATACGCCACTGTAACACTATGGACTTACCTTGAGATGAGTGACTGGGAAATCAGGCCTATTGACTCCAGTGGAGTTACTCCTGATTTACACCAGGATGAGTGAGAGGATAATCAGTTGACTGCAGTGAAGTATTTCTAACTTTTCTTACCGTTGGTACATTTGGGTTCTGATTTATTGTGCACGGCTAGAGATCAAACCAGGGCTCAGATCCTCACACTGGGGACTCCAAAGCTCAGTAGAGTTCAGTCCACCTACTCGCCTTCGGGGGAAATAAAGTGACAGCATAATCAACCACAGTGTTTAGTTCTCAGTTAGGCGCATCAGCCTTTGAAGTGATTGGAGTCACGCCAAACAGATTGCACTTTGAATGTGCATGGCAAAAGGAGGAGCTGGTTGAAAGTTGTTTCTGACTTTCAGCCCCATAGCTGCTGAAAGGAGAATGTTCTGGCCAAGAAACCTAGGCTGGAGAACTTCCTATCAGAGGAATACCATCTCCTTTTATGGCTGCCTGGCTCAGTCTTACTTCTATTTCCTGCTGGGCATTTCAGAGAATGTCTTGTTGGCCATGATGTCCTGCGATCAATATGTGACCATATATTACCCACTGAACTATAGCACCATCATGAATAGAAAGGTCTGCGTCTGGTTGGTGATGGGATCATGGATGCGGGGATTCTTCTTCATCTTGGTCCCTACCATAATCAAACTTGAATTGCCCTGCTGTGGCCCCAATATCATCAACCATTTCTTCTGCTACCATGCCCCCTTGTTATACCTCGCCTGTGCCGTCATCTGGCTGGTGGAATTCATCAGCTTCATCATCTCGCTGTCTGTGTTGCTAAGCTCCCTGCTGCTGATGGTCATCTCCTACATGTATATTATCTGCACCATCATCCGTATCCCATCTGGCAGGGAGAAAGATTTCTCCACCTGTGCATCTCATTTCACTGTGGTTACCATTGGCTACAGCACCTCCATCTCCATCTACATTAGGCACTCGCAAGTCCCCTCTTTGTGTGGCTTGTCCCCTGTCTGGTACTGAGCGAAAACCAGATGTGGTTTTGTCCAGAATCACGGACTAGGGAGGCATGCAAGGTCTCACTTGTGGATGGGGCCACAGCTTTCCCAAAAGTACCAGAATGTCCGGTATTCTGGGATTGCATCAGTGGCCAACCTAGTTGAGGGCAGAGTTGGGCAACATTTTTCCAAGCCATTGGCAGATTGTTTAACTCAGCTAAAAACATAGCAGCATCTGTCAATGGCAGGGAAATGATTGAGATACATGCAGAAAATCATGGCAGGTTATCCGCACCACATGCTGGAGAGGAAAGCGACCTCCCCAAGGTCCCTGCCAATCTGACCGGGGGGGAAATTCCTTCCTGACCACCACATGATGATCAGTTAGACCCTGAACATGTTGGAAAGAACCAGCCAGCCAAACACCCAAGAGAGAGAGATAATGGCTCAGTGCCACCTCAGAGCCCTGGCACATCCCACCCAATGGTCAATCTCCAGCTAGGGCCGCCCCGATTCTTCAGAGATTTAAAAAAAAACCTCCCAGAATACACTGGTTTTGGGGGGGGAGAATCCCTTTCTGATAAGACATATGCTGCAAGTGAGACTCAGTGTTACTGAGCCCTGCCCTCCACCATCACAAGCAGCCCCATCATACAATCTCACTCAGACATGTGTCCAGCTCTCTCTTAAAATGAATTTGGTCACTTGCCCCCCACAACTTCTATTTGGAGGCTGCTCCAGAACCTCTCCCCAATGGTGGATAGAAACCTCCCTGTAATTTCTAGCCAGTCTCTTCATCACTCACACAACAAAATGTACATGTAAGACAGGCTGACACAGTCTGGCTCTTTGTCCCCCTTTAATGGTTAGGCCACAAATGGTGGTTTATAAGACAGTGGGCTCAGTCGCCAGCTGGTGGCAATGGATATACAGCTCCATTGGAAGCAGTAGCTCAGATCCACAGATGCTGCAAATTGCTTTACGTCCACCAAAGTCAATGGAATTACACGGATGTGTTGAGGATCTACCTCAAATGTATTCTCTCCCCTACCCCAGTCTTACACCAGTCTGACTCCTCAGGTTCCAATGAAGCCACTCCTGATTTATACACACAAGCAAGACAACTCCAATCATTGTTTTCAGTGGCCATGGAACAGGTGCTAGTGGCCAAGCAGTGTAACAGGTATTGTTTTCGCACAGAATGAAAGTCTGATTCCTTATGCACACACAATTTACACTCATTTAATTACACAACTGGACCAGATTTTCTACTGGTGAAAATCACCGCAGCAGCAGTGATATCAGCAGAGTTAATCTGGACTTCCATTGGTGCAACTGAGATCACAATCAGACCTGGTTGTGTGCAAGTTGTGTGGTCATGGAAATCACTGACATTAAATGAACAGATACTAAGTAAGCAATCTTTAATTAGAGAACGACAGAAAATGAATTCTTGGTGAATTACCTACACCCAGCAGTCTTCTCAGGGCAGCTTTGATCTCCTTGTTTCTCATGCTGTAGATAACTGGATTCACGATTGGTTGCAATACGGAATAGAGAACAGCCACCACAAGATCCAGAGCAGATGGGGAGCTGGAGGTGGGTTTTAGGTAGGCAAAGACGACAGTGCAAACAAGCAAGGAGACCACAGTGAGGTGAGGAAGGCAGGTGGAGAAGGCTTTATGCCGGCCCTGCTCAGAGGGGATTCTGAGCACTGATTTGAAGATCTGAACATACGACACAATGATAAAAATAAAGCAGCCTAAGACTAAACATGTACTAAAGGCAATAACCCCAACTTCACTCATATATGAGTCAGAGCAGGTGAGCTTAAGTAGCTGGGGGATTTCACAGAAGAACTGATCCACCATATTACCTCCACAGAAGGTCAATGCAAACGTGTTCCCAGTGTGTAGCATAGAGTAGAGAATCCCAATGATCCAGGCACCAGCTGCCATTTTGACACAAGCTCTGCTGTTCATCATTGTCTCATAGTGCAGTGGTTGGCAGATGGCGACATATCGGTCATACGCCATGACGGTAAGAAGGGAATAATCTGCTACCAGTAAGAAGAGGAGGAAAAAGACTTGAGTAACACATCCAGCATAGGAAATGGACTTGTTGTTCATAAGGGAATTGGCCATGGATTTGGGGATGTTGACAGAGATGGAGCCAAGGTCTACGATGGACAGATTCATCAGGAAGAAGTACATGGGGGTGTGAAGGTGGTGGTTGAAGACTATAACCATGAAGATGAGAAGATTCCCCACCAGGGCTGCCAGGTAAATCACAAGAAACACCACAAAGTGCAAAATCTGCAGCTCCCGAACTTCAGAGAATCCCAGAAGAAGGAACTCAGTCACGGTGGTTCGGTTGGACATTTTCTTTCTCAGGATGGGGATATCCATCTTAACTTCCTTGAGTCCCTTAGCTTGTGAAGATTGGTGTAATATGGAAATGAGGATGGGGAAAACAGCCCCACTGACTCCAGCGGAGTTACTCCTGATTTACACTGGGATGAGAGAAAGTAGAATCAGTTCAATGGACTCCAGTGGAGTTACTCCTAATTTACACCAGGGTGACGGAGAGGAGAATTAGGAACAATTGCTTTCAAGGTATTTGTTTACCTCTGTCACCCAGACTCTGGATAACAGTGTATAAATGTTACTACCCTCAGTTTACCGAGGGGAATTGGGGGTCTGCCTGGCCGTATTCTGCTGTCAGGGGCACTGCTGCAAATGTGGGTAATTTCACTGCATGCTATGGAATTACTCCCACTTTATACTGCTCTAAACTGGAGCAGCATCTCACATGGAGGAGACCCAGCCCAGTCATAATTACACGGTAAACTCGAGTTAGGAATACAGCCTAGGAGCTCTGATGTTCCATCCCCCGTTCTAGCCAGATTTCCACGCTCGCTGTGAGAGACAGACTTTCCGGTTCCCTCCTGCTTCTCCAACCACTCAACTAAACTCCCTCCCAGAGCTTAGAAAAGAGAACCCAGGAGTCCTGACTCCCAGTTCGCCCCCTGTACTAACCCAGTAAATCCAACACCCCTCCCGGAGCTGGAAATACAGGCCAGAAGTTTTGGCTCTACCCACAGGACTCAACTTCCTCACAGAGCTGGGAACAAAAGTGACGTGTCATGACTCCCAGTCCCCTCCTCTAACGACTGCATCAGACTGTATATCAGCCTCTGTCCCAGGGACTCTCCATTGCCATCAGGAATGACTGCTGCGTGTGACAATGGAGAGTCATTGGGCTAATGAACGCAAGTGAGAATGATTCTCCAGCTTGGTACTTGGGGCACTCACCTGTTGTCTGGAAGAGTTTAAGTCCCTGCTCCAGTGACTATTTCATTATTAATAAAAAGTGGAGCAGCTTCAACAGGAGAGACTGAGACAGTCTCATTTCAGAACAGCCCATAGCAGGGGTTGGCAGCCTTTCAGAAGTGCTGTGCTGAGTCTTCATTTATTCACTCTAATTTAAGTTTCACGTGCCAGTCATACATTTTAATGTTTTTAGAAGGTGTCTTTCTATAAGTCTATAATATATAACTAAACTATTATTGTAAAGTAAAGTTAATTATGTTTTTAAATTTTTTAAGAAGCTTCTTTTAAAATTAAATTAAAATGAAGAGCCCCCTGGACCAGTGGCCAGGACCCAGGCACTGTGAGTGCCACTGAAAATCAGTAGGTGTGCCACATAAAGCACGCATGCCATAGGTTGCCTACCCCTGGCCTAGCGGCTCAGGTACCCTCCTGTAAAGTGAGAATTCAAACCCCTTCTCCTCATCAGTCAGTGGGAGGATTGAACCTGAGTTTGTCACAAGCCAGCAGAGTGCCCTAACCACTCAGCTTCAAGCTATGAGGGGTGCCTGTCCCACAGTCCTTATGAGAGACAGAAATAGAACACCCCCAGTTCTGGTTCCTCTCCTCTCCACCCTGGACTGAATTTCCAACCAGAGCTGCACATAAAACTCAGGAGGCCTTGCTCTCAGTCCCTGCTTCTCTTACCCACTAGACCCCAATCTCTTTCCAGAGTTGGGGATAGAACCCAAGAGTCCTGGCTCCTAATCACCACTACTCTAACCCACTTGACTCAATTGCCCTTGCAGCCTTTTAATAGACAGAAGTAATAATAAATTGAGAACTAGACACAAATAGATAGATAGATAGATCAACAAACTAATATAGAGACACAATTAAGAAAAGAACAGATACAGAGAGTGCGAGAGAAACACAGAACTAACAAAAACTAACAGATAGAGAATTAAAAGCAAACTAATTGAACGAGAAAACTACAAACAGACAGACAGCAATAACAACAAACTAATATATACAGAGAGAAAAGTATCAATGAGCTGATAGTGTTTGTCACAATTTTTGGACTACTTTAACGTAAACTCCTTAACCCATTCTAAAAAAATGTGTGTCAATTTAATCAATTTCCCCACTCCCAATAGAAGGAAACTGAGGCACAGACATTCTGCCCTCTCTTTCTGAAGGTAAATTCTTTGAACTGCCTCAGTTTCCCATGACCAAATTGAGCTAAGGGTGAAACTATGAAAAAAAAATCTGTTGTCACTTACAATTTCATCCTTAGAGTGCCACTGTGTAACTCCCAAATATATTTAATTGCAAGAGCAAACTTATGGTGCCGTTCAATGTGGAATCCTCCCAGACTGAGATGTCTTTTCTCCTCCAGCTACAGACTGCAATTGGTATCCCCCTCTGTCTGTAGCCATATACACACTGCTCTATCCACCAATCTTTCTATCTAATGCCCCTATCACTGTACTATGAGAGGCCGTTCCCCCACCACACTGAGGCTGAACTGCTGGAAATACACTGACATCTGTGCTGTCTGCAGATGAGCTGTGTGTCAAAAAGGCTGGTGCTGCAGGAAGGTGATTTATCCATGTCTGTTTTCTAAGGGCTTGTGAGACTCACTGCCTGGAGCCCTCAACACCCCAGAGGCAACAATTAATTTCTCTTGTCCTCTACTTCCCAGAAGAGTTTCCAGAAACAAAAATAATCACAATTACAATGAGGCAGCAGGGTCTAGAGGAAAGATTGTGAGGCTGTCATAGGTTTATTCCCCACTTTGAACTTTAGCGTCCAAAAGGTGGGGACCTGCATGGATCGATTAAGCTTAAATCCTAGCTTAGATCTGGTACTTGCTGCCACCAGCCAAAAATTATAGTGTTTTGGCACACTCCCTGTCCCCAAAACGGTCCCTGGGGAACACAGATCCAAACTTCTTGGATCTTAACACAAAGGGTAATAAACCATTCCCCCCACCTTTCTCCCTCCCTTAGTCGCTGGGAGAGATTACCTTGATTCAAACTCCTTGAATTTAAAACAGAGGGATTCACTTCCCCTTTCCTCCTTTCTTTCCCCCCACCTGTCCCTGGTGAGTCAAACTAATCCCCTGAGGTCTCAAACAAGGGGAAAAAAATCAATCAGGTTCTTAAAAAGAAAAGCTTTTAATGAAAGAAAGAAATGTAAAAACTCTCTCTGTAAAATCAGGATGGAAATGTTTACAGAGTATACAGCTTATAAAAATTAGAGGGACTCCACCCCCCCTGTTCTAGTATAAGCACAAGTAACAGCAAACAAAAATAAAATATTTCTCCAGCAAAACACACATTTGCAAATACAGAAATCAAACAAAAAGATTAATCCGCCTTTCTAATACTCACTATACTGAATAGAAGAGAATACTTCAGGAAGCTTGGAGAGCCTGGATATACGTCTGGCCCCCCTTAGATCCAAAGAGAGAACACCCCCCAAAACAAAGAACACAAACAAAGACTTCCCTCCACCGAGGTTTAAAAGTATCTTGTCCCCTGATTGGTCCTCTGGTCAGGTGTCCGTCAGGTTTACTGAGCTTGTTAACCCTTTACAGGTAAAAGGGACATTAACCCTTAACTATCTGTTTATGACACGCCTTCCAAATTGCAGACAGTGGGGGAACCACACTGGCAGTGATTTCTTCCTAGAACTTTAAAATAAACAGATTAATAAAATATGCACCGTTACATATACTACTAATTATGTAAAACTACAAGA
Source organism: Mauremys mutica (assembly GCF_020497125.1). Classification (NCBI taxonomy): domain Eukaryota; kingdom Metazoa; phylum Chordata; order Testudines; family Geoemydidae; genus Mauremys; species Mauremys mutica. The sequence goes on along the minus strand of NC_059083.1, from coordinate 48,985,367 downwards.
TTTTCCACATTTCAAGAACACGTTTTAACCATTTGATTCTGGGAAACTCTCATGACAGAGTGCATCAGCTACTTTGTTGGAAGCTCCTGAAATGTGTTGAATTTCAAAATCAAAATCTTGGAGCGCTAAACTCCATCGGAGAAGTTTTTTGTTGTTTCCCTTGGCAGTATGAAGCCACTTTAGTGCAGCATGGTCGGTTTGTAGCTGGAAGCGCCGTCCCCAAATGTATGGGCGTAGCTTTTCCAGGGCATACACAATGGCGTAGCATTCTTTTTCACTGATGGACCAGTGGCTTTCCCCCTCAGACAGTTTCTTGCTGAGAAACACGACAGGATAGAAGTTTTGATCCGGTCCTTCCTGCACTAAAACTGCTCCCACACCACGCTCAGATGCATCAATGGTTACTAGGAAGGGTTTGTCAAAGTCCGGGGCCCTTAGCACAGGGTCAGATATGAGCATTGCCTTAAGCTGGGTAAAGGCTTTCTGACACTCATCAGTCCACTTAACTGCATTTGGCTGGGTCTTTTTGGTTAGGTCAGTTAGTGGGGCAGCGATTTGGCTGTAGTGTGGTACAAATCACCTGTAATACCTGGCCAAGCCTAAGAAGGATTGGACCTGTTTCTTAGACTTTGGGACAGGCCACTTTTGGATAGCCTCCACCTTGGCCTGTAGGGGTTTATTGTTCCTTGACCCACCTGGTGCCCTAGATAAGTCACTTTGTTTTGGCCTATTTGACACTTTTTGGCCTTAACAGTGAGTCCTGCCTGCCTGATGCGCTTAAAGACCATTTCCAGGTGTTCTAGGTGTTCGGGCCATGAATCAGAAAAAATGGCCACATCATCGAGGTAGGCAACTAGGCGTAAACCACTCCCATTGCTGCTTCACCAACTGTAATGGCCCCTTAACCTCGTGGCCATACACAAGCTCGAATGGTGAGAACCCTAAACTGGGGTGTGGTACAGCCCTGTAGGCAAAAAGCAACTGCTGCAACACTAGATCCCAATCATTGGAGTGTTAATTCACAAATTTACATATCATGGCCCCCAAAGTTCCATTAAACCTCTCCACCAGGCCATTGGTTTGGTGGTGGTAAGGGGTGGCAACCAAGTGATTCACCCCATGAGCTTTCCACAGGTTTTTCATGGTCCCTGACAGGAAATTTGTTCCCGAGTCTGTAAGAATGTCGGAGGGCCAACCTACCCTGGGAAAAATGTCTGTTAGGGCCCGGCACACAGTGGTAGCCCTGGTGTTGCCTAGAGCTACTGCTTCCGGCTATCTGGTAGCAAAGTCTACGAAAGTCAGTATGTACTGCTTTTCTCTGGGGGTCTTCTTTGGGAAAGGAACCATAATATCCACAGCTACTTGCTGAAATGGGACCTCAATTATGGGGAGTGGCTGAAGAGGGGCCTTGACCTGGTCTTGGGGCTTTCCTACCTTTTGGCACACCTCACAAGACCGGACATAATTGGCAATATTTTTGCCCATCCCCTCTGTCAGAGTCTACCCTCACTTGAAACTGGGCGGTTTCAAAGTGAGGACCCGCATGTCTTCCCCCCACCCCAAAATCCTAGGGTAGGTCTCCCCTTCGGCTGCCACCACCCGGTCAATTCCGTGGGCCGGGACACCCCTGTTTCCACCCTTGGGAACACAGATCAATTCACAGAGGAGGAACCTCCCCCCTCCTCCCTCTCTCCAGCCTGCTCTGGAGACAGAGGTGCCTGGATTCAAACGCCTTGAATCTCTACACACAGGGAAGCAGCCCACTTCCCCCTCCCCTTCCCCTGAATTTCCCCAAGGGAAGGAATTAACCAAGTCCAAAGAAAAGAAAAGAATTTATTAAGAGAACAAAAGAAAATACAGAATCTCTATGAATCCAAGCTGGGCACTCATAGGGTATAACCTTGCTAAGTTCTGGAGAGAATCCTCTCTCTTTCTTAGTACAACCAGTACAAGCAGAATTAAGAATAATCAATACAAACACACAGAATTGCAAACATAGGATTATTAGATAAGGACACAAAGTATCTTTCTAATACTCACTATCTTGACTAGAAGAAATTAGTTCAGAAAGGTGGAACTTGTAGGGACTTGATTAACTCGTCTGGTCTCTTGAACTCCAAACGGCCAAAGACAAAGACCCCCCCAAACAGAGGGAAAAGTTCCCTCCTAGGAGTTTCAAATTCTCTTCCCTGATTGGTCCTCAGGTCAGATGCCCACCAGGTACTATGCTTTAACCCTTTACTAACTATTCATGACACGCCCCCCAAATCGTCACAGTGGGATCCATTGGCGGCGATTTCCTCCTAGAACTGTAAAACAACCAGAGTAATAAAACACATGCACTATTACATCGACTACTAAGCATGAAAACATATTAAGAACAGTTTTTAGCCACTTGATTCTGGGAAACTTTCACGAGAGAGTGCATCAGCAACTTTGTTGGAAGCTCCTGAAATGTGTTGAATGTCAAAGTCAAAGTCTTGGAGAGCTAAGCTCCAGCGGAGAAGTTTCTTGTTGTTTCCCTTGTTGGTGTGAAGCCACTTTAGCGCAGCATGGTCAGTTTGTAGCTGGAACTGCCGGCCCCAAACGTATGGGCGTAGCTTTTCCAAGGCATACACAATGGCGTAACATTCTTTTTCACTGATGGACCAGTGGCTTTCCCTCTCAGACAGTTTCTTGCTGAGAAACACGACAGGATGGAAGTTGTGATCCGGTCCTTCCTGCATTAGTACCGCTCCTACCCCACGTTCAGATGCATCGGTGGTAACTAGGAAGGGTTTGTCAAAGTCTGGGGCCCTTAATACAGGGTCCGACATGAGCATCGCCTTAAGCTGGGTAAAGGCTTTCTGACACTCATCAGTCCACTTAACTGCATTTGGCTGGGTTTTCCTGGTCAGATCAGTTAGTGGGGCAGCGATTTGGCTGTAGTGTGGTACAAATCGCCTGTAATATCCGGCCAAACCTAAGAAGGATTGGACCTGTTTCTTTGACCTTGGGACAGGCCACTGTTGGATAGCCTCCACCTTGGCCTGTAGGGGGTTGATGGTTCCTTGACCCACCTGGTGTCCTAGGTAAGTCACTCTGTTGTGGCCTATTTGACACTTTTTGGCCTTAACAGTTAGTCCTGCCTGCCTGATGCGCTCTAAAACCATTTTCAAATGTTCTAGGTGTTCGGGCCATGAATCAGAAAAAATGGCCACATCATCGAGGTATGCAACTGCACAGTCTTCCAATCCTGCTAGTAGACCATCCACCAGCCTTTGGAAGGTGGCAGGTGCATTCCGCAGTCCGAACGGAAGCACAGTAAACTCATACACCCCTGCATGGGTGATGAAGGCAGATTTTTCCCTGGCGGGTTCATCTAGTGGTACCTGCCAGTATCCCTTGGTTAAATCAATGGTAGAGATGAACTGGGCACGTCCCAACTTTTCCAATAGCTCATCAGTGCGTGGCATTGGATAGTTGTCTGGACGAGTTACAGCATTTAGCTTACGGTAGTCCACACAAAAGCGTATTTCCCCATCTGGTTTGGGAACCAGAACCACTGGAGATGCCCATGCACTGGTAGAAGGGCGGATGATACCCATCTCCAACATGTTGTCAATCTCCTGTTTAATAGCAACTTTGGCATGAGGTGACACCCGGTAGGGTGGTGTTCTAATCGGGTGAGCATTACCTGTGTCAATGGAGTGGTAGGTTTGCTCAGTCCGTCCTGGGATGGCTGAGAACAAGGGGTCGAAGTCAGTGCACAGTCCCTTGATCTGTTGCCGCTGTAGACGTTGTAGGGTTGTGGAGAGGGTCACCTCTTCCACACCACCATTTCTTTTACCTTCGTAGTAGACACCTTCAGGCCACTCGGTGTCATCTCCTTCCTGAACTGTAAAGTGACAGACCTGTAATTCTCTGGGATAAAAGGGCTTTAGAGAGTTAACATGAAACACTTTAGGCTTTAAAGAGGAATCAGGGAATGTTATGAGGTAGTTAACAGCTCCCAGGCGCTCCTGGACCATGTATGGTCCTTCCCAGGACGCCTCCATCTTATGGGCCTGTTGCGCCTTCAAGACCATGACCTGGTCTCCTACCTTGAAGGACCGCTCCTTGGCATGTCGATCATACCAGACCTTTTGCTCCGCTTGAGCATCTCTTAAGTTCTCTCGAGCAAGGGCCCAAGAGTCTCGGAGGGTGTTTTGAAGGTTGCTTACAAAGTCCAGAATGTTAGTCCCTGGAGGAGGTGTAAACCCCTCCCATTGCTGCTTTACCAGCTGTAATGGCCCCTTAACCTCATGGCCATACACCAGCTCGAATGGTGAGAATCCTAAACTCGGATGTGGAACAGCCCTGTAGGCAAACAGCAACTGTTGTAACACTAGATCCCAATTATTGGAGTGTTCATTGACGAATTTGCGGATCATGGCCCCCAAAGTTCCATTGAACCTTTCCACTAGGCCATTAGTTTGGTGATGGTACGGGGTGGCAACCAAGTGATGCACCCCATGAGTTTCCCACAGGTCTTTCATGGTCCCTGATAGGAAATTTGTTCCCGAATCTGTAAGAATTTCAGAGGGCCAACCCACCCTGGTAAAAATGTCAGTTAAGGCCTGGCACACAGTGTTAGCCCTGGTGTTGCCTAGAGCTACTGCTTCCGGCCATCTGGTAGCAAAGTCCACAAAAGTCAGTATGTACTGTTTTCCTCTGGGGGTCTTTTTTGGGAAAGGACCCATAATATCCACAGCTACTCGCTGAAATGGGACCTCCATTATGGGGAGTGGTTGGAGAGGGGCCTTGACCTGGTCTTGAGGTTTTCCTACCTTTTGGCATACCTCACAAGACCGGACATACTTGACAACGTCCTTGCCCATCCCCTCCCAGTCAAAGGACCTTCCCAACCTGTCTTTGCTTCGTTTCACCCCAGAATGGCCACTAGGGTGATCATGGGCTAAGCTTAAGAGCTTTTCCCGGTACTTGGTCGGAACGAGCAACCGTTTTTGAGGATGCCAGCCCTCCTGGTGTCCACCAGAAAGAAATTCCTTGTATAACAGTCCTTTCTCCACAACGAACCGGGATCGGGTAGTAGAGCTGAGAGGCGGTGGGTTGCTGCGTGCCGCCGCCCATGCTTTCTTGAGGCTGTCATCAGCTTCCTGCTCTCTCTGGAACTGTTCCCTTGAGGCGGGAGACACCAGTTCCTCTGGAAGCGATGTAGGTGATGAGGTTGTTTCCGTTGACTGTGGACCGCTCCCCGCTGGTGCACAAAGTGTCATTTCAGGCTCCGGCTGAGCCTCTTGGGTAGGGTTGTTTGCTGCTTCTGCCAGTTCAGGCCCGTTGGCGCCCTCTGGCGGTGGAGTTGCAAGCGCTGGCGCCGGTGCTGGCGCTGGTTGCTCTTCCAGTTCCGGTTCTGGGACTGGATGTACTATGGCTGCTGTAGGTGTTGGCCTGGGATCCGGTTCCACCACCTCTGTCTGGGTCTCTGGTAACACAGACGGGGTCCCGGTGGATGGCTCAGGAACAGGGATGGGTCCGGCAGCTCGTCTGGCTTGGCTGCGTGTAACCACTCCCTCTGTTTTTTGCTGTTCAATGTGTCGGGCCAAGTCGTTCCCCAGTAGCATGGGAATCGGATGGTTGTCATAGACAGCAAAAGTCCACTTCCCTGACCAGCCCTTGTACTGGACAGGTAAACGCACTGTAGGTAATGTTACAGGTTTTGACATGAAGGGTCGAATTGTCACTTTGGTTTTCTGGTTGATGAATTTGGGGTCCACGAAGGTTCGGTGGATAGCTGACACATGTGCTGCAGTGTCTCTCCATGCGATGATCTCCTTTTCGTCCACTCTCAAAGTTTCCATATGTTCTAAGGGTATTTGAGATACATCTATGTCCGGCTTTCCTTGGTGTGAAGGTGCAAGGAGTTGCACTCGGTTTAGGTTCTTTGGGCATTTGGCTTTGATATGCCCCAATTCATTGCATTGAAAACATCGCCCAGTTGATGGGTCACCGGTTTGTGTTGGTCTACTGGAGACTGGTGAGGTAGAAGAAGAGGTAGAGTGTGACTGTCCGTGGGTTGTAGGTGTGGGTTTGATTGGTCCGCGACGGTAGGGTTTAGTGTCGGTGTGTACCCTGTTGGATTCGCTCCCCTTGGCAGTAGCTTTCGTGTTGTCTACTGATGCCATCCATCTGGCTCCAATCTCTCCTGCCTCAGTGAGAGTTTTTGGTTTACCATCTTGGATGTAGCGTCTAATGTTCTCAGGAACACCATCTAGGAACTGTTCCATCAATATCAGGAGGTGTAGGTCGTCTAGCTCCTTAACCTTGGATCCTGATATCCAGGAGAAATAGTGTTTTTCCAGGTAAGCAGCGTGCTCTGGAAATGACATCTCTGGTTTCCATTTCTGGGCTCTGAAACGCTGACGGGCGTGATCAGGGGTGATGCCCATCTGAGTCTGGCCTTGGTTAGGAACAGTGGAAAGTCGTCCATCAGGTCTCTAGGCATTTCAGCTGCCACCAGGGATAATTGTCTGCTGAGCTGTGACCTCAGCTCCAGCATGTATTGATCTTTAGGAAGATGGTATCCAATACAGGCCCTCTCAAAGTTTTCTAAAAAGGCCTCAACATCATCCCCTGCCCTGTAGGCGGGAAATTTTCTCCGAGAAGGTTGATCAGTAGGTTGAAAATGGGTTGGATTGGTTGGCTCCTGCTGCTTAGTCTTTGCTAATTCCAGAGCCTGCTGGTGGGTCTCCCTCAGGATTTCCATTTGTCTCTTGTGCTCAGCCTCTTGTTTCTCCAGCTCCCTCTTGTGGTTAGCTTCTTCCCTGGCCCTTTCTGCAATAATTAGTTCCATCTGTCTTTGATGTTCTTTTTGTTTTTCTTCAGCCTGCAGCCTGGCCAGGTCAAGTTTGCTAATTGTTTCACCAGTACTCATGGTTGTGTGCCTTCTGGTGCTGGCCACACCCCTATGCAGTCAGTGAACTGTCTGTGGTGTTTGACAGTCCCTAACCCTGGCTATGATAACTTGAGTAAAGAAAGAGAAATCAATCCTTTGTATAGCAAATTGTGGTTTGTGTAATGTTACTGGTTTGTACTGAGAAAGAGGGAAAGAGTAAAAAAAAATTCCTCTGTCTCCCTCTGCTCTGAGTTGCTGTACCCAGCAGCCCAGCTGAAAGGCTGCTGCTAACAATACCCCTGAGAAAAATCTGGTCTATTCCTCAGGGATTTGTGTTCTCCTGTCTTCTGATCCTTTCAAAAGACACAGGGAGAAAAAAAAAAAAAAACCTGGCTGGAGGGTTTGTCTCTTCCCCCCCCAAACCTGTTTTTCCTGTTGGATGGGAATGTACTTTGGCGAGCACTTCCCCCCACCTTAGGAATCCTGAGTGATACCTGATATCACAAAGGAAGGACACACCTCTAGGGAAGAGTTTTTCCTCAGCATAGCCAGCAGAGAAAAAAAACTCCTCCCAACCCTGAAAACTGCTTGAAACTTGCCTTTTCCTCAAGCTGCCTCAAGCAAACAGAAGAAAACTGCTTCCAACAAAGCCTGCTGGAACTTAATTCCCTCCAGCCAACCTGGCTGAAACTGTAAACTCCCTCTTCTGTCAGGTTGCTTTCCTGCTCTAGAAGAAGAGAATAGCTCCCTTCAGCGTAGCCCAGCTGAAAAAAACTGCTTGTAACAATGGGTTCGAAACGAAACTCCGCTGCCACCATGTCAGAGTCTACCCTCACTTGAAACTGGGCGGTTTCAAAGTGAGGACCCGCATGTCTTCCCCCCACCCCAAAATCCTAGGGTAGGTCTCCCCTTCGGCTGCCACCACCCGGTCAATTCCGTGGGCCGGGACACCCCTGTTTCCCCCCTTGGGAACACAGATCAATTCACAGAGGAGGAACCTCCCCCCTCCTCCCTCTCTCCAGCCTGCTCTGGAGACAGAGGTGCCTGGATTCAAACGCCTTGAATCTCTACACACAGGGAAGCAGCCCACTTCCCCCTCCCCTTCCCCTGAATTTCCCCAAGGGAAGGAATTAACCAAGTCCAAAGAAAAGAAAAGAATTTATTAAGAGAACAAAAGAAAATACAGAATCTCTATGAATCCAAGCTGGGCACTCATAGGGTATAACCTTGCTAAGTTCTGGAGAGAATCCTCTCTCTTTCTCAGTACAACCAGTACAAGCAGAATTAAGAATAATCAATACAAACACACAGAATTGCAAACATAGGATTATTAGATAAGGACACAAAGTATCTTTCTAATACTCACTATCTTGACTAGAAGAAATTAGTTCAGAAAGGTGGAACTTGTAGGGACTTGATTAACTCGTCTGGTCTCTTGAACTCCAAACGGCCAAAGACAAAGACCCCCCCAAACAGAGGGAAAAGTTCCCTCCTAGGAGTTTCAAATTCTCTTCCCTGATTGGTCCTCAGGTCAGATGCCCACCAGGTACTATGCTTTAACCCTTTACTAACTATTCATGACACCCTCCCAGTGGAAGGACTTTCCCAACCTGTCTTTGGTTCTGTTCACGCCAGAATGGCCACTGGGATGATCATGGGCTAAGCTTAAGAGCTTTTTCCGGTACTTAGTTGGAACTACCAACTGTTTTTGAGGATGCCAGCCTTCCTGGTGTCCACCAGAAAGAGTCTCCTTGTATAAAAGTCCTTGTTCTACAACAAACCGGGATTGGTTAGAAGAGCTGAGAGGCGGTGGGGTGCTATGTGCCACCACCCAAGCTTTTTTGAGGCTGCCATCTGCTTTCTGCTCAGTCTGGAACTGTTACCTTGAGGCTGGAGACACCAGTTCCTCCTTAGACTGTGGACTTGGGCTTGGTCCCTCTGGAAGTGATGTAGGTGATGAGGTTGTTCCATTGACTGTGAACCGCTCTCCGCTGGTGCAATAGGTGATATTTCAGGCTCTGGCTGAGCCTCTTGGGTAGGGTTGTCTGCTGCTTCTGCCAGTCCAGGCCCGCTGGCGCCCTTTGGCGTTGGGGTCGGAGACGGGTTTGCAAGCGATGGCATCAGTGCTGGCAATGGTTCTGCAGCTGGTTGCTTTTCCAGTTCTGGTTTTGGGACTGGATGCACTATGGCTGTTTTAGTTGTTGGCATGGGATCCGGTTCCACCACCTCTGTTTGGGTCTCTGGTAACACAGATGGGGCCCTGGTGGATGGCTCAGGAACAGGGATGGGAGTGGAAGCTTGCTTGGCCTGGCTGTGGGTGACCACTCCCCCCGTCTTGGCCAGCTTCACATGGTTGGACAAGTCTTGCCCCACTAGCATGGGGATGGGATAATTGTCTTAGACAGCAAAAGTCCACCTTCCTGACCAGCCCTTGTACTGGACAGGCAATTCAGCTGTAGGTAAAGTTACAGCTTTTGACATGAAGGGACAAATTGTTACTTGGGCCTCTGGGTTGATGAAATTGGGGTCCACTAAGGATTGGTGGATAACTGACACCTGTGCCCCGGTGTCTCTCCACGCGATAACCTTCTTTCCGACCACTCTCAAGGTCTTCCTTTGCTCCAGGGGTATTTGAGAGATATCTGGGCCTGGGGATCCTTGGTGTGATGGCAGTGTAATGGACTGTACTCGATTGGGGTTTTGGGGCAGTTGGCCTTTATATGTCCCAGTTCATTACATTTAAAACATCGCCCAGCTGACGGGTCACTGGGCCGAGGTGGGTTGCTGGAGACTGGTGAGGTGGGACTATAGGTAGTCTGGGGCTTTCCTTGGGTTGTAGCTGGGGTCTTGGGTGGCCCCCACTGGTAGGGTTTATTGTCAGCTTGCCCTTTGTTAGTATCTTTTTTTTTTCTGTCACTTCTACCCATCTGGCTTCAATCTTCCCTGCCTCGGTTATAGTTTTGGGTTTCCCATCTAGGATGTACCTTTTTATTTGCTCAGGAACACCCTATAAGAACTGTTCCATTTTTATCAGGAGGGACAGCTCTTCAAAATTTTGAACCTTTTTCCTGATATCCATGCATTCCAATTTTTGTCAATGTAGTAGGCGTGCCTAGGGAATGACCCATCTGGTTTCCACCTTAGGGCTCTGAACTGCTGACGGGCATGCTTAGGTGTTAGCCCCATTCTGATTCTGGCCTTTGTTTGAAACCGTTTATAATCGTTCATGCTGTTCTTAGGCATTTCAGCTGCCACCTCTGCTAAGGGTCCACTGAGCTGTGGCCTCAGCTTTATCATGTACTGGTCTTCAGGGATGCTGTACCCATGGCAGGTCCTTTCAAAACATTTTAAGAAGGCCTCAGTGTCATCACCTGCCTTGTAGGTGGGAAATTTCCTGGGATGGGAAACAGTACCTGGAGAAGGGTTGTTAGGGTTGGCTGGAACATCTGGCTTAGTCTTTGCTAATTCCAGAGCCTGCTTCTGGATTTCCAGCTCTTTTTTTTTCATTTCTATTTCTTTTTGTCTCAGTTCCAGTTCTTTTTGTTGCTTTTCCACTTCCCTTTTGTGGGCAGCTTCTTCCCTGGCCATTTCTGCATTAATTAGTTCTATCCGTCTCCTATGTTCTTTGTCTTTCTCTGCTGCTTCCAGCTTAGCCAGTTCTAGTTGAGATGCTCTCCTGGTACTCATGTTTTCTGCTTTCTGGTGCTGGCCACACCCCCCTGCAGTCAGTGAACTGAGATGCCTCAGCTCAGGCTGCTTTGTTTACAGTTTCCTAATCTTTCTATTCCTGACTGAATTAAAACAAAACAAAACTTTTCATTTGCAAATGTCTTTTGCTGGTGTTTGCTCCCTGACAAGGAACCAGAAACACTGGTTTTGTAACCTGTCTCTTGCAAAAAGCTAATGCTCTCTCAGTGGGAATCCTTTCTAACAAGCCTTTATCTCTGCCCTCAGGCTGTTTTTCCAAGCAGACAAAAAGGAAAAAAACCCTCTCCTGCTTTGGTTTTAAAAACAATCCCCCCCTAGCCTGCTTTCCTGCCCTAGAAGGAGAGAACAGCTCTCACTGGCTTTTGGTATTAAAACATCCCAACCGCTGCCTACCATGTCATAGGTTTATTCCCCACTTTGAACTTTAGCGTCCAAAAGGTGGGGACCTGCATGGATCCTTTTAAGCTTAAATCCTAGCTTAGATCTGGTACTTGCTGCCACTAGCCAAAAATTATAGTGTTTTGGCACACTCCCTGTCCCCCCAAACCTTTCCCTGGGGAACAGAGATCCAAACTTCTTGGATCTTAACACAAAGGGAAATAAACCATTCCCCCCCACCTTTCTTCCTCCCTTAGTTGTTGGGAGAGATTACCTTGATTCAAACTCCTTGAATTTTAAACAAAGAGGGATTCGCCTCCCCCCTCCTCCTTTCTTTCCCCCCACCTATCCCTGGTGAGTCAAACTAATCCCCTGAGGTCTCAAACAAGGGGAAAAGAATCAATCAGGTTCTTAAAAAGAAAAGCTTTGAATGAAAGAAAGAAAAGTAAAAACTATCTCTGTAAAATCAGGATGGAAATGTTTAGAGGGTATACAGCTTATAAAAACTAGAGGGACTCCACCCCCCCTGTTCTAGTATAAGCACAAGTAACAGCAAACAAAAATAAAATATTTCTCCAGCAAAACACATTGGCAAATACAGAAATCAATCAAAAAGACTAATCCGCCTTTCTAATACTCACTATACTGAATAGAAGAGAATACTTCAGGAAGCTTGGAGAGCCTGGATATACGTCTGGCCCCTCTTAGATCCAAAGAGAGAACACCCCCCAAAACAAAGAACACAAACAAAGACTTCCCTCCACCGAGGGTTAAAAGTATCTTGTCCCCTGATTGGTCCTCTGGTCAGGTGTCCATCAGGTTTACTGAGCTTGTTAACCCTTTACAGGTAAAAGGGACATTAACCCTTAACTATCTGTTTATGACGGAGGCGAAAACTGCGGGCACACAGGACTGTACTCCAGATGTCTGTCATCAATTCCTAGCCCTGCCGCTGACCTGCTGTGTTACCTTGGGAAAGTCCTTCGCTGAGGCTGTCTTTTCCCTCCCACCCACCCTTTGCCTCTCCCTGGGGCAGAGACTGTGTCTTACCTAATATAATGGGCCTCTCATATCAGGTTCAACTATCAGACAATTAAATATTTAATTAATTGATTATTAAAAAGCTATGGTCCAAGATGTCCTGAGATCCAATTCCAACTATTCCTCTGACTCTGTTCAGTCCCTTCACCGCTCCATTCCTCAGTTGTCATCCCTACAATGGGCATAAGAGTTACAACTTGGAGTAGCTGTAATAGTTGGAATAGTTACGACATCTACCAATAGTTACAATATCTACCATCTGACTAATCTAATTGCCTTCTATGATGAGATAACCGGCTCTGTGGATGAGGGGAAAGCAGTGGATGTGCTATTTCTGGACTTTAGCAAAGCTTTTGATACAGTCTCCCGAAGTATTCTTGCCAGCAAGTTAAAGAAGTCTGGGCTGGATGAATGGACGGTAAGGTGGATAGAAAACTGGCTAGATGGTCGGGCTCAACGGGTAGTGATCAATGGTTCCATGTCTAGTTGGCAGCCGGTATCAAGTGGAGTGCCCCAAGGGTCGGTGCTGGGGCCGGTTTTGTTCAATATTTTCATTAACGATCTGGAGGATGGTGTGGACTGCACCCTTAGCAAATTTGCAGATGACACTAAACTGGGAGGAGTGGTTGATACGCTGGAGGGTAGGGATAGGATACAGAGGGACCTAGACAAATTAGAGGATTGGGCCAAAAGAAATATGATGAGGTTCAACAAGGACAAGTGCAGAGTCCTGCACTTAGGACGGAAGAATCCCATGCACTGCTACAGACTAGGGACTGAGTGGTTGGGCAGCAGTTCTGCAGAAAAGGACCTAGGGGTTACAGTGGACGAAAAGCTGAATATGAGTCAACAGTGTGCCCTTGTTGCCAAGAAGGCGAATGGCATTTTGGGTTGTATAAGTAGGGGCATTTCCAGCAGATCGAGGGATGTGATCATTCTCCTCTACTCAGCACTGGTGAGGCCTGATTTGGAGTACTGTGTCCAGTTTTGGGCCCCACACTACAAGAAGGATGTGGATAAATTGGAGAGAGTCCAGCGGAGGGCAACAAAAATGATTAGGAGGCTGGAGCACATGACTTATGAGGAGAGGCTGAGAGAACTGGGATTGTTTAGTCTGCAGAAGAGAAGAATGTGGGAGGATTTGATAGCTGCTTTCAACTACCTGAAAGGGGGTTCCAAAGAGGATGGATCTAGACTGTTCTCAGTGGTAGAAGATGACAGAACAAGGAGTAATGGTCTCAAGTTGCAGAGGGGGAGGTTTAGGTTGGATATTAGGAAAAACTTTTTCACTAGTAGGGTGGTGAAGCACTGGAATGGGTTACCTAGGGAGGTGGTGGAATCTCCTTCCTTAGAGGTTTTTAAGGTCAGGCTTGACAAAGCCCTGGCTGGGATGATTTAGTTGGGTTTGGTCCTGCTTTGAGCAGGGGGTTGGACTAGATGACCTCCTGAGGTCCCTTCCAACCCTGAGATTCTATGATTCTATGATATATGCCATCATGTACCAGCAATGCCCCTCTGCCATGTACATTGGCCAAACCGGACAGTCTCTACATAAAAGAATAAATGGACCCCAATCGTACGTCAACAATTATAACACCCAGAGCGCAGGGTTGCATCTCTGATACTCTTGGTTACTAGCAATTGATGGATCTATACTCTATGAACTTATCATATCTAGCTATCCATCCATCCCTATACATACCCTTGCATCTACTAATCGATCAATCAATCTGAGGCTTTTGTACTGCCACACATCACCATGGTATCAGAGCACTTTCCACATAAAAACAGTTACCATATCAAAGTTACACATGGGGTCTCTGGCTCTTCTCCTTTTCTCAGGGTGGAAAGTAAAAATTCTGCCCCTGCTGCAGCCCCAAGGCCAGAGGAGCTCTCTGCCCCCACTACTGACCCAGGGCTGGAAGAGCTGTCAGCCTTCGCCTGGCCATGGGGCTCAAGGTGTCAGCTGCTGCCCCCAGTGGCAGGGCTCTTTTGCTATAATGGACCCGTGGCTTTAACCAACAAATGGCTTGGATCCCCAGGGGTTTGTTATAGCGAAGAAGTACTGTATTTTGTTGGTTGGTTGATTTGTTTTTTTGTTCCAGATGTTTTTGGTGGGTGGGGATTTGGGAGGGCGAGGTATGTTTGATTTGAGGGGAGTATCCATTTGATGTCATCAAGTATTACGTAATACCAGATCAGGCCCTGGACGGAGCATGCGCCTATTTTCCCCTGGTTCATGGATCGCTATCAGACACAGGGGCCTCCCTGACTAGACTTAGGCATCTCTCTCTGAGCTAGCACACACTCCTCCCCTTGGCATCTCCCATTGGCTAGCTCAGGCATCTCCCCTCCTAGCGTGCTAGATTTTATGACTCCCATTATTAAGTGTCTGTCTCTCTATATCTATTTTATAAGGAGCCCGGTGGCCTGACTCAGGCTGTGTGTGACCCTATTGTTGTTCCAGTGATTTTCTAGGTGCCTAAAAGTTAGGTGTTGCTGCACTGCGGGTCACCACACCTGGGTCAATAAGTTTTGGACACCTATATTCTTTAGAAAAACCTACCTGGCACCTAAACATCTTTCACATCTGGGCCTTAAGTGATGAAGTGCAGGTGTGTATACTGGGCAATGATACTCTGGTATGAAGCTGTGGGTTCATTGATTTATGATCTTCGAGATCCACCAGAGATCCTAGAATCACTAAAATGCTGGGCTGGGAGAGACTGAAATCCAAGGGGAATCAGGTGCCTGGATCTTTGAAAATCCCTTCTTAAATTGATGGAAAAAAATAATCCTCTCCTTTGAAGAACATGCCCATATCTCTGCTGATTCCACGGCTGGTTCCAGCCCACCTGATAGAGAAAAGTGAACTCTGTCTTTTGTAGGTAGATTATAGAATCACAGAACCATATAAATGTGGGGCTGAAAAGGACCCCAAGGAGCTGAGGCAGGACATAGTAAACATAGGCCAGTCCTGACAGGTGCTTGTCCAACCTCTTCTTCAAAAACATCCAGTGATGCAGATTCCAAACCCTCCCTTGGCAGCTTATTCCAGAGTTTAACTGTCCTTAGAGTTAGAAAACTTTTCCTAATCTCTAACCTAAATCTCCCTTGATGCAGATTCAGCCCATTACTTCTCATCCTATCTTCAGTGGACATGGAGGACAATTGATCACCATCCTCTTTATAACAGGCCATAACACATTTGAAGACTGTTATCAGGTCCCCACTCAGACTTCTTTTCTCTTCCCAGTACAGCAACTGAGAATATGGTCAAAGAGCAGCAACATCCCTTGTGCCATATGCTAAACCATATGATGGGACACGAATACAATAAGGCTCAGAACTTCAAATCTATCATATTCCCCAAGTAGCTTTGAAAATTCCCTTCAATGGGACTGGACGTCCAATTCACCTTGGCAGCTTTTACCAAGGCCCGTGCTGGATTCTCCATCGCTTCATGTCTTCAGATCAAGACTGAATGCCCTTCTGGAACATGCGTTCATGAAAAATTAGTTATTGGGCTCAAGACATGGGTAATTCGCTTGTGATCTATAGGAGGTCAGAAGACTCAGACTGGGTGAGCTAATGGTCCCTTCTGGGCTTAAATGCTATGAATATTCTTCAAAAATGTCCATTGATGGGACCTAGGGTCCAGATCCTCTAGGGACTTTTAAAATTCTAGACTAAAGCCTGTTTTCCATCTCTTGTTGGTTTGGTCCTTAATTGAGAGCCCTTGAGAACTAAATCCTTCTTTTCACCTATAAAGCAAGTGCACTTCTCCAAGGCAGTGTGTCTGACACCTAACCTGAAGGTGTCACATCTAGGAAGAGGACAGGAGGTTGGTCTAAGACCAGAGATGCAATTTTCTAAGAGTCCTGAGGAGTTAAACACAAGTTCCCAAGGACTCCTTTAACTCCATTAGGCCCTACTCCAGAAGAGAGCCACAATGTTCACTGCTGGACAATATACCCGCCACCAGTGCCTCTGGGACAGAATGCAGGAGATCTGGTTTGTTGGAACATATTCCTGGTAGAAGAGGTATCTAAGAAGCCGCTCAGAAGCTCTTCAGGAGGGGTGAGCATGGTGGATCGAGGGAGCTGGCAATTCATTTGGTTATAAGCTGGATAATCCCCTTTTCGTGTGGCTTGTCCCCTGTCTGGTACTGAGAGAAAACCAGACGTGGTTTTGTCCAGTTTCATAAATGAGGAACATATGCAAGATCACACTGGCCACGTAGGCCGGTGCAGGGCCACAGCTTTCCCAGTAGTACCAGAATGTCTGGTGTGATGTTGCACCCCATTATGCTTTGTAGAAATATGCTGATGAGTGTAAATATGACATGACTGGAATATGTCTTACGCTAGATGTGCCAAATAACATATCTCTGCAAAGGTTATGATCTATTGGATATAGTCATCCTAATTATATGCATTTTTCATTTTTGTATTTGAAGTTATGAGCGTGGCTATGTACTTTTTTGATTTTAAGTAGCCTCAGTGAAGCAGTTTGTCACCTTCTTCAGAAAAGACTATTCTCAGTAAGAGTCCTATCAAGAAACACTTCAGTTAACAATGAACTCTGAGAGATGCCAATCCACATCTGAGCTTTCCTGGGAATGTGGCATCAGCTGGTAAAGTTCTGAGTCATGCATGGACATGTGACTTGCCCATGTGACTCCAAAACTCCATCTTGCAGCATGGATTTAAGCCGGATAAAGACCATGCATTTTTGGTCTCCAGGGTGCAGAGGGACTAGGAATAGGCATGTCTGAGATGATCCAGGAATAAACCTGCCCCTCCTCTCACTAAGGAGTCCCTCCCGTCTTAGGTCTCACTCCCGCTGCTGTTCTGCTGTAGCTTGGTAAGCAACATCAGCCTCTGATTAGTGCAGGAATAAGGTCCCCTGAAGTTCTCAGGCCACTTGCCTGTCTGTGAGGGTCACCATTTAATCAAGGCTGGCACCCGGGGGACTCAACCAGAGACATCTAGGGCCCAAAGTACGAGCTTCTATAGCTTGAGCTGAACAGCCAGGCTGCCTGACAGCCACTGGAACAGCCTCCTATCCTCTAGGTGGGGAACAGAGGGGCCTCATAAAACACACTTCCAATGGGTAAGACACTGCACAGCTGCAGGGGTCAAGGGCTCCATCTGAGCTGGAGTCACCTCCCTCAGCCAGGAGAACAAGGTGTCACAGACAGTTGTACTAATGCAATGCCATGGACTCTACTGGAGTTTATTCTCTGTGTGGCCCCTTCTCCTCTCCCCCGTCCCTGCACATCCATAAAGTCACAGAGTCACAGAGTTCAAGGCCAGAAGGGACGAGCAGATCATCCAGTCTGACCTGATCTATGACAACACCACCCGGCACCCACAGACCGAACCCAACCACTGAAATTAGACCAAAGTGTCACAGCCCTAGGGAGACTAAACGGTTCTTTGCCACTGGCAGACAAGAGAAGAGACCGAGGGGCACCAGTGCCCGAAACGCCCGCAATGGCAGGGAAATGATTGAGATACACTCAGAAAATCCTGGCAAGTGACAACCCACAACACGCTGCAGAGGAAACCGACCCCCACCCCTCAAGGTCCCTGCTAATCTGAATATGAGGGAAATTCCTTCCTGACCCCCACACGGTGATCGGTTAGACCCTGAGCATGTGGGCAAGAACCAGGCAGCCAAGCAACCGAGAGAGAGAGATAATGTCTCAGTGCCACCTCAGAGCCCTGGCACAGCCCAACCAATGTCCCATTTCCAGCTAGGGCCTCCCCGAATGCTTCAGAGATTAAAAAAAACAACAACTCCCAGAATACACTGGGGGAGGAGGAATCCCTTCCTGACCCCTGCCAGTGGCCAGATGAAACCCCGAAGCACGAGCTTTTAGGGACATAAGACATATGCCACAAGTGACCTTCAGGGTTGCTGAGCCCTGCCCTCCACGATCACAAGCAGACAAGTCATACAATCCCACTCAGACATGTATCCAGGTCGCTCTTAAAACTAATTCAGTCATTTGTCCTCCACAACTGCTATTGGGAGGCTGCTCCAGAAGCTCGCCCCACTGGTGGTTAGAAACCTCCCCATAATTTCTAGCCAGTCTTTCCATTTCTCACACACCCGAATATGCATGTGAGCCAGGCTAACACAGTCTGGCTCCTAGTCCCCCCCTAGTGGCTAGGCCACAAATGGTGGTTTATAAGACAATGGGCCCAGTCCCCAGCTGGTGGCAATGAATATACAGCTCCACTGGAGGCAGTAGCTCAGATTCACAGATGCTGCAAATTGATTTAGCGCCACCAAAGTCAATGGAACTACACTGATGTGCTGAGGATCTACCCCAAATGTCTTCTCACCTACCACAGTATTACACCAGTCTGACTCCTCTGGTTCCAAAGAAGCCACTCCTGATTTATACAGACAAGCAAGAAAACTCCCATCATTGTTTTCACTGGCCATGGAATGGGTGCAAGTGACCAAGCAGTATAACAGGTATTGTTTTGGAACGGAATGAAAGTCTGATTCCTTTTGTGCACACAATTTACACCCATTTAATTCCACAACTGGACCAGATTTTCTACTGGTGAAAATCACCCCAGCAGCAGTGATAGCAGCAGAGTTAATCTGGATTTGTATTGGTACAACTGAGATCAGAATCAGAGCTGGTTGTGTGCAAGCTGTGTGGTGATGGAAATAACTGACATTAATGAGCAGATATTAAGTAAGCAAAGTTTTATTAGATAAAGACAGAAATGAATTCTTGGTGAATTACCTACACCCAGTCAGTCTCCTCAGGGCAGCTTTGATCTCCTTGTTCCTCATGGTGTAGATAAGTGGATTCATGACTGGTGGCAATACAGAATAAAGAACAGCCATCACAAGATCTAGAGCAGATGGGGAGTTGGAGCTGGGTTTCAGGTAGGAAAAGATGGCAGTGCAAACAAACAAGGAGACCACAGTTAGGTGAGGAAGGCAGGTGGATAGGGCTTTATGTCGGCCCTGTTCAGAGGGGATTCTCATCACTGATTTGAAGATCTGAACATACGACACAGTGATAAAAATAAAGCAGCCTAAGACTAAACACACACTAAAGACAAGAACCCCAACTTCACTAAGATATGAGTCGGAGCAGGAGAGCTTGAGTAGCTGGGGGATCTCACAGAAGAACTGATCCACCATGTTGCCTCCACAGAAGGTCAATGCAAATGTGTTCCCGGTGTGTAGCACAGAGTAGAGAATCCCACTGATCCAGGCACCAGCTGCCATTTGAACACAAGCTCTGCTGTTCATCATTGTCTCATAGTGCAGTGGTTGGCAGATGGCGACATATCGGTCATATGCCATGACGGTAAGAACGGCAAAATCCTCTCCCAGCAAGAAGAGGAGGAAAAAGACTTGGGCAACACATCCAGCATAGGAAATGGACTTGGTGTTCATGAGGGAGTTGGCCATGGATTTGGGGACGGTGACAGAGATGGAGCCAAGGTCTACAATCGACAGATTCATCAGGAAGAAGTACATGGGGGTGTGAAGGTGATTGTCGAGGGCTACAACTATGATGACAAGAAGATTCCCCACCAGGGATGCCAGATAAATCACTAGAAACACCACAAAGTGCAAAATCTGCAGCTCCCGAACTTCAGAGAATCCCAGGAGAAGGAACTCAGTCATGGTGGTTCGGTTGGACATTTTCTTTCTCAGAACATGTCTCAGGATGTCTGTGGAGGGAAGGACAAGAGCAAGGGCCAGGATTAGATCAGTAAAATAACTCTCGTTTTGTGATATCCATCTTAACTTCCTTGAGTCCCTTAGCTCGTGAAGATTGGTATAATATGGGAATGAGGATCGGGAAAACAGCCCCACTGACTCCAATGAAGTTACTCCTGATTTACACTGGGGTGAGAGAAAGTAGAATCAGCTCAATGGACTGCGGTGGAGTTACTCCTAATTTACAGCAGGGTGACGGAGAGGAGAAATAGAAACAATGGCTTTTGAGGTATTTGTATAGCTCTGTCACCCAGAGGTGGGCAAACTCTGGATAACAGTGTTGCTATCTTCAGTTTACCGAGGGAAATTGGGGGTCTGCCTGGCCAGATTCTGCTGTGAGGGGCATTGCTGCAAAAGTGGAGTAATTTCACTGCATGCCATGGAATTACTCCCACTTTATACTGCTCTAAACTGGAGTAGCATCTCACATGGAGGTGACCCATCCCAGTCATAAATACACGGTAAACTTGAGTTAGGAATACAGCCCAGGAGCTCTGGTGCCCCGTCCCCTGTTCTAGCCAGATTTCCATGCTCGCTGTGAGAGACAGACATTCCAGTTCCCTCCTGCTTCTCTAACCACTCATCTAAACTCCCTCCCAGAGCTTGGAAGAGAACCCAGGAGTCCTGACTCCCAGTTCACCCCCTGCACTAACCCAGTAAATCAACAGGCCAGGAGTTCTGGCTCTACCCACTGGACTCAACTTGCTCCCATAACTGGGAACACAAGTGACGTGTCATGACTCCCAGCCCCCTCCTCTAACGACTACATCAGCCTCTGTCCCAGTGACTCTCCATTGCCATCAGCAATGACTGCCGAGAGTGACAATGAAGAGTCTTTGGGCTAACGAATGCTAGTGAGAATGATTCTCCAGCGTGGTACTTGGGGCACTCACCTGTTGTCTGGAAGAGTTCAAGTCCCTGCTCCAGTGACTATTTAATTATTTATACAAAGTGGAGCAGCTTCAACAGGAGAGACTGAGACAGTCTCATTTGAGAACAGCCCATAGCCTAAAGGCTCAGACACCCTCCTGTAAAGTGGGAATTCAAACCCCTTCTCATCATCAGTCAGAGTGAGGGACTGAACATAAAGTTTGTCACAAGCCTGCAGAGTGCCCTAACCACTTAGCTTCAAGTTATGAGGGGTGCCTGCTCCTGAGTCCTAATGACAGACAGAAATAGAACACCCCCCTCGCCCGTTCTGGTTCCTCCTCTCTACAAACTGGACTGAACTTCCGGCCAGACCCACACATAAAACTCAGGAGGCCTGGCTCTCTGTCCCTGCTACTCTTATCCACTAGACCCCAATCTCTTTCTAGAGTTGGGGATAGAACCCAAGAGTCCAGGCTCCTAGTCACCACTACGCTAACTCCCTTGACTCAACTGCCCTTGCAGCAATTTAACAAACAGAAGTAACAGTAAACTGAGAACTAGACACAAATTGATGATAGATATATTCATAGATAGATAGTTAGATAGAACAACAAACTAAGAGAGAGAAACAAGTAAGAAAAGAACAGATACAGGAAATGAGAGAGAAACTCAGAACTAACAACCACTAACAGATAGATAGGGAAGTAAAAACAAACTAATGGAGAGAGAAAAGTACAAACAGAGAGACAGACAGCAATAACAACAAACTAATGTATACAGAGAGAAAAGTATCAATGAGCTGATAGTGTTTGTCACAATTTTTGGACTACTTTAATGTAAACTCCTTAAGCCATTCTAAAAAATATGTGTCAATTTCATCAATTTCCCTACTCCCAATAGAAGGAAACTGAGGCACAGATATTCTGCCCTCTCTTTCCAAAGGTAAGTTCTTTGACTGACTCAGTTTCCCATGCCCAAATTGAGCTAAGTGTGAAACTATGAAAAAAAATCACTTACAATTTCATCCTTAAAATGCCACTGTGTAACTCCAAATATATTTAATTGCAAGAGCAAACTTATGGTGCCGGTTAATGTAGAATCTTCCCAGACTGAGATGTCTTTTCTCCTCCAGCTACATACTGCAATTGGTTTCCTCTCTCTCTCTAGCCCCATACATACTGCTCTAGCCACCAATCTCTCTATCTAATGCTCTTATCACTGTACTATGAGAGGCCGTTCCCCCACCACACTGAGGCTGAGCTGCTGGAAATACACTGACATCTGTGCTGTCTGCAGATGAGCTGTGTGTCAAAAGGGCTGGTGCTGCAGGAAGGTGATTTATCCATGTCTGTTTTCTAAGGGCTTGGGGGACTCACTCACTGGAGACCTCAACAGCCCAGAGGCAACTTTTAATTTCTCTTGCCCTCTACTTCCCTAAACAGATTCCAGAAACTAAAATAATCAGAATTACAACGAGGCAGCAGAGTCTAGAGGAAGGATTGTGAGGCAAACACTGCGGGCACACAGGACTGTGCTCCAGACATCTGTCATCAATTCCTAGCCCTGCAACTGACCTACTGTGTTACCTTGGGAAAGTCATTCCCTGGGGCTGTCTTTTCCTTCCCACCCTTTGCCTGTCCCTGGGACGGAGACTGTGTCTTACCTAATATAATGGGCCTCTCATATTAGGTTCAACCATCAGATAATTAATTATTAAAAAGCTAAGGTCCAAGGTATCCTGAGATCTGATTCCAACTATTCCTCTGACTTTGTTCAGTCCCTTCACTGTTCCATTCCTCAGTTGTCATCCCTACAATGGGGATAAGAGTTACAACTTGGAGTAGTTGGAATAGTTACAACATCTACCAATGTGATATATGTCATCATGTGCCAGCAATGTCCCTCTGCCATTTACATTGGCCAAACCGGACAGTCTCTATGGAAAAGAATAAATGGACCCCAATCAGACGTCAAGAATTATAACATTCAAAAACCAGTCAGAGAACACTTCAGTCTCCCTGGTCACTCGATTACAGACCTAAAAGTTGCAATATTACAACAACAACAAAAAAACCCTTCAAAAACAGACTCCAATGAGAGACTGCTGAATTGGAATTAATTTGCAAAATGGACACCATTAATTTAGGCTTGAATAAAGACTGCGAGTGGATGAGTCATTACACAAAGTAAAACTATTTCCCCATGTTTATTCCTCCCCTCCCTCCCCATTCCTCTCAACTTCTTGTCAACTGCTGCAAATGGACTATTACATAGTCAGCAAAATAGACAGAGGACAGATAGATACTAAGATATTTGGTTACCTCTTATTCAGTGCTCAAAGTATATTCACCGGCAAAATAAAATAAAATAAAATAAAATCCCAGCACACGTGTCCAATTGCTTTGCATATGAACATTTGGTAGTCATACCTGGTCTGTTAATATGTGAATACAGAAATGTCACTCACTTTAATAAAATCACCAGAAATGACATAGGAGTTGTAATGATCCTCACTCTGCACTATGGTAAAACCCTGTTAAATAGAAAGATCCGGTGACTATATTCCTGTCTGATGTCTCTTTAAACCAAAGTTTGCTCTTGTAATGATTGTTTTGTTTCTGATATTTACACGGCAAGGATTTGTAAACTTGTTAAAACTTCCTAAATAAACAGTTTAAAAAAATGGGCATGTTGATCAAGCCACCAGAGAAAAGTTTATCTCCCAGTTTAGACTGATATAAATTTGCAGTAAATCCACTGACACTAAAGTAGATCAATAGAAATAATCAGGATTTATATCAGTGTGAGAGAAGAATTATGTCCTTTCCTAAAAGAGACCACAGAAATTTGCGCTGGTCAGAGGTTAAAAAAAGTGCCATTGTCAGTTGAAGTGTAAAACAATTGCCCTTTTGGGAATGAAATATTTTGATTTTCCAGTACAAAACAACTTTTCATTTATTTTTTTCCCCTTAATTTTACTTTGAAACATGGTCAACATTGAAAGAAAATATTTAGATTTTGTGAAAATGAAACCTGAAACAAAATTGTTTTTGACTTTTTGATTCACCTGAAATTTGGAAAAATACCATTTTCAGTTTGACCCACAATTATTTTTTTTCTGATTTTTCCAAATTGTCAGTGAAATGAAAAATCTATTATTCACCCAGATTTATTGGATTTTCCTCCCGCATATCATGGGGAATTTGATGTGCTAGATTACGAGCAATAAGGAAGGGGGAAGGTAACTTTTATTGTGTTTAATAGTTGCCATTTAAACACACAGGCAAACACTCACACAAGCATTCATGCGGTATCTTCCATAGACTGATGCACACACACACACCATGATGCTCACTCACATGTCACACAACCAGGCACACATACACGATCCAACATGCAAACACTCACTCTAACACAACAGCGTAAATGCACCAAACACACTCTTTCCCCCAGGACAAAAACAATCACAGACACACGCTCACTTGCTCTCACACACAAATACAACACCTTTATGTCCCAGTTTAGATGGTGCACTATGTATAGTGATGTTACAAAACAAGGAACCAGATCTGAGTTTGGCATCAGTTCCCACAAATTCTCTGGGCTGAGAATTGGCAATGCACAGAGTGTGTGTCGGGGGGGGGGGGGGGGATTGTCTACAAACCCCTCGCACAACGAGCTCCCCAGCACTGAAATGGAAACATGGGAACCCATTGGAAATCTGCTGGCTTTTTGGTGCCGAGGTACTTGCATGATCTATCTCTTTATTCCCGTACATAATCTGTTGCCCCACTGTCTTGAACCTTCTGTCTGAACTATATCCATCACTGTGACATTTGAGGAATGTTTAGGGCTGCTGTCATTTCTCCTACATGAGAATTTTTATTTATATTGCCCTCAGAACACAACCAATATTATTATTACCTATTTTTGGTGGAAAAGAGGCAGCTCTGCAAAATCTGCACAGGGTCTGCCTTCTCCTAGAGTGAGGCCAAAGCAGTGTGGTGGCTTATTTTTCTTACCTCCTTTGAGATGCTTTGGGGTCAGATGCCTGTTGTGTATTGTCTCCAGGTCCATATTTCTGAGTAGCATTTTTGCCGTTCTCCAAGATACATGAGAGAAGACAATTGGGTTTGGAATATATTCATCTGACGTATTGATCTATAGTTATAAATTGCTGAACAAGTCTATTTAGGAGCCTAATTTTGAGTTACTTATACGTGTTTAATCAAGCAAGACTGGTTGAGCCAAACTGGGATCTCAATAACACCAAAGTAAAGCTGAAGTGATTGGAGTTATTTCGACTTCATCCCCGAGATCAGAATTTCCTCCATCGTGAGTTTTGCCTGAGTAAAGATAGAGTGAAAACTGTCCACCCCATCATACCATTTTTGCAGTGGTGTAACTCCACTGAAATCAGTGGAGTTATGGTGGCATAAAACTGGTATAATGGAGAGGACAATATAGATCAAGGACTTCAAGATTAAAAAAAAAACACACACACGTTACTATTCCTTTTTCACGTGCAACATTTGAATGAGAATTATGCACAATGCAGACAATAGCTTTAATCTTTTAGGAAAACTAAACTATTAGTTCATTGTTATGCTCTTTTGTTGCCTATGCAATGCTCTTTCCATTGCTACCTCTATAAGTAGTCTTGGAAGAATCAGTTTTTTATCAGTAAATATTGGCAAATGTTGATTTCACCATACACACACAAACCAGCGAACAAATATTTCCTTCAACAATCAACATTTCCAGCGAGACAAAATAAGAAAAATGCTGCTTGAGAACTTATGAATGTTTGATTTAAGGATATTGACTTTGTATATTTTGACATCATGTTGAAACGTTGTGCTTTCATAGTTCTCAAGTTTAAACTTTTTGAATCTCTACATGTACTATCATTAAATAACTATTGTCTGACCCCCTTCATAATTCCCTGCAACTGTGAAAATTTAAACTGATAAAAATAAAAAAATGCTTAATGATAAACATCAATATTTTCATTAAATATATATATATATATATATATAACAATTAAATACTGCCAAGCCTATGTATAAGATACTAATGTCTATGGTCAGGAGTCTTATTTGCATTTTATTTTGAAAAGTAGCATCTAAAGGTTTTTTGTTTTTGTTTTTATTTAAAGGAATAAATGTCAGCCCTAGTTCAGCCCTCTTCTACTGGGGACAAACCTTCTTCGAATCTCCAGCCTAAATTTACTCATGGCCAGCTTATCCGCATTAGTTCCTGTGCCAGCATTTTCCTTTAGCATCAATAACTCTTCTCTCTCCCTGGGGTTTATGCCCCTGATCTATTTATAGAAAGTGACCACATCCCCTCTCAGCCGGTGTTTTGCTAGGCTAAACACGCTGTCATAAACACATAGTTAAGGGTTAAGGTCTCTTTTACCTGTAAGGGTTAACAAGCTCAGTGAACCTGGCAAACACCTGACCAGAGGACCAATCAGGGGACAAGATACTTTTAAACCTCGGTGGAGGGAAGCCTTTGTTTGGGTTCTTTGTTTTGGGGGTTGTTCTCTCTTTGGATCTAAGGGGGGCCAGACGTATATCCAGGCTCTCCAAGCTTCCTGAAGTATTCTCTTCTATTCAGTATAGTGAGTATTAGAAAGGCGGATTAGTCTTTTTGATTGATTTCTGTATTTGCAAATGTGTGTTTGCTGGAACCATATTTTATTTTTTTTGTTTGCTGTAACTTATACTTAAGCTAGGGGGGAGGGAGTCCCTTTTGTTTTTATAAGATGTACCTTGTAAACTTCCATCCTAATTTTACAGAGATAGTTTTTTACTTTTTCTCTCTTTAATTAAAAGTTTTTCTTTTTAAGAACCTGTTTGATTTTTTCCCTTGTTTGAAACCTCAGGGGTTTAGTTTGACTCACCAGGGAGAGGTGCGGGGAGGTGAATCCCTCTTTGTTTAGATTCAAGAAGTTGAATCAAGGTAATCTCTCCCAACGACTAGGGGAGGGGGAAGAAAGGTGGGGGGATGGTTTATTTCCCTTTGTGTTAAGATCCAAGGACTTTGGATCTGGGTTCCCCCTGGGAAAGGTTTGGGGGAACAGGGAGTGTGCCAAAACACTATAATTTTTGGCTGGTGGCAGCAAGTACCAGATCTAAGCTAGGATTTAAGCTTAGAAGGATCCATGCAGGTCCCCATCTTTTGGCTGCTAAAGTTCAAAGTGGGGAATAAACTTATGACACACGCCAAATTATTTTAGGATATATTAGAGAAAGAAAATCAGGATAATTTCCTCTGTCACTCTAATCCTGAGCAGTGCCCTTCTCCTGCCCTCCACAGGAAGGACATGATGTGCTGAGGAAGAAAATGTCCAACTGAACCACCGTCACTGAGTTCCTTCTCCTGGGATTCTTTGAGGTTTGGGAGCTGCAGATTTCACACTTTGTGGTGTTTCTAGGGCTTTACCTGGTAGCCCTGAAAGGGAATCTCCTTTTTATCATCCTTGTAGTGCTTGACCACCACATTCACACCCCCAGGTACTTCTTCCTGATGAATCTGTCCATCTTGGACCTTGGCTCCATCTCCCTCACTGTCAGGGCTAGTGTAACCATTTGGTAAACTAGGCAGCTGCCTAAGGTGCCAAGATTTGAGGGCGCCAAAAAGCAGTGGCCAAAATGTCGGATGCTCACCCGGTGCTGCGGCTTTGATCAGCTCCGGCCGGGAAGTGATGTCATTCTTCCTCCGGCAGCTGGGGTCGCTGCGCTGCTCCCTGCTGCTCTGGCTCTGCCCCATAGCCCCCGCCCCTGCTCAGCCCTGCCCCCACTCCCCTGAGCTCTGCAGCAGGGCTGGACCTACACGCACAGAGACCCGGCCCCAGCCACGCCGCCGGGGAGTGCCGGGGGGTGGTTGCCCCCTTTTCTCAAAGCCATCCCCACCCCCCCCACAGAGGCCTGCCCACCCCCCACCCAAAGAAGCCTGCGTAGGGCCCCAGAATATCTAGATGTAAGCGGGGGAATGGTCCCACTATTGTGGGGAATTTTCCTGGCTTCTGCACCACCCTGGTGAAGTGGGCTAGTGAAAGGATCTGAGTCCTCGCTCCCACTTCCTTTACCCAGAGGCCTCCCTGCCCTTGAGGACTCCCCTTCCACTCTTCTGTCTGGCAGAGTCCTTGTAACCCCAACAAGGCTGGGCCCAGAATTCCTGGGGGGGCTCAACCTCCAACCCTGCTGTGGTCACCCAGAACAGGGGCTAGGGTGTCCCCACTCCGAGATACTCTCTTTGCACTGCGCACCTCCCTGACCCACTGATCACATCATACAATTTAAAGCAAATACAAGTTATTTAATTAACAATTAATTTTAAAAAAGAATAAGGAAAAATGGGAAAGGTTAAAGGAAAACACATTACGCTGCTCTGTGGCAGAGAACATCACAAACAGTGTCTCTGGACATCAGGGCACTTCACAGTCTCTTCCTTGTAGGTTCCAGGCCACCTCCTCAGGCCCTGGCAGTGCTGCAGGGATGCTGCGGGTTGGACACTTGCTCTTGTGGTGGCCACAGGCTCTCAGGCTCTGGGTGGCAGGACCCTTCTTCCCAGCATCACCCCTGCCCTGTCAGGGTTACGACGATCCCCCTCCAAGTCTGGCCTGCAGAGCCTCTTGGCTGAGACATCTCCCTGTGCTGGGCCCACTGCCCAGGGTCCCCCTCGCTCTCCCCAGCTGCTCACCGCACCCAGATCCGGACTGCTCCAGCCCCAGCTCCACACTGCCTCAGCGCTGCTGCTGCTGCTCTGCCTTCAGCTCCCCTGGGCTGCTTGTCTGGCCCCTCTGGCTCTGGTTGCTGCAGCTCTGCTCCCAGGACAGGTCTGCTCTCTCTGGGCTGTGCTCTGGCTTTTTGGGCTGCAGCTTTGCTCCCAGCAGCTTAGTTTGGGCCCCTGCTCTCTCCTTAGCTCGGCCCCACTCCATCCTACTCAGACAATTCCAGCTCTCATGGAGGATGTGAACCCCCTGGCCTCCTGACTCCTTGATTAGCCTGCCCACCCTGTCAATCAGGCTGATCTGGAGCATTGGCCTCTCCACATTGTTCCTGGAGACTGTCAGTCTCAGGTTCCTGATTTCCCATCGACCCCTCCCTTTTTAGTGCTGGGAGCTAGCAACCAAACACCCCCACTGAATGTTAGTAAGGGGGCAACAGTCCCCTTACATAGGGACGGCCCTGGTACCTGCCACCCTGCCTGCAGCCAGCCCCCACTGCACCCCTGCCCTGCATCCAGCCAGCCCCACACCCCCTGTCTCCAGCCAGCCCCTGCTGCACACCCCCTGCCTGAAGCAAGCCAGCCGCACACCCTGTCAGGTTATTCATTTATTTTCATTAAATATGTAGACTAAATAATGAAATTAATAAATTTTCACGCCAAAGGTGTATTAATTCTAATGAACAATCCCATATTATGCAGTACTCATTTTTAAAGTTTATAATCAATGCTCTGGGGGGAAGTTTCGCCTAGGGCGCAAAGTATCCTTGCACTGGCCCTAGAGTCACAATGTTCACTGTTGGACAATATACCCACCACCAGTGCCTCTGGGACAAAATGGGACAAAATGCAGGAGATTCAGTTTCTTGGAACATATTTCTGGTAGAGGAGGTATCTAGGAAGCCGTGCAGAAGCTGCTCGGGAGGGATGAGCGTGGTGGGTTGAGGTAGATGGCCATTCATATGGTTTTAAACTGGATAATCCCCTTTTGTGTGGTTTGTCCCCTGTCCAGTACTGAGAGAAAACCAGACGTGGTTTTCTCCAGTATCACGGACTAGGGAGGCATGCAAAGTCACACTGGTGGACGGGGGCCACAGCTTTCCCAAAAGTACCAGAATGACCGGTATTCTGGGAATGCGTCAGTGGCCAAAGTAGTTGAGGGCAGAGTTGGGCAACATTTTTCCAAGCCATTGGCAGATTATTTAACTCAGCTAAAAACATAGCAGCATCTGTCACAAACAGGTTGAGGAAACCATTTCCCAATGACAAGTTACTTTGACCAGCTCTACCAACCTGAGCTGAAAGCAACACACACACCCCTGCCCATGCCATGCATCTTCCATCTCCAGGGTGCAGAGGGACAAGGAATGGGCATGTCTGAGATGATCTGGAAATAAACCTGCCCCTTCTCTCAAAAGGGAGTCCCTCCACTCTCAGCTCTCACTCCCGCTGCTGTTCTGCAGTAGCTTAGTAGACAACATCAGCCTCTGATTAGTGCAGGAATAGGTCCCCTTAAGTTCTCAGGCCACTTGCACATATGTGAGGGTCACCATCTAATCTAGGCTGGCACCCGGGGGGTTCAACCAGAGACATCTAGGGCCCAAAGTACAATCTTCCACAGCTTCAGCTGAATAGCCAGGCTGCCTGACAGCCACTGGAACAGCCTCCTATCCTCTAGGTGGGGCACAGAGGGGCCTCATAACACACACTGCCCATGGATGGGGTTTATACAGCGACACTGCACGGCTACACGGGTCAAGGGCTCCATCTGAGCTGGAGTCACCTCCCTCAGACAGGAGGACAGTGCCTCACAGACAGTTGTACTAATGTAAAGCTATGAACTCTACTCGTGTATATTCTCTGTGTGGCCCCTTCTCCTCTCCCCCATCCCTGCACATCCATAAAGTCACAGAGTCATAGAGTTCAAGGCCAGAAGGGACGACCAGATCATCCAGTCTGACCTGCTGTACTCCAACACCATCCGGCACCCGCACACCAAACCCAACAACTGAAATTAGACCGAAGTGTCACAGCCCTCAGGAAACTAGACAGTTCTGTGCCACCGGCAGAGAATAGGAGAAACTGAGGTACACCAGTGCCCGAGGCCCCCACAATGGCAGGGAAATGATTGAGATACACATGGAAAATCATGGCAGGTTATCCGCACCACATATTGGAGAGGAAAGTGAAACCCCCCCAAGGTCCCTGCCAATCTGACCGGGGGGGAAAATTCCTTCCTGACCACCACATGATGATCAGTTAGACCCTGAGCATGTGGGCAAGAACCAGCCAGCCAAACACCCAAGAGAGAGATAATGGCTCAGTGCCACCTCAGAGCCCTGGCACATCCCACCCAATGTTCCATCTCCAGCTAGGGCTGCCCCGATGCGTCAGAGATTAAAAAAACCCAAAACTCCCAGAATACACTGCGGTGGGGGGAATCCCTTCCTGATCCCTGCCAGTGGCCAGACGAAACCCTGAAGCATGAACTTTTAGAAACATAAGACATACGCTGCAAGAGAGAGCCAGGGTTGCTGAGCCCTGCCCTCCACCATCACAAGCAGTCCCATCATACAATCCCACTCAGACATGTGTCCAGCTGTCTCTTAAAATGAATTCGGTCACTTCCCCCCGCCCCACCCAACTTATATTTGGAGGCTGCTCCAGAACCTTGTCCCACTGGTGGTTAGAAACCTCCCTGTAATTTCTAGCCAGTCTCTCCATCATTCATATGCTCAATGTACATCTAAGCCCCGCTGACACAGTCTGGCTCCTTGTCCCCCTTTAATGGTTAGGCCACGAATGGTGGTTTATAAGACAGTGGGCCCAATCCTCAGCTTGTGGCAATGGATTTGCAGCTCCATTGGAAGCAGTAGCTCAGATCCACAGATGCTGCAAATTGCTTTAGGGCCACCAAAGTAAATGGAACTACATTGATGTGCTGAGGATCTACCCTTAAATGTCTTCTCTCCCCTACCCCTGTTTTACACCAGTCTGACTCCTCTGGTTCCAATGAAACCACTCCTGATTTATACACACAAACAAGACAACTCCCATCCTTGTTTTCACTGACCATGGAACGGGTGCTAGTGGCCAAGCAGTGTAACGGGTATTGTTTTGACATAGAATGAAAGTCTAATTCCTTTTACGCACACAACTTACACCCATTTAACTCCACAATTGGGCCAGGTTTTCTACTGGTGTAAATCTCCCCAGCAGCAGTGACATCGGCAGAGTTAATCTGGATTTGCTTTGGTGCAACAGAGATCAGAATCAGACCTGGTTTTGTGCAAGCTGTGTGGTCATGGAAATCACTGACATTAAATGAACAGATACTAAGTAAGCAAACTTTTATTAGATAAAGACATACATTAATTCTTGGTGAATTACCTACACCCAGTCAGTCTCCTCAGGGCAGCTTTCATCTCCTTGTTTCTCATGCTATAGATAATTGGATTCATGATTGGTGGCGATACAGAATAGAGAACAGCCACCACAAGATCCAGAGCAGATGGGGAGCTGGAGGTGGGTTTCAGGTAGGCAAAGCTAGAAATGCAAAAAAACAAGGAGACCACAATGAGGTGAGGGAGGCAGGTGGAGAAGGCTTTATGCCGGCCTTGCTCAGAGGGGATTCTCAACACTGATTTGCAGATCTGAACATACGACACAATGATAAAAATAAAGCAGCCTAAGAACAAACATATACTAAAAGCAAGAACCCCAACTTCACTGAGATATGAGTCAGAGCAGGTGAGCTTCAGCAGCTGGGGGATTTCACAGAAGAACTGATCCACCATGTTGCCTCCACAGAAGGTCAATGCAAACGTGTTCCCAGTGTGTAGCACAGTGTAGAGAATCCCACTGATCCAGGCACCAGCTGCCATTTGTACACACGCTCTGCTGTTCATTATTGTCTCATATTGCAGTGGTTGGCAGATGGCGACATATCGGTCATACGCCATGATGGTAAGAAGGGAAAAATCTGCTTCCAACAAGAAGAGAAGGAAAAAGACTTGGGCAACACATCCAGCATAGGAAATGGAGTTGGTGTTCATGAGTGAGTTGGCCATGGATTTGGGGACAATCACAGAGATGGAGCCAAGGTCTAGGACAGACAGATTCATCAGGAAGAAGTACATGGGGGTGTGAAGGTGGTGGTCGAAGACTATAACCATAAAGATAAGAAGATTACCCACCAGGGTTGCCAGGTAAATCACTAGAAACACCACAAAGTGCAAAAATTGAATCTCCCGAACTTCGGAGAATCCCAGGAGAACGAAATCGGTCAAGGTAGTTTGGTTGGACATTTTCTTTCTCAGGACATTATTTGATGTCTGCTGAGGGAGGGAAGAGAGCAACGGCCAGCATTAGATCAGTAAAAATAGCTCTCTTTTTGTGAAACCACCTCAATTTACTTGAGTCAGATTGGTGTAATATGGGAATGAGGATGGGGAAAACAGCCCCACTGACTCCAATGGAGTTACTCCTGATTTACACTGGGGTGAGAGAAAGTAGAATCAGCTCAATGGACTCCAGTGGAGTTACTCCTAATTTACACTAGGGTGATGGAGAGGAAAAATAGGAACAATTGCTTTTGAGGTATTTGTATACCTCTGTCACCCAGAGGTGGGTGAACTCTGGATAACGGTGTATAAATGTTACTATCTTCAGTTTACCGAGGGGAATTGGGGCTCTGCCTGGCCAGATTCTGCTGTCAGGGGCACTGATGCAAATGTGGGGTAATTTCACTGCATGCCATGGAATTACTCCCACTTCATTCTGCTCTAAACTGTAGCAGCATCTCACATAGAATCATAGAATCATAGAATCTCAGGGCTGGATGGGACCTCAGGAGGTCATCTAGTCCAACAAAGCAGGACCAAACCAAACTAAATCATTCCAGCCAGGGCTTTGTCAAGCCTGACCTTAAAAACCTCTGAGGAAGGAGATTCCACTACCTCCCTAGGTAACCCATTCCAGTGCTTCACCACCCTACTAGTGAAAAAGTTTTTCCTAATGTCCAACCTAAACCTCCCCCTCTGCAACTTGAGACCATTACTCCTTGTTCTGTCATCTTCTACCACTGAGAACAGTCTAGATCCATCCTCTTTGGAACCCCCTTTCAGGTAGTTGAAAGCAGCTATCAAATCCCCCCTCAGTCTTCTCTTCTGCAGACTAAACAATCCCAGTTCCCTCAGCCTCTCCTCATAAGTCATGTGCTCCAGCCCCCTAATCATTTTTGTTGCCCTCCGCTGGACTCTCTCCAATTTATCCACATCCTTCTTGTAGTGTGGGGCCCAAAACTGGACACAGTACTCCAAATGAGGCCTCACCAGTGCTGAGTAGAGGGGAATGATCACATCCCTCGATCTGCTGGAAATGCCCCTACTTATACAACCCAAAATGCCATTAGCCTTCTTGGCAACAAGGCCACACTGTTGACTCATATTCAGCTTTTTGTCCACCGTAACCCCTAGGTCCTTCTCTGCAGAACTGCTGCCCAGCCATTCGGTCCCTAGTCTGTAGCAGTGCATGGGATTCTGCCGTCCTAAGTGCAGGGCTCTGCACTTGTCCTTGTTGAACCTCATCATATTTCTTTTGGCCCAATCCTCTAATTTTTCTAGGTCCCTCTGTATCCTATCCCTACCCTCCAGCATATAAACCACTCCTCCCTGTTTAGTGTCATCTGCAAACTTGCTAAGGGTGCAGTCCACACCATCCTCCAGATCGTTAATGAAGATAAGGAATAAAACTGGCCCCAGCACCGACCCTTGGGGCACTCCACTTGGTACCGGCTGCCAAATAGACATGGAACCATTGATCACTACCCATTGAGCCCGACCATCTAGCCAGTTTTCTATCCACCTTACCATCCATAAATCCAGCCCAGACTTCTTTAACTTGTTGGCAAGAATACTGTGGGAGACTGTATCAAAAGCTTTGCTAAAGTCCAGAAATAGCACATCCACTGCTTTCCCCTCATCCACAGAGCCGGATATCTCATCATAGAAGGCAATTAGGTTAGTCAGGCATGACTTGCCCTTGGTGAATCCATGCTGACTGTTCCTGATCACTTTCCCCTCCTTTAAGTGGTTCAGGATTGACTCCTTGAGGACCTGTTCCATGATTTTTCCAGGGACTGAGGTGAGACTGACTGGCCTGTAGTTCCCTGGATCTTCCTTCTTCCCTTTTTTAAAGATGGGCACTACATTAGCTTTTTTCCAGTCATCCGGGACCTCGCCCGAGCGCCATGATTTTTCAAAGATAATGGCCAATGGCTCTGCAATCTCATCGGCCAACTCCTTTAGCACCCTCGGATGCAGCGCATCCGGCCCCATGGACTTGTGCTCGTCCAGCTTTCCTAAATAGTCCCGAACAACTTCTTTCCCCACAGAGAGCTGGTCACCTCCTCCCCATACCGTGCTGCACAGTGCAGCTGTCTGGGATCTGACCTTGTCTGTGAAGACAGAGGCAAAAAAAGCATTGAGTACACTAGCTTTCTCCACATCCTCTGTCACTAGGTTCCCTCCCTCATTCAGCAAGGGGCCCACACTTTCCTTGACTTTCTTCCTGTTGCTAACATACCTAAAGAAACCTTTCTTGTTACACCTAACATCTCCGGCTAGCTGCAACTCCAAGAGTGATTTGGCCTTCCTAATTTCACACCTGCATGCCTGAGCAATACTTTTATACTCCCCCCTGGTTATTTGTCCAATCTTCCACTTCTTGTAAGCTGTTTCTTTGTGTTTAAGATGAGCAAGGATTTCACTGTTAAGTCACATGGAGGTGACCCAACCTCGTCATAATTACACGGTAAACTTGAGTTAGGAATATAGCCCAGGAGCTGTGATGCCCCATCCCTCGTTCTTGCCAGATTTTCACACTTGCTGTGAGAGACAGATGTACCGGCTCCCCCTCCTTCTTCTCTAACCACTCAACAAAACCCCCTCCCAGATTTTGGAAGAAAATCCAGGAGTCCCCCCAGTTTGCTCCCTGCACTAACTCTGTAAATCCAACACCCCTCTCGGAGCTGGAAATAGAAGCCGGGAGTTCTGACTCTGCCCACTGGACTCAACTCCCTCCCAGAGTTGGGAACACAAGTGAGGAGGTGTCATGACTCCCAGTCCCCTCCTCTAACGACTGCATCAGACTGTATCTCAGCCTCTGTCCCAGTGACTCTCCATTGCCATCAGGAATGATTGCTGCGAGTGACAATGGGTAGTCATTGGGCTAACCAACGCTAGTGAGAATGATTCTCCAGTACTTGGGTCACTCATCTGAAGATCTGAACATATGACACATTGATAAAAATAAAGCAAAACACTCACCTGGTGTATGGTTAAAGCCCTAACCACTCAGCTTCAAGTTATGAGGGGTGCCTGCCCCAGAGTCCTTATGATAGACAGAACTAAAAAACCTAACAGTTAGCTAGAGAAGTAAAAACAAACTAATTGAGAGAGAAAAGTACAAAGAGACAGACAGACAGCAATAACAACAAACTAATGTATACAGAGAGAAAGATATCAATGAGCTGATAGTGTTTGTCACAATTTTTTGATTACTGTAATGTAAACTCCTTAATCCATTCTAAAAAATGTGTCAATTTCATCAATTTCCCCACTCCCAATAGAAGGAAACTGAGGAACAGATATTGTGCCCTCTCTTTCCTAAGGTAAGTTCTTTGGACTGATTGAGTTTCTGATGCTAAAATTGAGCTAAGAGTGAAACTATGAAAAAAAATCTATTGTCACTTACAATTTAATCCTTAAACTGCCACTGTGTAACTCCCAAATATATTTAACTGCAAGAGCAAACTTATGGTGCCGGTCAATGTCGAATCCTCCCAGACTGAAATGTCTTTTCTCCTCCAGCTATACACTGCAATTGGTCTCCCCCTCTCTCTCTAGCCCCTTGCACACTGCTCTAGCCACCAATCTCTTTATCTAATGATCTTATCACTGTATTATGAAAGGCTGTTCCCCCACTGCACTGAGCTGCTGGAAATACACTGAGATCTGTGTTGTCTGCAGATGAGCTATGTGTCAAAAAGGCTGGCGCTGCAGGAAGGTGATTTATCCATATCTGTTTTCTAAAGGCTTGTGAGACTCACTGCCTGGAACCCTCAACATCCCAAAGGCAACAGTTAATTTCTCTTGCCCTCTGCTTCCCTGAAGAGTTTCCAGAAACTAAAATAATCAGAATTCCAACGAGGCAGCAGGGTCTCAAGGAAAGATTGTGAGGCAAACACTGCAGGCACACAGGACTGTACTCCAGACATCTGTCATCAATTCCTAGCCCTGCCACTGACCTGTTGTGTTATCTTGGGAAAGTCATTCCCTGGGGCTGTCTTTTCCTTCCCACCCTTTGTCTGTCCCTGAGGCGGAGACTGTGTCTTACCTAATATAATGGGCCTCTTATATCAGATAATTAATTAATTAATTATTAAAAAGCTGAGTTTCAAGGTGTCCTGAGATCTGATCCCAACTATTCCTCTGACTTTGTTCAGTCTCTTCACCGCTCCATTCCAAAGTTGTCATCCCTTCAATGGGGATAAGAGTTACAACTTGGAGTAGTTGGAATAGTTACAACATCTACCAATTTGATATATGCCATCATGTACCAGCAATGTCCCTCTGCCATGTACATTGGACAAACTGGACAGTCTCTTTGGAAAAGAATAAATGGACCCCAATCAGACGTCAAGAATTAAAACTTTCAAAAACCCATCAGAGAACACTTCAGTCTCCCTGGTCACTCGATTACAGACCTAAAAGTTGCAATATTACAACAATAACAACAAAAAACCCTTCAAAAACAGACTCCAACAAGAGACTGCTGAAGTGGAATTAATTTGCAAAAACGACACCATTAAATTAGGCTTGAATAAAGACGGCGAGTGGATGGGTAATTACACAAAGTAAAACTATTTTGCCATGTTTCCCCCTCCCCCCTTCTCCCCTCTTCCTCTCAACTTATTGTCAACTGCTGCAAATGGATCATTACATAATCAGCAAAATAGATAGATACTTAGATATTTGGTTACCTCTTCTTCAGTGCTCAAAGTATATTCACCTGTAAAAAAAAAAATCCCAGCACACCTGTCCAATTGCTTTGCATATGAACATTTGTTAGACATACCTGGTCTGTTAATATGTGAATACAGAAATGTCACCCACTTTAATAAAATCACCAGAAATGACATAGGAGTTGTAATGATCCTCACTCTGCACTATGGTAAAACCCTGTTAAATAGAAAGATCTGGTGACTATATTCCTGTCTGTTGTCTCTTTAAACCAAAGTTCGCTCTTGTAATGATTGTTTTGTTTCTGATATTTACACGGCAAGGATTTGTAAACTTGTTAAAACTTCCTAAATAAACAGTTTAAAAAATAGGCATGTTGATCTAGATGCCAGAGAAAAGTTCAGCTCCTAGTTCAGACTGATGTAAATTTGGAGTAAATCCACCGACACTAAAGCAGATCATTAGAAATAATCAGGATTTATATCAGTGTGAGAGAAAATTAAGTCCATTCTTAACAGGAACCTCAGAAGTTTGTGCTGGTCAGAGGTTAAAAAAGTGGCATTGTCAGATGAAATGTAAAATATTGCCCTTTTGGGAATGAAACATTTTGATTTTCCAGTACAAAACTACTTTTCATTTATTTTTTTCCTTAATTTTACTTTGAAACATGGTCAACATTGAAAAAAAATGTTTAGATTTTGTCAAAATGAAACCTGAAACAAAATTATTTTTGATTCACCTGAAATTTGGAAAAATACCATTTTCAGTTTGACCCACAATTATTTTTTCCAATTTTTCAAAATTGCCAGTAAAATGAAAAATCTATCATTCGCCCAGCTCTATTTGGATTTTGCCTCCTGCATATCATGGGGAGTTTGATGTGCTAGATTACGAGCAATAAGGAAGGAGGAAGGTAACTTTTATTGTGTTCAATAGTTGCTCTTTAAACACAGGCAAACACTCACACACACACCATGATGCTAACTCACACTTCACACAAGCAGACACACATTCACTATCCAACATGCAAACACTCACTCTAACACACCAACCTAAATGCACCAAACACACTCTTTCCCCAGCACAAAAACAATCATAGACCCACGCTCACTGGCTCTCACACACAAACACAACATCTTTATGTCCCAGTTTAGATGGTGTACTGTGTATAGTGATGTTACAAAATAAGGAACAGATCTGAGCTCTGAAATGGAAACATGGGAACCCATCGGAAATCTGCTGGCTTCTTGGTGCTGAGGCACTTGCATGATCTGTCTGTTTATTCCTGTACATAGTCTGTTGCCCCACTGTCTTGAACCTTCTGTCTCAACTACATATATCCATCACTGTGATATTTGAGGAATGTGTAGGGCTGATGTCATTTCTCCTACATGATTGTATTTATTTATATTGCCTTTGGAACACACCCAATATTATTATTACTACCTATCTTTGGTGAAAAAGTGGCAGATCTGCAAAATCTGCACAGGGCCTGCCTTCTCCTAGAGTGAGGCCAAAGCAGTGTGGAGGCTTATTTTTCTTATCATGTTTGAGATGCTATGGGGTCAGGTGCCTGTTGTGAATGAGAGGAATATTCATACCGTGCATTGTGTCCAGGTACTTATTTCTGGGTAGCACTTTTACCTTTCTCCCAGATATGTGAGAGAAGACAACTGGGTTTGGAATATAGGCCGCTGATGTATTGATCTATAATTATAAATTGCGGAACAAGCCTATTTAGGAGCCAATTTTTGAGTTACTTATAAGTGTTTAATCAAGCAAAACTGGTTGGGCCAAACTGGGATCTCAATAACACCAGAGTAAAGCTGAAGTCATTGGAGTTATTTTGGCTTCATCCCCAAGATCAGAATTTCCTCCACTGTGAGTTTTGCCTGTCCACCCCATTGTACCAGTTTGGCAGTGGTGTAACACCACTGAAATCAGTGGAGTTATGGTGGCATAAAACTGGTATAATGGAGAGGACAATATAGATCAAGGACTTCAAGATTTAAAAAAAAACAAAAAAACCACACACTCAGGTTACTATTCCTTATTCACATGCAACATTTGAATGACCATTATGCACAATGCAGACAACAGCTTTAATCTTTTAGGAAAACTAAACTAATAGTTCACTGTTATGGTCCTGTCTTGCCTCTGCAATGCTCTTTCCATTGCTACCTCTATAAGTAGTCTTGGAAGAATCAGATTTATATCAGTAAATATTGGCAAATGTTGATTTCACCATACACACACAAACCAGTGAAAAAATATTTCCTTCAACAATCAACATTTCCAGCGAGACAAAGTAAGAAAAATGCTGTTTGAGAACTTATGAGTGTTTGACTTAAGGATATTGACTTTATATATTTTCATGTCATGTTGAAACATTGTGCATTCATAGTTCTCAAGCTTTACCTTTTTGAATCTCAACATGTACTATCATTAAATCACTTTTGTCTGACCTCCTTCATAATCTCCTGTAACTGTGAAAATTTAAACTGATAAAAATAAAAAAATGCTTAATGATGAACATCAATATTATCAATCAAAATTATATACATACATTATATATATATATATATATATATATATATATATATATATATATATATATATATATATATTTGCATTTTATTTTGAAAAGTAGTATCTAAAGATTGTTGTTGTTTTTTGTTTGCTTGTTTTGTTCTTTTTTAAGGAATAACTGTCAGCCCTTGTTCAGCCCTCTTCTACTGGGGACAACCATTCTTCGCATCTCCAGCCTAAATTTACTTATGGCCAGCTTATCCGCATTAGTTCCCGTAGCAGCATTGACCTTTAGCATTAATAGCTCTTCTCCCTCCCTAGTGTTTATCTCCCTGATCTATTTATAGAACGTGACCACATCTCCTCTCAGCCGGTGTTTTGCTCGGCTAAACACGCCAAATTATTTTAGAGCATATTAACGAAAGAGAATCAGGATCATTTCCTCTGTCACTCTAATCCTGAGCAGTGCCCTTCTCCTGCCCTCCACAGGCAGGACATGATGTGCTGAGGAAGAAAATGTCCAACTGAACCACTGTGACCGAGTTCCTTCTCCTGGGATTCTTTGAGGTTCGGAAGCTACAGATTTTACACTTTGTGGTGTTTCTAGGACTTTACCTGGTAGCCCTGAAAGGGAATCTCCTTTTTATCATCCTTGTAGTGCTCCACCACCACATTCACACCCCCAGGTACTTCTTCCTGATTAATCTGTCCATCTTGGACCTGGGATCCATCTCCCTCACTGTTCCCAAGTCTGTGGCCAAATCCCTACTACACACCAGGTCAATTTCTTATGGTGGATTAATTTACCAAGTCTTTCTCTTCATCTTCTTCACTGTGGTTGATTTACTTTTTTCACCATCATGGCACATGATTGATATATTGCCACCTGCCAACCACTGCACTATGAGATTATAATGAACAGAGAAGCTTGTTTTCCAAATGGCAGACAGTGTCTGGATCACTGCAATTCTCCTTTCTACACTGCACACTGGGAGCATGTTTCCAATAACCTTCTGTGGAGGCAACATGGTGGCTCTGTTCTACTGTGAAATCCCCAAATACTCAAGCTGGCCTGTTCTGACCTGTACCTTGGTGAAACTGTCGTTATTTACTTTAACATATTCTTAGGGTTCAGATGCTTTGGTTTTATAATTGTGTCATATGTTCAGATCTTCAAAACAGTTCTGAGAATCCCTTCTGAGCAGGGTTGGCATAAAGCCTTCTCCACCAGTCTTCTTTACCTCATTGTGATCTCCTTGTTATTTTGCAAGGCTGCTTTTGCTTACATGATGCACACCTCCTACTCTCCATCAGGTCTGGATCTTGTGGTGTGTGTGCTTTATTCCGTGGTGCCTTCTTTGATGAATCACAGAATAACTGGGGTGGAAGGGACATCAGGAGGTCATCTAGTCCAACTCCCTGCTCAAGCAGGGCCAATCCCCAACTAAATCATCCCAACCAGGGCTTTGTCAAGCCTGACCTTAAAAACCTCTAGGGAAGGAGATTCCACCACCTCCCTAGGTAACACATTCTAGTGCTTTACCACCCTCCTAGGAAATAGTGTTTCCTAATATCCAACCTAAACCTCCCCCACTGCAATTTGAGACCATTACTCCTTGTTCTGTCATCTCCTACCACTGAGAACAGTCTAGATCCATCCTCTTTGGAACCTCCTTTCAGGTAGTTGAACGCAGCTATCAAATCCCCCCTCATTCTTCTCTTCTGCAGACTAAATAATCCCAGTTCCCTCAGCCTATCCTCATAAATCATGTGCTCCAGGCCCCTAATCATTTTTGTTGCCCTCCGCTGGACTCTTTCCAAGTTTTCCACATCCTTGTTGTAGTGTGGGGCCCAAAACTGGACACAGTACTCCAGATGAGGCCTCACCAATGTCAAATAGAGGGGAATGATCACGTCCCTCGATCTGCTGGCAATGCTCCTATTTATACAGCCCAAAAATCTGTTAGCCTTCTTGGCAACAAGGGCACACTGTTGACTCATATCCAGCTTCTCGTCCACTATAACCCCTAGATCCTTTTCTGCAGAACTGCTTGCCTAGCCACGCGGTCCCCAGTCTGTAGCCGTGTGGTCTGATCATCTACAGCATGAGGAACATGGAGATCAAAGGTGCCTTGAAGAGATTTCTCCCATGACCATGGTTTCATTCTGTGTTTCCTCACAGATATAATCAAATGATGACATTCTTATCTCCATGGGAATGTGATGTGCAAACTTTTTTATACAAAATGTTGTGTTTACAGTGGTAATAATCCAGACTAAATTCACTGAAGTCAGTAGAGTTACTCTAGATGTACCCCAGTGTAAATCGGATAAGAATTGATTGACCAATCTAGCTATAAATGGCAGAAAAAATTAAAATGAGATTAAAAAAAGCAAAATATTTTGTTAACACAGAGGTTCCCAGTGATAGTTCAGACCCTTCCAGAATATTGTGTTGTACAGCAAAATTTAAACTTTGGAAAGTCAAGAAATAGAGAGTTAATATACACGCTTATACTCTACAGGGAGACTTTGGCAAACCAGTAAAGTGCTTGAAACCACTATGGCTTATTGTTAAAGGCAGCCTAGTCAGCAAGCTGTAAATTGGCCATTCAGCAATCTCAGCTTGACCAAAGCAGGAGGGGAAGGGGGGTTGGGTGCATTGAAAGGGTAGCTTGACCCTGCCTCCTTCCCTATAAGAATTGTGTTGAAGTTGTTGATACGTGCATTTTAAAAGAGTAGGATATCTTTTAAATATTTAAAACCATGAATGTCTATTGAGGTCTCAAGGCTGCAAGTTCTGGAAAAAAAACACACCTGGTTATTCAATAATCAGAAGGAGCCTCTTGCTTGATCATTGAAACTGCTTACTTAACAATGTTTCTTTAAGGGATATGTCATTCTATTACTATTGTATAAATAAGGGGACTCGTCTGGGGACTCTTCGGGACTGGTCTCTCCCTTCAGATGCATCTTCTGTTCCCCACCAGCAGACAGGCTGCCACTGTGCCACTCGAGAGCCACACTCAGCTTCGGTAATTATCGAGGGTTGGGGGTGTTTTACTAATCTTGTTGCGGATGTATGTAAGTGCTTGAGACTAGT
The DNA here is from genome assembly GCF_020497125.1 of Mauremys mutica. Taxonomy (NCBI): domain Eukaryota; kingdom Metazoa; phylum Chordata; order Testudines; family Geoemydidae; genus Mauremys; species Mauremys mutica. Next base: position 48,942,337 of record NC_059083.1, on the reverse strand, counting down.
AAAGTTTAACTTTAAGTGAAAGCACTCTGGTGTTGTCTTGTTTGTGCCTGCCATCTATTGGTCAGATGTCTGTGTCTCCCTGATTTATTTCCTGACACCTCCTCGCACAGAGTAAAAGCTACCAAGAGCTTCGGGTTGAAAGAACCCCGGGTAACAATACAATCTTAAATCTGCCGCCAGGAGCTGACAATAGCCCCATGGAATTCTCTGTATTAAACTCTAGCTGAATTCATTGTGTTAGCTGTAGCTGACTTGAATGGGGGAGGGAGAAGAGTGGTGTATTTGTGATATGAGGAACTTTGGGGATTAGTTGAGGAGTGCCATAGAACTGTGTTTGTAATATGGGGAGATCTGGTCTCACCCCAGCACCACATGTGTGACCAAAGGGAAGGGGTGCACATGTCCCATGAGGGTCCCGTCTGCATCATGTCAATACAGAATTGTGTAGGGCATGTCAGTAGCAGGGCCCTGGGGTCATCTTTTCAGTGGTGAGGGGGGATATGAGAGCAGACTGTGGGTTTAATGAGGGACAGGGGGAAGTAGAGTTTAGGTGGTCTCCTGTGTGCAAGTGTGAAGGGGCTGTAAAAGGGGATGTAGTTAAATTGTACCAATGTGGCATTCTGTGGTGGGAGCAGGCCCAGTGTTCAAGCATACGACAAGCACAGGTACAGGGCTAATTTAAGAACATACATTTTAATTATGTTTGGCATTCTTTAAGACTTTTGCTATCAGGTCAACCAAACATCTAGAGTCTATCATTTTTTTTAATAAAAAAAACAAAATTAAAAAATTGGGCTTTCATAGAATTCCCCAAAATCTACAATTTTTCATGTTTTGGCAAGTGAGAAACAAATGTAACCCCTCTGCCAGGCTGAAACGATAGCAGCAAGGGCCAGGTTCAATACCTAGGGGTCCCTTCCCCGCCATGTAATGCAAACCAGCTCTAGACCCCCACCCAGTGACCTGGGAAAATCTTACACACACCCCTGGGTGCCTCAAGGAGAAAATACTTCCCCTCTCGCAAGCACAGACTTGGTGTAGCAGAAAAGGTTTAATCACATAAGATAAACAACAAGCATTAACTTTGGAAAAAAACCTCAACTAGAGTTCATAGGTCAAACCGTGAGCAAAGACCCACCCCAGCAAATTGGGCCGTGTCCTTCTCTCTGGGCCCTTGAGTCCAGCAACCCCCCAAATCACCCACAGTCCCAAAAGTCCCACAATCCAAAAGTCTCTGTCCCGGGTTAGTGCAGCCCCAGAGCTCAAGAGTCTCTTTGCAGAGGTCCCCCTCCCCAGCCTGGGTAGAAAGGGGCACCTTACGTGGATTGGGGCCAACTGCCCTGCCTCTTTGTGGGGTTCTGCTTCCACTAGTCGTCCCCGCAAACAGCTCAGCTCGCTCTGTGGGCTACTCCACTCTGCCAGCTGCTTTGGTCCACCAGCTGTCCTGTGATCCGCTCCAGCCGTCCTCGCGAGCTGCTCAGCTCCACTCACCAAGTGGCTGCACAAACTGCTCCACTCCGTTCTTCCAGTATTGCTTCAGGCTCCCCCACTCATTAGCACAGTGCTCTCAGCTCAGCAAGTCCTGCTCTTCAGTGATTTCAGCTCTCAGTGATTTCAGCTCATAGTAGGGGAGCCCCAGAACCAGTGAATTCAGCTCAGTAACCTGCATTTAGATTCTTAAGGGAATCAAAAATTAACTCTGACATTCCACAGTGGAGAGAGGCATAGGTGGAACTGGTGCTTCTGGCTCACACAAGGAGCCTGCACCACCAAGTACAGATATCTATCCCCAGCCTCTCTCCCTTGAATGGGTTTTGGAACCCATGTCACTTGTCTAGCAAGTGCTATTTAATTGATAATGAAACCCTCTATCATAAGACAGTTTTGTAGTTCCTCATTTACTTAATCGGGGTGACAACATTTTATTGCTCCTGCCCCAATAACAACGAAATTGGGGCTCCCACAGCTGTGAAAATAACCATCCCATGCTGCTTTGCAGTATGCTAAGTGGGGTGGGAGTGCCGATGCAAATAACCGAAATACCAATGCAAACACTTTAAACTTCTTTCCGCACTCCCCATAATTTACCACCAGATGTCAGGGTGGGGCTCATCCTGACTCTGCTTACACAAACATTTTCAGCTAAAATTTGCAGAAAACTGATTTTTTTCTGCCTAAATCCACCCAAAAAAACTATGGGTTTTCAGTTCTGCTATGTATGGTAACAAAGTTCCTCCTCTTATTTGGTGGGTCCTGTGCTTGTTGGCAGATTTGCTTGCCTCGCATCACCCTGTGGGTCAAGAAACAGCCCAGAGACCTTCCGCTCTGGTAGAAGCCACAGTCCAGGTCAATTCCTCCTCTGTTTGATCAGGAGTTGGGAGGTTTGGGGGGAACCCAGGCCCACCCTCTACTCTGGGTTCCAGCCCAGGGCCCTGGGGACTGCACCTGTCTAGAGTGCCTCCTGGTACACTTGCATGACAGCTACAATTCCCTGGGCTACTTCCCCATAGCCTCGTCCCAACACCTTCTTTATTCTCACCACAGAACCTTCCTCCTGATGTCTGATAACACTTGTACTTCTCAGTCGTCCACCAGTATCCCTACTCACTCTCAGCTTCTTGCACGCCTCTTGCTCCCAGTTCCTCTCACACACACACTTCCTCTTCTCTGGCTCCCCCTGGTGTGACTGGAGTGAGTCCTTTTATAGCATCAGAGGGGCCTTAATTAAAGTCAGGTGCTTAACTGCCTCACCTGACTCTTAGCAGGTTAATTGGAGCCAAGTGTTCTCATTGGCCTGGAGCAGCCCCTGCTCTGGCCACTCAGGGAACAGAAAACTGCTTCTCCAGTGGCCAGTAGATCTCCATTCTACTCCTCTGCTGTTGCAGCCCCTATTCTGGCTCCTCTTGGATATATTATTACGTTTTTGGTTGCACTTTTCCTCTCACTTATTCATCTACGCACTCCCCATCCGTGGCTCCACAAAGTCGCAGGACATCCTTGTCAACCTCCTCCTAGCCCTGGTCAAAATGGGCATTTACAACACCAGGGAGAGGAGGTTGGCCAACCGGATTTCCTAGAACTGTGGGGCCTATTTCTGCTCCTTCGTCCATTCACGCATCCAGGCAGAGTTCCTCTGGGCAGTGTCCACTGGCTCCCTTGACGCCTTCGACGAGCAATGGGCATTATCCAGCGTTCTCTGCTCGGTGCCCCCATCAGCTTCCCTTTATTTAGCCCTATGACCTCACTCCCGTTCCTATTTCATTGGTTGTCCCCCACAATTATTTGGTATCATGGACCTATGGATCCTCCCCTTAGGCTGTGGGGAGGTCCTTTAGCAGTAGGTGGACCCGCCCACTCCCTAGATACCAACAGGACTACTCTGCTGTTCCCAACTGGCCTGGGTCTATCACAGTATTTGAGGATACGTGAGATGTTCTGTGAAAATTTGATTAATTGAGAACACAATTTTCCTTTGCAAACAATTAAGCAAAAAATTTCTGACCACCCTTAATTGAAAACAGAGCTTTAAGAAAGCCTGGGTAACGCAAATATTGTCAATAATACAATAATTTCAACCCCCCACACCCTATTGCATCTGTTGTGTATTTGGTTGTCATGGTTTTTGTTCCTATGGCAACTGAGTTAGATTATTAGGGGATGTTTCAGCCGGCTGAGTGAGCTCTGTGTCTGTAAATAAAATGGTAGTTTTGTTAGCTGTCTGCTCTCTGGCCTCAAGTGATTTCTTCCTAAACCAGCTGCCCCCAAGGATATAACATGTGGCGACGATGGATGGGATTCCAGTGCTGCTCCAGTAACAGAAGGAAGTAGAAGTGAAGGTAAAGAACAAACAAACAAAACACCTGCTTGTTTGCACTGACTGTGAAAGTGAAACTAAAATCATGGCTACTCTGACCAGGCCACTGGAACCTTTTGATGAGAATATAGAGCAGTGGCATGTGTATACTGAGTGTTTTGAGCTTTTTGGTATTGCAAATGACATTACAGAAGCGAAGAAGGTGCCAATATTCTTAAGTGTTGTAGGGGCTAAAACCTATTCCCTGCTACGCAGCTTACTACACCCTGTTAAGCCTGAGACTAAATCTTACAGTGACATTGTGGAAATCCTGGGGTCCCATTTTTCCCCAAAACCACTGGTAATTGCTGAAAGATATAGGTTCCACAAAAGAGACCAAAAGGAAGATGAAACAGTTGTACAATTTGTAGCAATTTTAAAAAAGCTAGCAGAACACTGTGAATTTAAAAAGATGTTAAATGATGCCCTGCGTGACAGGTTAGTTTGTGGTTTCTACAGTGAAGCTATATGGAAGTGCCTTCTGCTGGAGCCTGAGTTTACATTACAGAAGGCTGTTGATATTGCTGTCTCCATGGAACTGGCTACAAGGAAGGCGCAAAACATTGGTGCATCCCCTAGGGTGCAACAGGGCTGGCCAGAGAATTCAGGGGGCCTGGGGCAAAGAAATTTTAGGGGCCCCTTCTATAAAAAAATTGCAATACTATATTCTCCTGGGGGCTCTTGTGGGGCCCACGGCAAATTGCCCCACTTGCTCCCCTCCACAGGCGCCCCTGGGAAAAATAAACCTTCTGCATTTCGACACAAACCCAGTTTTGAGAAAACTTCTTTACAAGGTATCACCGGTTCTCAGCATCAGCTAGTGCTAAAAGGCATAAAGCTCATGAAAAGGGTTGGACAAATATTTTCTATCAAAACTTTTTCTGGATCGAAAACTAGGGGTTTTTAAAAAGCAGAAAAAAATCACGGACAATGTCTGCTTTCCTTCAAAATTTGTTGTGGTTTTTTTAATTGAAAAGCTGAAATTAGTCTGCCAAAACCTGAATATGGTTTGAGGTTTCAGAAGTGTGTGGCCAAATATTTGCTGCTTGCTGTATTTGATTGTTTAAAGAAACAATAAAAAAATTCTGCTTAAAAAAAAATCCAAAACTTTTGAACCACCTCAGCTTGTAACCAAACACCTGAGCCCATCCAGGCAGAGATTTTTCCAGGTTTCTGATACTCTGCTGGCTTCCTTGACTCATATCTGTCTCCATAACTTTGGGTTCATTTAGGTTAGAACATAAGAACAGCCATACTGGGTCAAACCAAAGGCCATCCTGCCCAGTATCCTGTCTACTGACAATGGCCAATGCCAAGTGCCCCAGAGGGAGTGAACCTATCAGGTAATGGTCAAGTGATCTCGCTCCTGCCATCCATCTCCACTCTCTGAGAAACAGAGGCTAGGGACACCATTCTTTACCCATCCTGGCTAATAGCCATTAATGGACTTAATCTCCATGCATTTATCTGTTTCCTAGAGACTGGCTCCATGTGGTCCCTCACAAACTGGAGACGGTTACTGTGGGTTTTTCTTTCCTATAGCTTATGTACGTACTCCACAAACTGAGCATTTGAGCTTGTTCCAGAATCTGGGATGAGCTTATGTTGTCAAAACTGAAATGCTCAAAATAGCACATGCATGTGAATGGACACAGGGTGCTAAAATTAAATTAATCCAGGGGTTCTCAAACTGGAGGTCAGGATCCCTCAGGAGGTCACGAGGTTATTACTGGGAGTCATGAGGTGTCAGCCTCCACCTCAAACCCTGCTTTGCCTCCAGCATTTATAATAGTTTTAAATATATAAAAAAGTGGTTTCAATTTATAAATGGGGGGGTCACATCAGAGGTTTGCTATGTGAAAGGGTCACCAGGACAAAAGTTTGAGAACCACTGAATGAACCCCTCTGAAGCCTCAGGGAATACAGGGGAGGGGCATCTCCCTTGGTAGGGTTGGGAAGGATATTGCTCTTCTCATGTGATCCTTCCCCCCAGTGGCTAATTTTAAATGAAGCTACTACCCTCCCCTGACATGAATCTCCCTGTGGCACTGAAATTATATATACAATATAATTTGGCATTTGAGAAGTGAAAGGGATGGTAGCTGTAGACGGGTTGGACTCACCCCTGCGGCGCCTCCTGCTGGTGACTCTGGGAATTAGCTCTGTTCCAGCACAGAGCGCCCTCTGCAGGCTGGTGTTCCGCCTGTCCTCAGGCCCCTGTGTCCCTCCCTGGACCCGGTGCCCTTTTACATGGGGGTGCTGTCCCCTGGCAGTAACCCCTTTCTCTTAGGGTCTCCCCTCCTTGAGGAACCCCCACCCTCTATCCCCACTTTGCCTCAGTGTATGGCTGCTGCCAGTCATTGTCTAGCCCCACGTCCTGGGGCAGACTGCAGTATCAGCCAACTCATCACTGGCAAGGAGGGTTTGGACCTGCTGCCTTGGCCTACACCTGGGCTGCCCTCTGCAACTCCCAGTACCTGTTAGCCCTTCGCTAGGCCACAGCCTGGGGCTTTCCAGGCTGGAGCTCCCCCAGCCTGTCCCCAGCCCTGCTTCACTCAGGTATCCAGTCTCAAGCTCCCTGCAGCCAGGCCCTTCTCTCTCTGAAGGCAGAGAGAGACTGTCTGTGCTTCTGGCATCCCTGGCCTTCTTATAAGGCCCCGTGGCTCAGTTTGAGGCATGGCCCCAGCTGCAGCCACTTCCCCAATCAGCCCAGCCTAAAGGCTGCTTTCTCCAGCCTCGGCCCCTTCCCAGGGCGGTTTTTAACCCCTTCAGGGCCGGAGCAGGGATCCACCCTGCTACATAGCCCTAATGGAAAACCTAACAGCTTGGCTCTTCTGCAAGCCTCAAACTGCTGAATGAGCTTTAGGGTAGGGAAGGCTGTGCCTCACAAACAGCCTGGCCCTGCCCCCTATCTGACCCCCACCCACTTCCTGCCCCCGACTGCCCCCCTCAGAATCCCTGACCCATCCTGCTCCTTGTCCCCTCACCGTCCCCTAGAGACCCCACCCCACCAACCACCACCCTGGGACCCCACCCCTGCTCCCTGTTTGCCCCAACCCCTAGCCACCCCCCCAGAACGCCCATAATCCACCCCCCATTCCCTGCCCCCTGACCAGCCCCCCAACCTCTGCCCCCTCCCTGTGCCCTGATTGTCCCCAGGACTCCCTGCCCCTTAGCCAACCCCCCTGGCCCCAGCCTCTTACCCCCGGCTCCCTCCTCACCCAAAGCCTCAGCGCCTCGGCTGAACAGCTGCAGCTTGTCCCCGGCGGGGCCTGAGCCCCGCCCCGCTCAGAGCCGCGTGGTGAGGGGGCGGGGCTGGGAGCTCACGCCGAGCAGAGGGAGCAGACCTCAGCCCGGAGCTCGCAGCCCTGCCCCTCACCACGCGGCTCTGAGCGGGGCGGGGCTCAGGGGCCCCACCAGAGACATGGCGCTTGATGTGCTAAGGCTCCAGGAGAGGGGCGGAGGTGGGAGCCTCCGCTGTTCCCTTGGGGGCCCCTGCGGAGCCCAGGGCAAATTGCCCCCTTTGCCCCCCCCTCTGGGTGGCCCTGGGGTGCAAAAAGTTTCACAAGAACTGACCCACAAAACTGTGCAGAGTCAAAAATGTTACCGCTGTGGTAAGCCGGGTCACCAGGCATCAGAATGCTGGTGTAAAGACCTGGTGTGTCGACACTGTGGCAAAAAGGGACACATTGAGTGTGCCTGTAAACAAAATAAAAAGAGGCCTGTGGTCTGGCCGACAAAAAGAGGAACCCTGCATACCCTAGAGCAGACCCAGGATGATCAAGGTGACACCTCATCGCAAGAGGAAGTGCCACTGCATGTTTTGTCTTTGGCAGTGGGCTCACATGAATACTGGGTAACCCCGTTGTTTTAGGGGAGGGATAGCTCAGTGGTTTGAGCATTGGCCTGCTAAACCCAGGGTTGTGAGTTCAATCCTTGAGGGGGCCATTTAGGATTTGGGGATTGGTCCTGCTTTGAGCAGGGGGTTGGACTAGATGATCTCCTGAGGTCCCTTCCAGCCCTAATAATCTATGATTCTATGATGGCAAACCTATACACATGGTATTGGACACCGGTGCAGCCGTCTCGCTGGTCTCTGAGACTGTGTGTAAAAAAAAAGCTACAGCATCTTCCGCTTAAGGCAACAAAAACTGTTCTGAAGACGTATACAGGAGAAGCTGTTCCCATGTTGGGCACTATTGATGTTAAGGTGGAGCTCAATGGACAGGCTGCTAAATTGCCACAGTTTGTGGTGAGAGGTAACTACCCAGCCTTAATGGGTAGGTCTTGACTTGGGAAGATTCAACTGAACTGGGCAGAAGTGCACCGGATGACTAAAGAAGAAACCAGTCTAACCCCTATTCTAAGGAAACATGCTGCTGATTTTGGAGATGATTTGGGAAGTATGAAGGGAATCACTGTGACTTTGAACATTAAACCTGACAGTCCACCAAAATATCTGAAAGCCCGAACTGTGCCATATGCCATCAGACCAAAAGTTGAAGCAGACCTGGAGCGCCTGGTCACCAATGGAGTCCTAATACCAGTTACCCATAGCTCATGGGCCACTCCTATCGTTCCAACAGTGAAGAAAGATGGCTCTCTCCAGATTTGCGGTGAATTTAAAGTCACTGTCAACCCAGTGTTGTGTGCAGAGCAATACCCGCTTCCCCACATCGATGACCTCTTCGCAGGCCTGGCAGGGGGACAAAAGTTCAGTAAGATTGATCTGAGTCAAGCATATTTACAGATGCACGTTGATGAAAAGTCCCAAAAGCTGTTGACTATTGTGACTCATAAGGGGCTTTATCGATACTGTCGCCTACCCTTCGAAATAACGTCTGCTCCTGCCCTGTTCCAGAGGGCTATGGACCAGATCTTTTGTGGCTTGTCAGGAGTTCAGTGCTATCTGGATGATATCCTGGTCACTGGAAGAAATGAAGAGGATCACTTAAAGAATTTAGAGGCTACCCTACAAAGACTGGAAAAGTATGGCCTACGAGTTCGCAAAGACAAGTGTAAATTCTTCAAGCCCTCTGTTAAATATTTGGGACATATCATTAATTCTGCAGGTCTTCATAAGGCCCCTGCAAAAGTTAAAGCTATTGTGGAGGCTCCCCCACCTCAAAATGTAAGCCAGCTGTGCTCGTTTCTAGGACTACTAAACTATTATGGAAAGTTCACCTCACAGTTAGCCACACTGCTAAAACCACTTCATGAGCTCCTTGGGCAGAACAAGGCCTGGAACTGAACTGAAGCCTGTAATGTTGCATTTAACAAAGCTAAGGATGCATTGCTAAATTCTGAAGTTCTAACGCACTTTGATCCATCCTTACCCCTGCAATTGGCCTGCGATGCCTCCCCTTATGGAGTGGGAGCAGTCGTGTCACATATTATGCCTTTGGAAGAAAAGAGACCTATTGCTTTTGCTTCACGCACTCTAAGCAAAGCAGAAACTAACTACACCCAAATCGAACGTGAGGCATTAGAAATTGTTTTTGGAATTCGGAAGTTTCATCAGTACCTGTTTGGGCGAAAGTTTACTCTTCTCACAGACCATCGACCTCTGATGTCAATTTTTGGACCCTACACAGGCATTTCCCCATTAGCTGCTAGTCATATGCAATGTTGGGCATTGTTACTTTCAGCACACACATATAAAATCAAATATCAAAATTCCACTCTGCACGGCAATGCAAATGGCCTCTCAAGGTTGCCTTTGCCGGTCAAACATCAAAATAGTGCCCCCCGAAAAATCTTCCGGTCACTGTGGAATAGTGCGCATGAAGGAAATTGCACGAAGCTATTTTTGGTGGCCTGGATTGGACAGTGCTATTGAAGAGAAGGCAAAAGCTTGTATGTCATGTCAGGGTGTGAGGAATGCACCCCAGTGGGCACCCCTACACCCATGGGACTGGACTGAAAACCTGCAGCAACGTATTCACATTGACTTTGCTGGCCCCCTTGAAGGAAGCATGTTCTTGGTGGCAGTAGATGCCCATTCTAAATGGCCAGAAGTCTCTATAATGCAGTCCACTACTGCAGAGAGTACTATCCAAAAACTACAAGGACTCTTTTGTCATTTTGGTCTGCCAGAAGAACTTGTGAGCGACAACGGACCACAGTTCGTCTCTCAGGAATTTCAAAATTTTATGAAGGCAAACGGAATACACCACATCACGTCAGCACCATATCATCCATCCACCAACGGATTAGCTGAAAGATTTGTGCAGACAATAAAATACGCTTTGACATCAGCAAGGGGACAACACTCCATTCAAAAGCATCTGGATACCTTCTTACTTTCCTACAGAAACAAACCTCATGCTACGACCCAGGCATCGCCAGCCTTTCTAATGATGGGACGACAGCTGCGCACTTGCTTTGATCTGCTTAAATCTTCTGAACCCCGACAAATTGTGCAACATCAGCAGCAATATCAAGTCATCAGACGGGCACCCAAAGCAAAAGACCGAACCTTTAGCCCGGGGTAGCCAGTTTTGGCTCGAAATTATACTTCCAGAGCTAAATGGGTCCCTGCCACAATCATCACTCAAACAGGACCTGTTTCCTACACAGTCCGGACTGCAGAGAATCTTACCTGGCGGCGACATGTAGATCAGCTGTTGCCAGGTCATGCCAGTCCTCAGGACACATCTGCAGTTGAGGGGTCTGACTTCACCTCTTCTGGTGAGACACCGAATCACGAATCACCTGTTCCTGACTTTTCTCCTCCATTACTGCCGGCGGCTGAGATACCTCTTTGCCCAGCACGAGCAGATACCACCTCCTCACCCGTTCGTGCTGCGGACCCTGAGCCCATGGTACTTTTGGGTGCAACAATACCAAAAGTTCGCCGTAATCCACTTAGAAACAGAAGGCCTCCTCATTGGCTGGATCTTTAGCTAGGACGAACCCACGGTTATGGGGCAAAATAATCCCCAGGGTTTAGCCGGAAATGGAGGCAATCTACCCTCCTTCTCTAGTCTAGTGTGTGTTTTATTTAGGGGATGTTCTTATTAGGGGGGAGGAATATGTTGTGTATTTGGTTGTCATGGTTTTTGTTCCTATGGCAACTGAGTTAGATTATTAGGGGATAGCCCAGTCTGTTTCAGCCGGCTGAGTGAGCTCTGTGTCTGTAAATAAAATGGTAGTTTTGTTAGCTGTCTGCTCTCTGGCCTCAAGTAATTACTTCCTAAACCAGCTGCCCCCAAGAATATAACAGCATCCAATGCAAATATTGTCAATAATACATTAATTTCAACCCCCCACATGCTATTGCATCCATTCTTATTTCTGTCTCAGAGGGGTAGCTCCCAAATAGTTAAACTGAGTAAGCAGGAAAGCTGATAGCCTACAGAATTTGTTTTGTAGACTAGCGCCTTTAAATTCAGGGTGAGAGCTGAACCAAGCAACCAAAACCTATCTATCCTGACATGGAGAACAGGTGGACATCAAGGAGATCAAGAATAGGCGGCCTTTTGTCCAAATGGCAGCCAGTACCTGGATCAGTGGGGTTCTCTGAACTGCAAACTGGAAACACGTTTGCAAAAATCTTCAGTGGAGACAATTAAATGGGTCAGTTCTTCTGTGAAATCCCCCAGAACCTACTTGCTATGACTCATATCTCAGTGAAACTGGGGCTATTGCCTTTAGTGTATACTTTGCCTTAAGCTGCTTTATTTTTATAACTGTGTCCAAAATCCCTGGGGACCTTTAAAATTCTAAACCCTGCTTTCAGTATCTTGTTAGTTTGGTCCTTAATTGAGAGCCCTGGAGAACTAAATCCTTCTTTTCACCTATAAAGCAAATGCACTTGTCCAAGACAGTGTGTCTGACAGCTAACCCGGAGGCATCATGTCTATGGAGAAGACAGGAGGTTGGTCTAATAGCAGAGCTGTGATTTTCTAAGAGTCCTGAGATGTTAAAGACAAGTTCCCAAGGAATCTTTTAACTCCATTAGGCCCTACTCCAGAAGGGAGCCACACAGGGCCGGTGCAACCATTAGGCAAACTAGGAAGCTGCCTAGGGCACCAAGATTTGAGGGCGGCAAAAAGTGGTGCCCAAAATGTCTGGGATGCTCACCCAGTGCTACGGCTTTGATCAGCTCCGGCCGGCCGGGAAGTGATGTCATTCCTCCCCCGGCAGACAGGGGCGCTGCGCTGCTCCCTGCTGTTCTGGCTCTTCCCCAGGGCCCCCACCCCGCTCAGTCCCGCCCCCACTCCCCTGAGCTCTGCCGCCAGCCCCTGCTGCACCCCTTGCCCTGCCCGCAGCCAGCCCCACACCCCTTGCCCTGCCCACGGCCAGCCCCACACCCCCTGCCTCCAGCCAATCCCACACCCCCTGCCCTGCCTCCAGCCAGCCCCACACTCCTTGCCCTGACCACAGCCAGCCCCACACCCCCTGCCTCCAGCCAGCCCCACACCCCTTGCCCTGCCTCCAGCAGGCCCCAAACACCCGCCTCCAGCCAACCCCACACTCCTTTTCTCCAGCCAATCCCAAACCCCTTCCCTGCCTCCAGCCAGCCCCACAACCCTGTCTCCAACCAACCCCCCACCCCCTCCCCGCAGCCAGCCCTACACCCCCTGTCTCCAGCCATCCCCACACCTCTGCCCTGCCTCCATCCAGCCTCACACCCCCTGTCTCCAGACAGCCCCTGCTGCACCCCCTTGCCCTGCCTCCCTTGAGCCCCACACTCCTGTGCCTCCAGCCAGCCCCACATCCCTGCCCTCCCTCCAGCCAACACCACACCTCCTGCCCTGTCTCCAGCCAACACCAGAACCCCTGCCTCCAGCCAGACCCACACCCGCTGTCTCCAGCCAGCCCCTGCTATACCCCCCGCCCTGCCCACAGCCAGCCCCACACCTCCTACCCTGCCTCCAGCCCCGCACCCCCTGTCTCCAGCCAACCCCTGCTGCAACCCCCTGCCTGGTTATTCATTTATTTTAATTAAATATGTAGACTAAATAATAAAATTAATAAAGTTTCAAGCCAAAGTTGTATTAATTCTAATGAACAATGCCATATTATGCAGTATTCATTTTTGAAAGTTTATAATCAATGCTCTGGGGCGAGGGGTGAAGGTGGGGGACACAAGCTGGAAGATTCGCCTAGGGCGCAGAGTATCCTTACACCAGCCGTGGAGCCACAATGTTCAGTGTTGGACAATATACCCACCACCAGTGCCTCTGGGACAAAATGCAGGAGATTCAGTTTGTTGGAACATATTTCTGGTAGAGGAGGTATCTAGGAAGCTGTGCAGAAGCTGTTCTGCAGGGATGAGCATGGTGGGTTGAGGCAGATGGCCATTCATATTGTTTTAAACTGGATAATCCCCTTTTGTGTGGCTTGTCTCGTGTCTGGTACTGAGAGAAAACCAGACGTGGTTTTGTCCAGTATCACGGACTAGGGAGGCATGCATGGCCACACTGGTGGATGGGGCCACAGCTTTCCCAGAAATACCAGAAAGTCCGGTACTCTGGGAATGTGGCAGTGGCCAAACTAGTTGAAGGCAGAGTTGGGGAACATTTTTCCAAGCCATTGGCAGATTGTTTAACTCAGCTAAAAACATAGCAGCACCTGTCACAAACAGGTTGAGGAAACCATTTCCCAATGACAAGTTACTTTGACCAGCTCTACCAACCTGAGCTTAGAGCAACACACTCATCTTCCATGCATCTTCTGTCTCCAGGGTGCAGAGGGACTAGGAATGGGCATCTCTGAGATCATCCGGGAATAAACCTTCCCCTTCTATCACTAGGGAGTCCCTCCCCTCTTAGGTCTCACTCCCGCTGCTGTACTGCAGTAGCTTGGTAGGCAACATCAGCCTCTGATTATTGCAGGAATAAGGTCCCCTTAAATTCTTAAGCCACTTGCACATATGTGAGGATCACCATCTAATCTAGGCTGGCACCCTGGGGATTCAACCAGAGACATCAAGGGCTCAAAATACGAGCTTCTACAGCTTGAGCTGAACAGCCAGGCTGCCTGACAGCCACTGGAACAGCCTCCTATCCTCTAGGTGGGGCACAGAGGGGCCTCATAACACACACTGCCCATGGGTGGGGTTTATACAGTGACACTGCACAGCTACACGGGTCAAGGGCTCCATCTGAGTTTCAGTCACCTCCCTCAGCCAGGAGGACAGTGCCTCACAGACAGTTGTACTAATGCAAAGCTATGAACTTTATTCGTGTATATTCTCTGTGTGGCCCCTTCTCCTCTCCCTCGTCCCTGTAGATCCAAAAAGTCACAGATTCATAGAGTTCAAGGCCAGAAGGGATGACCAGATCATCCAGTCTGACGTGCTGTACTCCAACAGCATCCGGCACCCGCACACCAAACCCAACAACTGAAATTAGACCAAAGTGTCGCAGCCCTCAGGAAACTAGACAATTCTGTGCCACTGGCAGACCATAGGAGAGACTGAGGTGCACCAGTGTCCAAGGTCCCCACAATGGCAGGGAAATGATTGAGATGCATGCAGAAAAGCATGGCAAGTTATCTGCACAACATGTTGGAGAGGAAAGCGACCTCCCCAAGGTCCCTGCCAATCTGACCGGGGGGAAGATTCCTTCCTGACCACCACATGATGATCAGTTAGACCCTGATCATGTGGGCAAAATCCAGCCAGCCAAAGACCCAAGAGAGAGAGATAATGGCTCAGTGCCACCTCAGAGCCCTGGCACATCCTACCCAATGTTCCATCTCCAGCTAGGGCCGCCCTGATGCTTCAGAGATTAAAAAAAAAACCTCCCAGAATACACTGGGGGGGGAGAATCCCTTCCTGACCCCTGCCAGTATCCAGAGGAAACATTGAAGCATGAACTTTTAGAAACATAAGACATATGCTGCAAGTGAGACCCAGGGTTGCTGAGCTCTGCCCTCCACCATCACAAGCAGCTCCATCATACAATCTCACTCAGACATGTGTCCAGCTCTCTCTGAAAATGAATTTGTTCACTTGCCCCCCACAACTTCTATTTAGAGGCTGCTCCAGAACCTTGCCCCACTGGTGGTTAGAAACCTCCCTGTAATTTCTAGACAGTCTCTCTATCACTCACATGACCAATGTACATGTAAGCCAGGCTCCCCCTGTAACGGTTAGGCCACGAATGGTGGTTTATAAGACAATGGGTCCAGTCACCAGCTGGTGGCAATGGATATACAGTAGCTCAGATCCACAGATGCTGCAAATCGCTTTAGGGACACCAAAGTCAATGGAACTACACTGATGTGTTGAGGATCTACCCCAAATGTCTTCTCACCTACCCCAGTCTTACACCAGTCTGACTCCTCTGATTCCAACGAAGCAATTTCTGATTTATACACACAAACAAGACAACGCCCATCATTGTTTTCACTGGCCATGGAATGGGTACAAGTGACCAACCAGTGTAACAGGTACTGTTTTGACACAAAATGAAAGTCTAATTCCTTTTATGCACACAATTTACACCCATTTAACTCCACAATTGGGCCAGGTTTTCTACTGGTGTAAATCTCCCCAGCAGCAGTGACATCGGCAGAGTTAATCTGGATTTGCTTTGGTGCAACAGAGATCAGAATCAGACCTGTTTGTGTGCAAGCTGTGTGGTCATGGAAATCTCTGACATTAAATAAACAGATACTAAGTAAGCAAACTTTTATTAGATAAAGACAGAAATAAATTCTTGGTGAATTACATACACTCAGTCAGTCTCCTCAGGGCAGCTTTCATCTCCTTGTTCCTCATGCTATAGATAATTGGATTCATGATTGGTGGCAATACAGAATAGAGAACAGCCATCACAAGATCCAGAGCAGATGGGGAGCTGGAGGTGGGTTTCAGGTAGGCAAAGCTAGAACTGCAAACAAACAAGGAGACCACAATGAGGTGAGGGAGGCAGGTGGAGAAGGCTTTATGCCGGCCTTGCTCAGAGGGGATTCTCAACACTGATTTGAAGATCTGAACATATGACACAATGATAAAAATAAAGCAGCCTAAGAACAAACATATACTAAAAGCAAGAACCCTAACTTCAGTCAGATATGAGTCAGAGCAGGTGAGCTTCAATAGCTGGGGGATTTCACAGAAGAACTGATCGACCATGTTGCCTCCACAGAAGGTCAATGCAAACGTGTTCCCAGTGTGTAGCACAGAGTAAAGAATCCCACTGATCCAGGCACCAGCTGCCATTTGTATACACGCTCTGCTGTTCATTATTGTCTCATAGTGCAGTGGTTGGCAGATGGCGACATATCGGTCATATGCCATGATAATTAGAAGGGAAAAATCTACTTCCAACAAGAAGAGGAGGAAAAAGACTTGGGCAACACATCCAGCATAGGAAATGGACCTGATGTTCATGAGGGAGTTGGCCATGGATTTGGGGACAATCACAGAGATGGAGCCAAGGTCTAGGACAGACAGATTCATCAGGAAGAAGTACATGGGGGTGTGAAGGTGGTGGTCGAAGACTATAACCATGAAGATAAGAAGATTCCCCACCAGGGCTGCCAGGTAAATCACTAGAAACACTACAAAGTGCAAAATCTGCAGCTCCCGAACTTCGGAGAATCCCAGGAGAAGGAAATTGGTCAAGGTAGTTCGGTTGGACATTTTCTTTCTCAGGAAATTGTTTGATGTCTGCGGAGGGAGGGAAGAGAGCAAGGGACAGCATTAGATCAGTAAAAATAACTCTCTTTTTGTGAAAACCACCTCAATTTACTTGAGTCAGACCCTTAGCTTGTGAAGATTGGTTTAATATGGGAATGAGGATGGGGAAAAAAGCCCCACTGACTCCAATGGAGTTACTCCTGATTTACACTGGGGTGAGAGAAAATAGAATCAGCTCAATGGACTCCAGTGGAGTTACCTCTTTCTAACAAAGCTTGTTAGAAAACCTTTGTCTGTTTGCCTTTGCGGTATCTCTCCTTCACTGCTTCCCCAGCATCTCAAAGGAGGAAAAAAAAATCTGGCTTTTGGTTCCTAAAAAACCCAAACCGCTGCCAACCATATCATAGGTTTATTCCCCACTTTGAACTTTAGCGTCCACAAGATGGGGACCTGCATGGACTCCTCTAAACTAAAATCCTAGTTTAGATCTGGTAAAGCTGCCACCAGCCAGGTTTTTAGTGTCTGGCACACTCCCTGTTCCCCCAAACTTTCCCTGGAGAACACAGATCCAAACTCCTTGAATCTTTACACAAAGGGAAATAATCCATTCCCCCCACCTTCTTCCCCCTGCCCTAGTCCTTGGGAAAGGTACCTTGAATCAAACAAAGAGGGATTCCCTATCCCCCTTCCCTTCCCCTGAAAATCCAAACAAGGGAAGAAATCAATCAAGTTCTAAAAAGAAAAGGATTTTATTAAAAGAAAGAAAGAAAGTACACTATCTCTGTAACACCAGGATAAAAATATACAGGGTCTAGCTTATAAACCTGGAAGGCTTCCCGCCCCCTCCTTTCTCAGAATAATCAAAATAACAGCAAACAGAAATGAAGATATTTCTCCAGCCAACACACAATTGCAAATGCAGAAATTAATTATAAGACTAATCCGCCTTTCTAATACTCACTATACTGGATAGTAGGAAATACTTCAGGAAAACTTGGAGAACTTGAAGATATGTCTGGCATCTCTTAGATCCAAAAAGAGAACAGCAACCCAAACAAAGAACACAGACAAAGACTTCCCTCCACAGAGATTTGAAATTATCTTGTCCCTTGATTGGTCCTTTGGTCAGGTGTTCATCAGGTTACTGAGCTTGTTAACCCTTTACAGGTAAAAGAGACCTTAACCCTTAACTATCTGTTTATGACACTCCTGATTTACACTGGGGTGAGAGAAAATAGAATCAGCTCAATGGACTCCAGTGGAGTTACTCATAGTTTACACTAGGGTGATGGAGAGGAAAAATAGGAACAATTGCTTTTGAGGTATTTGTATACCTCTGTCACCCAGAGGTGGGCAAACTCTGGATAATGGTGTATAAATGTTACTATCCTCAGAGGGGAATTGGGGGTCTGCCTGGCCAGATTCTGCTGTCAGGGGCACTGCTGCAAATATGGGGTAATTTCACTGCATGCCATGGAATTACTCCCACTTTATTCTGCTCTAAACTGGAGCAGCATCTCACATGGAGGTGACCCAACCCAATCATAATTACACTGTAAACTCGAGTTAGGAATACAGCCCAGGAGCTGTGATGCCCCATCCCTTGTTCTAGCCAGATTTTCACACTTGCTGTGAGAGACAGATGTACCGGCTCCCCTCCTGCTTCTCTAACCACTCAACAAAACACCCTTCCAGAGCTTGGAAGAGAATCCAGGAGTCCCTCCAGTTTGCTCCCTGCATTAACTCTGTAAATCCAACACCCCTCTCGGAGCTGGAAATAGAAGCCAGGAGTTGAGCCACTGGACTCAACTCCCTCCCAGAGTTGGGAACACAAGTGACGTGTCATGACTCCCAGTCCCCTCCTCTAACAACTGCATCAGACTGTATCTCAGCCTCTGTGCCAGTGACTCTCCATTGCCATCAGGAATGACTGCTGCGAGTGACAATGGGTAGTCATTGGGCGAACGAACGCTAGTGAGAATGATTCTCCAGCGTGGTACTTGGGTCACTCACCTGAAGATCTGAACGTATGACACATTGATAAAAATAAAGCATAACACTCACCTGGTGTATGGTTAAAGCCCTAACCACTCAGGTTCAAGTTATGAGGGGTGCCTGCCCCAAAGTCCTTATGATAGACAGAAATAGAAACCCCAGTTCTGGTTCCTCTCCGGACTGAATTTCTGCCCAAAGCCACACATAAACTTCAGGAGGCCTGGCTCTCTGTCCCTGCTACTCTTACCCACTAGACCCCCATCTCTTTCCAGAGCTGGGGATAGAACCCAGGAGTCCAGGCTCCTAGTCACCACTACTCTAACCCCCTTGACTCAACTGCCCTTGCTGCAAGTTAATAAACAGAAGTAGCAATAAACTAAGAACTAGACACAAATTGATAGATAGCTCAACAAACTAATAGAGACACAAGTAAGAAAAGAACAGATACAGAGAGTGCGAGAGAAACACAGAACTAAAAAAACTAACAGTTTGCTAGACAAGTAAAAACAAACTAATTGAGAGAGAAAAGTACAAAGAGACAGACAGACAGCAATAACAAAAAACTAATGTACACAGAGAGAAAGATATCAATGAGCTGATAGTGTTTGTCACAATTTTTGGACTACTTTAATGTAAACTCCTTAATCAATTCTAAAATATATGTGTCAATTTCATCAATTTCCCCACTCCCAATAGAAGGAAACTGAGGCACAGATATTCTGCCCTCTCTTTCCTAAGGTAAGTTCTTTGGACTGACTGAGTTTCCCATGCTAAAATTGAGCTAAGGGTGAAACTATGAAAAAAAATGTATTGTCACTTACAATTTCATCCATAAAGTGCCACTGTGTAACTCGCAAATATATTTAATTGCAAGAGCAAACTTATGGTGCCAGTCAATGTGGAATCCTCCCAGACTGAAATGTCTTTTCTACTCCAGCTACAAACTGCAATTGGTCTCCCCATCTCTCTCGAACCCCTTGCACACTGCTCTGTCCACCAATCTCTCTATCTAATGATCTTATCACTGTACTATGAGAGGCTGTTCCCCCACTGCACTGAGTCTGAGCTGTTGGAAATACATTGAGATCTGTGCTGTCTGCAGATGAGCTGTGTGTCAAAAAGGCTGGTACTGCAGGAAGGTGATTTATCCATGTCTGTTTTCTAAGGGCTTGTGAGACTCACTGCCTGGAGCCCTCAACATCCCAGAGGAAACAATTAATTTCTCTTGCCCTCTACTTCCCTGATGAGTTTCCAGAAACTAAAATAATCAGAATTCCAACGAGGCAGCAGGGTCTCCAGGAAAGATTGTTAAGCACACACTGCGGGCAGACAGGACTGTACTCCAGACGTCTGTCATCAATTCCTAGCCCTGCCACTGACCTGTTGTGTTATCTTGGGAAAGTCAATCCCTGGGGCTGTCTTTTCCCTCTCACCCTTTGCCTGTCCCTGGGACGGAGACTGTGTCTTACCTAATATAATGGGTCTCTAATATCAGATAATTATTTAATTAATTATTAACAAGCTAAGGTTCAAGGTGTCCTGAGATCTGATCCCAACTATTCCTCTGACTTTGTTCAGTCCCTTCACTGCTCCATTCCAAAGTTGTCATCCCTTCAATGGGGATAAGAGTTACAACTTGGAGTATTTGGAATAGTTACAACATCTACCAATGTGATCTATGCCATCATGTGCCAGCAATGTCCCTCTGCCATGTACATTGGACAAACTGGACAGTCTCTATGGAAAAGAATAAATGGACCCCAATCAGACGTCAAGAATTAAAACTTTCAAAAACCAGTCAGAGAACACTTCAGTCTCCCTGGTCACTCAATTACATACCTAAAAGTTGCAATATAACAACAACAAAAAACCCTTCAAAAACAGACTCCAATGAGAGACTGCTGAAGTGGAATTAATTTGCAAAAACGACACCATTAAATTAGGCTTGAATAAAGACTTCGAGTGGATGGGTCGTTACACAAAGTAAAACTATTTCCCCATGTTTTTTCCTCCCCTTCGCCCCTCTTCCTCTCAACTTCTCGTCAACTGCTGCAAATGGATCATTACATATTCAGCAAAATAGTACAGATAGATACTTAGATATTTGGTTACCTCTTCTTCAGTGCTCAAAGTATTTTCGCCTGTAAAAAAATAAAAATCCCAGCACACCTGTCCAATTGTTTTGCATATGAACATTTGTTAGACATACCTGGTCTGTTAATATGTGAATACAATAATGTCACCCACTTTAATAAAATCACTGGAAATGACATAGGAGTTAAAATGATCCTCACTCTGTACTATGGTAAAAGCCTGTTAAATAGAAAGATCTGGTGAGTGTATTCCTGTCTGATGTCTCTTTAAACCAAAGTTCGCTCTTTTAATTATTGTTTTGTTTCTAATATTTACACCCATTCTGTGGTGGGAGCAGGCCCAGTGTTTAAGCATAGGGCAAGCACAGGTAGCGCCTGTCCATTGCAGTGATAAGGCAGAGCAGGAGTGTTGGTGTTAGAGGTGTTGTGGAGCATCACTCAAAGGGGGCAGAGTTAAGGTTATGTGGGCATTTACCTTACCTTACCTTAATTCTGTATGTCCAGGTTTTCAGAATCTTGAATTTTGCTGAACTGGACCTTCTAGATGGGCATGAGATCTTAACTCTGGGAGATCTTAACTCTGTTTCAATGAAGTTTTTGGCTATTTAAATTCCTAGATGTTTGAAGAGAAAGAAAAATATTGGTAGGAGTAAGTGGTTCTTGTGCTGTCTGTAGATAGCAGTGGATATGGAGGATGAGAGAAGCAAAAGGCTCTTTTCAGAACCACAATGCTTTTTTTTGTGGATGGGAGCTGTACTATGTGCCTTTCTGGGTTCCCCTCACATCCACCCCCAGAACTTCTCGATAAGTGCAGAACAAAGTGGGATGCATCTATCTGCCACATTGGATGCTCAGAGAAATGGCCTGTTCATCTTAATGAGCTATTCTGAGCTGAGCGAGAACCCTTCCAGAAGATGGTGCAGCCTGAATCAATTGCTCTGAGAAGTGTGAACTGCTCCACTCGTAGCAGTCACCCCAGTGCCAGCAGGGTCTTCATGGTGCTGTCAGTGCATCGTCCCCATGTGCCTCTTCTTAGCTTCACACCCCAAGAGGCGGCGCTTCCCTAGACCCAGCACACATGGGGAAGGGCTTAGGGAGACAGATTCAGCCCCTCAGCAGGGCAAGGACAAAGCTCCCAAAATCACGTGAGGGGAGCATGGAGGGTTGGACCCCCATAGATGGGTTAGGAACCCCCAGATATTGGCACAGACATGGGAGGGGAATGTGGGATTGTCAGGTGCCCCTGTCCCCAATATTCCACCCAGGCTGCTGTCACTCACCCTCATGTTCTCCTTCCCAGTGTCCCACCCCTCCCCATCACCTCACACCCAACCCATCTCCTATTCACCCTCCTCATTTATCCTCCTTCCCATAATCACCCCTCCTCTCATGGCCCACAAAACTCCTCTCTCACTTTCCCACCAACTCTTCCACCCCCAATCATCTCCACTCCCCCTCCCAGGGAGCATGTGCATGGGTTATTTATTTTCATTTCAAAAAGAGTTTCAGCACCTTCTCTATATTCGGCTGTGCTCAAGTGGCAGTTCCCCAAGATTAGAAACCCTTCAACAGAGGCAGCTGTCACCTGCTTTTAGTCACAGATTTCTGCCTAGGGTTAGATTTTAAGTCACGGGGCCTAGATTTGTTGGCCAGAACATTCTCCTTTCAGCAGCTATGGGGCTGCGAGTCAGAAACAGATTTCAGACAGCTCCTCCTCTCGCCATTCACAGTGCAATCCATTTGGCGAGACTCCAAGCACTGCAAAGGCTGACGCACCTGACTGAGAACTAAGCACTATGGCTAAGATCTCTGTCACTTTATTTCCCCCGAGGGCGAGTAGGTGGACTGAACTCTACTGAGCTTTGGAGTCCCCGGTATGAGGATCTGAGCCCTGGTTTGATCTCTAGCTGTGCACAATAAATCAGCACCAAAATGCACCAACGGTAAGAAAAGTTAGAAATACTCCACTGCAGTCAACTGATTTCCCTCTCACTCATCCTGGTGTAAATCAGGAGTAATCCCAATGGAGCTGATTTCCCAGTCACTCATCTCAAGGTAAGTCCATAGTGTTACAGTGGCGTATGTCTGGTTTCAGGGAGAGGAGATTCAGGCCCTTTGACTCCAGCCTCTGCCGCATCCTCCACCCCCTGAACGCTCTTACTCTAGTCCCCGGGTGTCTCCTTCCTTCTACCTCACACAGCCCAGACACCCAAACAACCCCTAACCCCTTATTCCCTCCCTCTCCTCTCACAACCCTCCATCTCATGGACACTCTTGGTCCCTGTTCTTTGAGATTCCCTGTGTTCTTTGAGAGTGGCCCCGCACCGGTACTGCAGGCAGGGCTGGCTCCAAACCCCAGCGCGCCAAGCGCGCGCTTGGGGCAGAATGCCGCAGGGGGCGCTCTGCCTGTCTCCGGGAGGGTGGACCTCCCTCAGATGTGCCTTCGGAGGGTCTGCTGGTCGAGGCTTCGGTGGACGTCCCGCAGGCATGCCTGCGGATGCTCCACCGGAGCCGCGGGAGCAGCGGACCCTCCGCAGGCACATACGCAGGAGCTCCACTGGAGCCACGGGACTGGCGACCGCCAGAGCACCCCCCGCGGCGTGCCGCCATGCTTGGGATGGCGAAATTACTAAAGGTACCCCTGACTGCAGTGGTTAACCCTTTTTTCCTAGCAGAGGAAGCCATGCCCTGGAAGCTCTGCTGGGCATGCTTCAACTGAAGAACAGGTATAAAAGCCTGCAGAGCTGCTCAATTTGGGCTGACCGCCGGAGGAGAAGGAGGCATGCTGCTAGCTCCTGAAGAGGTAGAGCCTGCGCACCAAGATCCAGAAGCCAGCCAAGCCGGAACGTACCCTGATACCCAGATGGAGGACGTCACAGGAGGGGAACAGACCAGAGGAACCCTCTAAGCAGAGAACCTGGCAAATATGGTAGGAAGTGACCCAGGGGAACTATAGAGGCAATTGACGTTAAAGCCGTATAGGAGCTCGGCGTGTTGTGGGAAGATCCCTGCCAAGCTGGTGGTAATGGGAGTCTGCCACTACCACGGTCCTGGTTTGGGATTCAGTGGGGAGGGTGGGCTTGGATCCCCCTACCAGTCCTACCCCTTGAACTGGGAGAATTCTATGGACTCTGGCCGCTAGTCCACACGACCCCACTTGTGAGGGGAATTCAATTGACTCTGGTCATTAGGCCACATTGTGTCCACATGAGGGGGAGTGAGATCACGTTATATGGACCCTGGACACTAGGCCACACTGCCCTGATGCTTGGGGGGTGGGACTCTTATAGACTCTGGCCACTAGGCCACACTACCTTGCTTGCAAGAGGGATTGCATGGACTTGGGACATTAGACTGCACTGCTCCCACATGAGGTCAAGTTATATGGACCCTGGACATTGGGCGACACTATCCCGATGCCTGGGGGTGAGTTACATGGACTCCAGCCACTAGGAAGCGCTACCCTGACCAAGGGGTGACAGTGTGGATGAAGGCCATTAGGCCGCAACTGGCTGCCTGCCGAAAGGCGGGCTAGTGAACTTGTGAGTGGCAAGGTCCTGACACCCAGTCACACACCTGCCACAAAGGGGCAGCGTGGGCCAAGCCCGCCACACACCCCCTCCCATGGCCCAGAGTCAATTCTCCACCCAGAGTTCCTGACTCAGCTTCCTCAGAGATCCCTCCTGAACCCCTCTCGCCCACTAGTCCCCTCCTCTCCTCAGACCCATTCCCCTGACATGATCCCAGCCCCAGAGAAAAGTCCCCCGCCTCTGCTTCCTTCTCTCCCACCTCAAAACACCAGACATTTTCTCCTGCTTTTCTCCATTGGCCACTCCTGGCCATCAGTTCCTTTCCACACCTCTTTCCTCCTTCCTCTGCCTGGCCGTCTCTAGAGCTGGGGGGCTTTCAGTCCCTCATCCCATTTAGACCATCACCTCTCAGCCAAGCCTGCCCAAGGAGGGGAGAAGGGAACGCCCATCTGTGGAGTAGATCCCTGTCTGCTAGGAACTGCAGAGAGTCCCAGCAACTCAGGACATTCAGTGAAGGGACATAGCAATGGCTGATGGATAATGCAGTGGTGGGAACATGAGAGAGAGAGAGAAAGAGCGAACCAAACTATTCTGACAGTGGGTGCAAAAATAGCTAGACAGATATGACCAATGATTCCTAACACTGGAGGCTCGAATGCATCGCAAGCTGGGAAAAAATCAACAAAGATCAGATCAGTAAGTTTTCCATTTCAATTAAATGTGTTAGATTATTAATATACAGGGCTAATTTAAGAACATAGAATTTGAATTATGTTTGGAAATCTTTAAAACATTTGCTATCAAGTCAATCAAACATCTACAGTCTATCAGATTTGTTTTTTTATCAAAAAATTTGTTTTCATAGACTTCCCTAAAATCTCCAATTGTTCATGTTTTGACAAGTGAGAACCAAACATTTTCAGTAAAAAAATTGCAGAAAACTGGAGTCAATGGGGCAGATTCCATTGTCTCTCATTTTAGGGTATTTCCATAGTGTTACACTGGAGTATCTCTGGTTTCAGGGAGATGAGATTGAGGCCCTTTGACTCCAGCCTCTGTCGCATCCTCCACCCCCTGAACACTCTTACTTTAGTCTCTGGGTATCTCCTTCCCTCTGCCACACCCAAACGACCTCACCCTCTAATCCCTTCCCAATCCTCTCACTAGCATCCACCTCACGGATGTTCTTGGTCCCTCTTCTTTGAGATTCCCCTCCCATGGCCCAGGACCGATTCCTCACCCAGAGTTCCTGAGAATACCAGACATTCTGGTACTTCTGGGAAAGCTGTGGGCCCACCCCTGCCTGCGTCTCCCCGCCAGCCAGTGTGACCTTGCATTCAACTCTCGTCTGTGATACTGAACCAAACCAGATGTGGTTTTGTCTCAGTACCAGACAGGGGACAAGTCACACAAAATGGAGATTATCCGGATTAAAACCAAATGAATGGCCACCTACCTCGACCCCTACCCCCGCCCCCAATAGCTTCTGCACAGATTTCTAGATACCTCCTCTGCTAGGAATATGTTCCAATAAACCAGATCTCCTGCATTCTGTCCCAGAGGCACTGGTGGTGGGTATATTGTCCAACAGTGAACAGTGTGGCTCCCTTCTGGAGTAGGGCCTAATGGAGTTAAAGGAGTCCTTGAGAACTTGCATTTAACTCCTCAGAACTCTTAAAAAATCACAGCTCTGCTCTTAGACCAACGCCCTGTCATCTCCCTAGACAGGATGCCACCAGGTTAGGTGTCAGACACACTGCCTTGGAGAAGTGCACTTGATTTATAGGTGAAAAGAAGGATTTAGTTCTCAAGGGCTCTCAATTAAGGAGCCAACTAACAAGAGACTGAAAACAGGCTTTAGTCTAGAATTTTAAAGGTCCGAAGGGGTTTGGACCCTAGGTCTCATCAATGGAAACTTTTGCAGAATATTCATAGGCTTTAAGGCCAGAAGGGACCATTAGCTCACCCAGTCTGAGTCTTCCCCCTTCTTGTAGATCACATGCCATTTACCCCAGTCTTGAGGCCAATAACTTATGTTTGACAAACTCATGTTCCAAAAGGGCATTCAGTCTTGATCTAAAGACATCAAGCTATGGAGAATCCAGCACTGGCCTTGGCAAAAGCTCCTCAGAACTCTTAAAAAACCACAGCTGTGGTATTAGACCTACCTCCTGTCTTCTCCCTAAACAGGATGCCACCGGCTTAGCTGTCAGACACACTGCCTTGGAGAAGTGCACTTGCTTTATGGGTGAAAAGAAGGATTAGTTCTCAAGGGCTCTCAATTAAGAACCAAACTACCAAGAGACTGAAAACAAGCTTTAGTCCAGAATTTTAAAGGTCCCTAGAGCAGCGGTCCCCAATACGGTGCCTGCAGGTGCCATGACGCCCATGGAGGCATCTAAGCGCGCCTGTGTCCTGGCCAGCATTCGAACATCCGCCGAAACTCAACCGCCGCCACGGTCCTTCATCTGGCACCCACCAGATGAAAAGGTTGGGGACCACTGCCCATGGGGATCTGGACCCTAGGTCACATCAATGCAAATTTTTGCAGAATATTCATAGAATTTAAGGCCAGAAGGGACCATTAGCTCACCCAGTCTGAGTCTTCTGACCTCCTATAGATCATAGCCCATTTACGTCTGTCTTGAGCCCAATAATTTATGTTTGACGAACACATGTTCCAGAAGGGCATTCAGTCCTGATCTAAAGACATCAGGCGATGGAGAATCCAGCACTGGTCTTGGTAAAAGCTGCCAAGGTGAATTGGACGTCCAGTCCCATTGAAGGGAATTTTCAAAGCTATTTGGGGAATCTGATAGATTTGAAGTTCTGAGCCTTATTGTATTCGTTTTCCCATCATACGGTTTAGCATATGGCACAAGGGATTTTGCTGCTCTTTGATCATTTCCTCAGTGGCAGTTGCCGTACTGGGAAGAGAAAAGAAGTCTGAGTGGGGACCTGATAACAGTCTTCAAATATGTTATGGGCTGTTATAAAGAGGATGGTGATCAATTGTGCTCCACGTCCATTGAAGATAGGACAAGAAGTCATGGGCTGAATCTGCATCAAGGGAGATTTAGGTTAGAGATTAGGAAAAGTTTTCTAACTCTAAGGACTCTGGGAGATGCCGAGGAGAGGATTGTGTGCTAGCTCAGAGAGAGATGCCTAAGTCCCATCAGGGAGGCCCCTGTCTCTGCTAGCGAACCACAAACCAGTGGAAGATAGGCATGTGCTTGATCCACGGACTGATCTGGTAGTATCCATTACTTGATGATATCAAATGGATACTCCCATCTAACAAACATACCTAGCCCACCCAATCCCACACCCACATATTCCAAAAACATGTGGAACAAAGAAACAAATCAACCAACCAACCAAATACAGTACATCCTTGCTATAACGAACCCTTGAAAAACTAAGCCATTTGTTCGTTAAAGCCAGGGGTTCATTATAGCAAACAGCCCTGCCTCTGGGGGCAGCAGCTGACACCTTTAGCCCCATGGCCATGGCGGAGGCTGATAGCTCTTCTGGCCCTGGGTCAGTAGTGGAGGCAAAGAGCTCCTCCGTCCTTGGTGACATGGCAGGGACAGAATGTTTACTCCCCACCCTGAAGAAAGGAGAAGAGCCAGAGACCCCATGTGTGACTTTGATATGGTAACTGATTTTATGTGGAAAGTGCTCTGATACCATGGTAATGGGTGGCAGTACAAAAGCCTCAGACTGATCGATTGATCAATAGATGGAGGGGTATCTATGTGGATGGAAGGATAGCTAGACAGGGATAAGCTCATTGAGGATAGGTTCAGTAATGGCTATTAACCAAGAGGGTCAGGGATGCAACCCTGTGCTCTGGGTGTCCCTAAGCCTCTGACTGCCAGATGCTGGAATTGGACAGCACAGAATTCTCTCTGAAGCATGTGATATTGGCCAGTGTGTGAAGACAGGATAATGGGCTAGATGGACCTTTAGTCTGACCCATGTCGGAGAAAAACTCAGTTCTCGCTTTTTCTTTGGGTGCAGCAAAATCAAATACTTTATTCTTTCTCTAGTAATTACAATAGAGGGAGGGAGTGTCCTAGGACACAGGGTCGCCCCAGTCCCGGACAGGTCTCTCAACTGGTAAACAATTACAGCAAGCCTTTATACCTTTGTTACAGACAATAACTAGCAATAATACAGACAATAATGAGCAACAACTACATTTTGTTTATACATAAGCCTTTCTGCTATCTTATTTGTCTCACTCCTAGAAGACGCCAGCCTGAATATTTGATTATCAGTACAAGGTCGTAATAACTTTTTACACAGTTCTTTTCCTCTCGCCTCACACTATCCTTGCTTCTACAAGTCTCACGTCATTAGGGTTACAGCTAGCTAACTCTTGCTAACTGACTGACATGCATTAAAATTCCCTTCAAATCCTTGTTAATTCTTTCCCTGCTTCCACACTCCCCCCTTTTGTACCTCTAGTACAACAGACATTTTCAAATCTCTATTTGCATTAAACCATGGATTTCAGATTCTACAGCAGATATGTCAACCTTAGGGGTTTTCATTGGATGTAATGACAATGCATGATTAGCATGAACATGAAAGGTATTACTATTATGACATTTTTTACAACAACAACAACAACAATAACATAATCCTAAGGTAACTAACAATACTACAAACAATAACATTCCCATAGGAATAATATAATGGGGTTGTTGTACAGTTTTGGTAACAAAGCACAATACATCATACTTAGTACATAAAGTAGACACTCTATAAGCTGTATGAAAGGCATTCTTTTCAGATTGATATATATTCTGAAGCATGTGAATTTGCCCTTGCAATTCAGAGATTCTTTGAACCTCTGGTAACAATGAAAGCAAGTTTTGAAACCCATCAGGCACTACTCTAGTCCAATTAAAATATACCTGAAATCTAAGAGCTACTTGCAACATTCTATCTGCAGGCCATTAAATGATATGATTGCCTGCAGCAGTGGTAAGATTAATATTATATCTTGCAATGTGGTGGCTTTAACGTACACACAGCTATCATTAGCTTGAAAAAGTGGGTGTCCCGTCAGGGTAGTTCCTTGACCTCCACCCTCCCAGCATATATTGTCATAAACAGTGACAACTTACCCAGGCTTCAGTTTCCGTACACACTGAAGCTGTGGTGGTTCTAACGGCCAAAATGTCCATTGATTTCCTAACCCCATCCAGATATCAGCTGTAATCCCAGGAGCACTAACTAAAAATCGATTAGGAGAATCAGGCGGTCTCACTTCCCAGATATCTCGGTGAATCACCCAATCCCATATGCATCCTCCCCATGGACCCGGTAGGATTCGGTATGTGGGAGCCCACACCCCCTTAACCGGTCCATATGCATGGAAGGAGCACTGTGAACGTCCACACTTCCATCCAGAAAGTCTCCAAGTATGTCTCCATGGCCACAGATTAGATGGTACTCCTGATGTGTCTGTAAGGGCAGTGGGCCAAGCTTGGTGCTCAAGATCATTCCGAATGGCCATCAGCTGGTCATTCAGGAAATCCTGAATTTCCAAACATGCTAGATCCCACTGCAATGCCTTCCCAGCCTCAGTGATATTCAATACCATCTCTCTCAATAACTTCTGGGTCATAGAACTAAGGGCGGAAATGACATGTAACTCACCCACTCCGGTTTGTACTTGGGTTAGCTGTGCCCCAGAAATTAGGCCGGTGGCCTTCTCTAGTTGGCCCAATTTCTCATCATGTTCTTGGTTCTTAAAAACATTCCAAACAGCTGCTGCACTATTGGCCCCATCCCATAAGGATCCGGTCAGGTCCCTCTTCTTTCTAGAGGAAATAACCCAGGCCCTCTGTTGTGCTAATCTAATGGCAGCCCCTTGTGAACAATTTGGATATGTAGAGGTGATCTGAAAACTAGATAAAGGCAATGTAAACTTCACAGTCCCTAGTGTAGTGTTAATTACAGTCCATCGATATTCTGCTACATCTCTCCTTAGTGTAGGTCTATACCACATCTGTTGGTTGTATACCTTTATATATTTCCGGGAGGTATTAATATTAATAGCATAAGAGGGAGTGTATTGCAATAAAGTACAGGTTACATTATCAGTCACTGGAATGGTTTCAATACAGGTAAAATTTCCAGTAGCAGAACAAACTCTTTGGGTATTCGTTTGATTATTCACTAATTAGGTAACCAAATAACAATAAGGGCCTCTTTTAGGTAACAGAGCACAAATTCCAGGAATAACCATCATATCTACTTCACTATGGAACCCATCAATTTCATTCATAAATTTTTGGGGCTTATTTGCAGTAATATTATGGATCTCTATTTTCACCGATCCATTTGTTTTCCACTAAATTGTTCACTCATATGAATTCTTTTGAACTTTAAAAAATAGTCTTTCTGAGCAATATTCTAATAAATCACTAAAATGGGAAGGCCTTGGCCAATGAATTTCATTAGAATATACAATTTTGTTTGTATCTGGATAAATTACAGAGGTGATGGCCAGGTTTGAGGGGCTAGTGGGGGTAACCTTTGTGGTAGCAAGGCGCTTTCGGTATTCATCATCTGAAAGCCAATTAGGGAGGGCAGTACATCCCCAGGGTACTTGTCCATAAGCACAGAGCCCTGCCCCTGGAAGAAATCCAAGCCACCATTCAACCCCACATTCCCAAGCATGTTTTCCACAGTTCCCTCCTTGCCAATTAACGATACTTCGTTTCTTCCACCAGGGCCAGTTCTTAATGTCTCTTTTAGTCAGGAATCCCTGGACTCTGGAGGTTTCTGCAGAATGAATGTTTCTTCTTTTCTTCTCCAAAAACAATTGTGGTTTAGCATGATAAAGGGGAGAGGTCTTTAATGTTGGAATTCCTTTAGAAAAATCCAAAGGCACAGTAGGTCTGTCAGAGGACAAGGGAGAGGTTGCTAGTACGTCACCTTGCCCTCTTCTACCGCTGTCCAGCAGGTACAGCAGGGCTAGAAGAAGGAGTACGCTGATCATCAGTAGGAGTGTCCTCCCGAGGTGGAGGGGTCTTTTTGCAGTGAGATGCATGGGTCCAGGCAGGTAGTCCTTGACACTTCACAGCAGTGTTGGTGGTTAACAGGACTTGGAAAGGGCCTTTCCAGCGTTGAGCCAAGGCAGTCTTTCGTTGATGGATCTTTATGTAGACCCAGTCTCCTGGTTCCAACGAGTGGCAAGGTTGCACAGGATCCTTCGGTAATGCTTCCTTCACCTGTGTATAAAAAGACTTAACACATTTCATTAGTGCCTGACAATACTTAAGCATTATGTCATCCATCAAATGAATGTCCATCTGAGCTAGGGTTAGTGGGGGTGCAGCTGGTAGTCGCATTGGGCGTCCTGTCAAAATCTCATGAGGGCTGAGTCCAGTCTTTCGATTGGGAATGGCTCTCATACTCATCAGTGCCAAAGGAAGGTCATCTGGCCACTTTAAGTTTGTCTCAGCACAAATCTTGGCCAGTTTATTTTTTAAAATCCCGTTCTGGCGTTCCACTGTCCCAGCAGACTGTGGGTGATGAGGGCAGTGAAGGTTGTGTTGGATCTGCAAAGCTGCACATAACTCCTTTACAATCTGTCCAGTAAAGTGAGTTCCATGATCACTGTTGATACTCACAGGGATGCCAAAACGTGGTACAAAATCTTTAAGCAGAAGTTTCACAACAGTCCTGGCATCTGCTTTCCTGCAGGGAAAAGCTTCAACCCAATTGGTAAATACATCAACTAAAACTAATACATATTCATAACCACAACATTTAGACATTTGAATAAAATCAATCTGAATATTTACAAAAGGTCCCCAAGGGGGAGGGTGGGCTTCCCGCTTAGCTTTAACAGCTTTACCAATGTTGTGCTGTTGACAAATCACACAGTGTTGACAGTAGGAATGTGCTACAGAAGGGAAACTGGGTGCACACCAATCTCGGTTAACTGCAGCAACCATCCCCCCTTTGCTCACGTGTGCCATTCCATGGTATATGCGAGCAAGATAGGGCAGTAACATCTTCGGTGCCATCAGGCGACAATCTGGGGCATGCCAAAGATGATCAGTATGTAAAATGCATCCAGCAGCACTCCAAGAGTGTTTCTCGGTTCTTGATGCAGCCTCCTGGATCTTAGCCAGATCCTCAAGGGAGGCTAGTGAAGGCTGCTCAATTAGGACACAAGTATGTGCAGCCTGAGGTACGGAAAGGGCCGCTGCTTTGGCTGCAAAGTCTGCCAAAGCATTTCCACGGGTAACTTCATCATGAGGGGTCTTGTGAGCAGTACATTTAACAACAGCAATAGCTTTAGGCAACAAAAGAGCATCCAAAAGAGCAGATTCATAAAAACCATTCTTAATAGGAGAACCAGTGGATGTAAGGAAACCTCTATATTTCCAAAGCAACCCATAATCATGTACCACTCCAAAAGCATAACGAGAATCTGTATAGATAGTAACTGTTTGATCTTTAGCTAGAATGCAAGCTCGAGTTAAAGCCACAAGTTCAGCTACTTGAGAGGAAAACACTGAAGAAAGGAAAGCACTTTCAACAACAGCACAGGCAGTACATACAGCATAACCAGCAACCAATTTACCCTTAGAATCTCGCAAGCACGAGCCATCCACAAAATAAAGGAGATCAGGATTTTGCAAAGGGACATCTAGTAAATCATCTCTAGGACGAGTAAGGACAGATGTTACAAACACACAATCATGTGGTTCTCTGTCTTCTGGCCCAGGCAACAAAGAGGCTGGATTAAGAACAGGGCAACGAGCCAAAGTAATAAGAGATGAAGATAGCAAAACAAGCTCATATTTTGTAAGACGAGAAGTGGATAAATGCTGTGTCTTAGATTTTAACAAAAGTGCAACCACAGCATGAGGAACAGCAACAATCAAAGGAGATCCTAAAACAATAGATTCAGATACCTGAACAGAAAGGGCTGCTGCAGCCACAGCCCAAAGACAAGGGGGAAATCCAACTGCCACAGCGTCTAGGGTAGTACTGTAATAAGCAATGGGACGGTGTTTGTCTCCGTGCTTTTGCGTTAGTACAGCCAAAGCAAACCCATTATGCTCATGACAGAAAAGAGTGAATGGATTAGTATAGTCAGGAAGCCCCAGAGCCGGTGCGCTGGATAGTCTCTGCTTGATAGCAACAAAAGCTCTCTCATCCTCTGGGGACCAAGGAAGTGGCTCAGGGGTACCTGACTTAGTCAGATCTTGTAAGGGTTTAATCACTGTTGCATAACCTAAAATCCACTGTCTGCAGTATCCAGTCATTCCCAGAAAAGTATGCATTTGAGAAATAGTACCAGGCCTAGGCATATTTAAAATAGCTGAAATACGAGAATTTGATAAATAACGCGTGCCATGAGAAATATCATGACCAAGATAATGAACCTTGGGTTGACACAGTTGGAGTTTTTCCTGGGATGCTTTGTGACCTTTGGCAGCTAAAGCAGTTAAAAGTGTCAAAGTATCAGTTTTACAAGATTCAAAAGAGAAAGATGCCAGCAAAAGGTCATCCACATACTGTATAAGCACTGATTTACCGGGGAAAACCACATCATCCAGATCCTTCTTTAGGATCTGGGAAAACAGGGATGGAGACTCAGTATACCCTTGGGGTAATCTGGTCCAGGTATACTGACATCCTTTGTAAGTGAAGGCAAATAAATACTGACTATCTGGGTGAATGGGAATAGAAAAAAATGCTGAACACAAATCCACAACAGTAAAATAAGTGGCTGACGGTGGAATACAAGAAAGAATTGTAGTTGGATTTGGAACCACAGGAAAAGAAGGTAAAACAACAGCATTAATCGCGTGGAGGTCTTGAACAAACCGATAGGTGTTCTTTCCTGGCTTCTTTACAGGAAAGATAGGAGTATTACAAGAACTAATCGTGGGAACAATAATACCCTGTTGTAATAAAGACTCTATGACTGGAGCTATTCCTTCCTCTGCTTCAGGACGCAGTGGGTATTGTGGAACCCTTGGCAAAGTTTTAGCAGGGTCAATAAGAATTGTAACCAGCTCGGCTGTCCTAATCTGTCCCACTTCATTTGCATGACGAGACCAGAGATGGGGGGGCACTTGTGATAACAAATGCACAAGGTCAGGGCTAAGAGTTATCGTTGATTTAGCTGGCTCTGCTATATGGAGTGTGGCCAACACCAGGTTAGTATTCTCATCAGGAACTTGTAAGAATACACCATCTGGTGTACAATAAATGGTACAACCTAATTTACACAACAGATCCCTTCCCAGCAAATTCACGGGAGAGGAGGGGCTGAGCAAAAACGCGTGCTCATCAGCGAGGGGCCCTAGCAAAACAGCAAGGGGTTTTGTGACAGGATGCGAAACAGGACAGTTTAAAATGCCTACAGCATTAACAGACAACGCTGACAAAGGAACAGAGGGAAACTCTGAGAATCTTAAAGCAGATTTACTAGTTCCGGTATCCACAAGACAAGTAACAGATTTTCCTGCAATTTTACAATTAACATATGGGCCTTCCTGATTAATAGGAATTAAAGGATTCATGATGTAGTTACGTTCCCTCTGGCTGTCCTAGTAAGGGGTATTCTGTGGGAAAAAAGCAGGCGCTTCAGGATTTGGGAACA
This sequence comes from Mauremys mutica, assembly GCF_020497125.1. Taxonomy (NCBI): domain Eukaryota; kingdom Metazoa; phylum Chordata; order Testudines; family Geoemydidae; genus Mauremys; species Mauremys mutica. The sequence continues at coordinate 48,907,617 of NC_059083.1, read as the reverse complement.
GAGGAGGGTTTTGAGATAGTCGGTTTGGACACTCATTTCTCCAGTGTCCCTCCTGACCACAAAAGTGGCATGCAGTGCTCCCAGTCGGGGCAGGATTCTGGGCAGGATACGAGGGACCCCTTCCCATACCACGACCTCGTCCTCTTTTTATTCCCCCACGGCCCCTGTTTTGATAAGTTTGTAATTGCAAAGCCATAAGTTTTGATTCAGTATTTTCTTTTTTCTGCTCTGTGCAAGCTGTACAATGATTGGCAACTGTCACCAATTCTGAAAGGGGTTTAGTTTGCCAGCCAATACAAATAGTTCTTAATGGTTGCTGAACTTTTTGTAACAGTCCCTGAACAAAAGCAGCTCCTACCGCTTCTCTGGCATTTTCAGCTGGATTAGCAATTCCCGAATGCTGTTCAAAGACCTTTGTCAGTCTATCTAGATAATCAGCAGGGGACTCTCCTTTGCTCTGTTTACAGTTAGTAATTTTTGTCCAATCTGTTTTCTTAGGACAAACCTCTGTAATAGAGGTTAAGAGACGCTTCCTAGCCTCTCTCAATTCACGCTCAATTCCAGGCTCGGTATCAGGCCAAGCTGCCTGTCTAATAAGCCGTTGTTGAACTTCAGCTGGCAGTACCGCTCGCAAAAGTTGATTAATATCTGCCCAAGATGGATTATAGCACTGAATCACTGTCTGGAGCTCTTCTCTAATTTTTTCTGGCTCCTCCCTGATTTTAGGATATTCTTTTACCAAGTTTCTAAGATCTCCAGGTGTCCAAGGGGCATGCACCTTAACTAACTCCCCTACAGCTCCAGGCAAATCTCTCAAAGAAGCCTGGATTGTCTGTGCCATGCTTCTAAGAGAGTAGTGGGCATTGTTATCAGAAGAACCAGGGTTGATTGGGCTACTGGGATCACTCAGTAGTGAAGAAGAGAATTCTTCCAAAGAAGGAGAATGAACAATTTGTGCAGTTGATACTTGCGGCGGCGATATTACCAACGCCGGCATAGCCTGAGTGGGGTGGGGCAGTGGGAGGTACTGGCTGCGGCTGTGGAATGCTGCTAAAAAAATCCACTATGTCCTCAGCAGTCTCCTCCTCACTTTCAGCCTTAACTAATTGGGGATAAAGAGAAACAGAGGGATTCGCTCGAGCAGGAAGACATTTGGATGTCTTACATTTAAGTTTCAAATCCTGTACTTCAGTTTTTAATTTTTCCTGGGAGTCCTTTAGACTCCGCACCCGAGACTCATGGAGTCTCTTGGTTGCTTCCTCCCACCAATACATACACTGCTCCCACTGCGCATCAGAGGCTTGTGAAGTAAGGTTTCCTCTGAGGTATGTAAGTTTATCTAACTCAAAGGTACCTTCTAATGGGCATTGTTTAAATGAATTTTCACGCGTGTACAGATTCCAATCATTTAAATACCTGCAGGTTTTAGGACCATAATGTACGTACATGTAATATGCTGGGGTACCCTTAGGGGGTAAGGTGGAATGTTTAGACTGTCCCTCCCCCATTTTCCAATCACACAAACGGGGGGGGGGGTGCCCTGTCCGCGCTAGCAGATCATAAACTGAGGATCTCTCCCTACAGGGTACTCACACAGGAGAGACTAACGAGAATGACCACAACTCTCCTACACCTCCCTTCAGCAAAGAGCGTCGGCTAGTCTCTGGGAGATGGCACAGCTTACTCTGATTGCTTCCAGTGAGATGATCAGACTGTCAGTAGCCCACACGGAAGTGAAAGGGGAGGGAAGATGGGTTCACACACTCCTAGACCCAGGTAGCTTCCTTGCCGGACTATGCCAGGCTGAGTCAGCCCACCGTGGGTCGGATCTCCTAAAGATCCACTAGTTACCGGGCTTGCGTTAGAGTAGTCCTGGTCACGAGCTTTCACTTCACAGGGTACTCTGGGCATCTTCTGGTAACAGTCACTCAGGCCTGGTCTATACTAGGCGTTTAAACCGGTTTTAGGAGCGTAAAACCGATTTAATGCCACACCCGTCCACACTAAGAGGCCCTTTATATTGGTATAAAGGGCTCTTTAAACCGGTTTCTGTACTCCTCCCTAACGAGAGGAGTAGCGCTAATATCGGTATTACCATATCAGATTAGGGTTAGTGTGGCCGCAGATCGACGGTATTGGCCTCCGGGCGGTATCCCACAGTGCACCACTGACCGCTCTGGACAGCAATCTGAACTCAGATGCAGTGGCCAGGTAGACAGGAAAAGCCCCGCGAACTTTTGAATATTTCCTGTTTGCCCAGCGTGGAGCTCCGATCAACACGTGTGGTGATGCAGTTAAAAATCAAAATAAAGAAAGAGCTCCCGCATGGACGATGCGGATGTGATCGCTGTAAGGGCAGGCAAATCTGTTCTATCAGCGCTCCATTACAGAAGACGAAATTCAAAATCATTTTTAAAAAATCTCCAGACAGATGCCATAGCAGGGACTCAGCGCACTGCTGCGTGACAAGCGTAACGGAAAGCCAAAGAATCAAATGGACGCTCATGGACTGAAGGACTCAAGCTATCCCACAGTTCCTGCAGTCTCTGAAAAGCATTTGCATTCTTGGCTGAGCTCCAAATGCTTCTAGGGTCAAAAACAGTGTCTGCGGTGGGTCAGGGCATAGCTAGGCAATTTACGCACCCCACCACCCACCGCCAGAAGTGAAAGGGAAAACAATCCTCTCTTGACTCTTTTACATGTCACCCTATCTTTACTGAATGCTGCAGATAGATGCGATGGTGCAGCACTCAACACCAACATCCTTGCTCCCCCCACGCCATGGATGGCTGATGGTACAATATGACTGGTATCCGTCCTCATCATCAGCCTATTGGCACATGGGGCAGTGCAAAAGGACTAGTAACCATGCTGACTAGCATCGGTAAGGTCAATCAAGGGCGCCTGGTCCTAATTTTTCGTGGTAGATGGTACAGTATGGCTGATAACCATCGTCATCATAGCAACAGGGGGCTGAGCTCCATCAGCCCCCACCCTTCATGTGTAAAGAAAAGATTCAATTGCCCCTGGACTAGCAGAGGGATGCTGGGCTCCTCTCCTCCACACTCCTTACTGTCCTGTCTGGACTATCATAGCAGCTGGAGGCTGCCTTCCACTCATATCTCACTAACAAGTCACTGTGTCTTATTCCTGCATTCTTTATTACTTCATCACACAAGTGGGGGGACAATGCTACGGTAGCCCAGGAAGGCTGGGGCAAGAACGGAATCAACAGGTGGGGTTGTTGCAGGAGCACCCCCTGTGAATAGCATACAGCTCATAATTTCTGCAGGATCTGACACAGAGCAGCTGTGCTCTCTGGTTCTCTGATACAGTGGTTCTCTAGTACACTTGCCCATATTCTAGGCAGGACTGATTCTATTTTTAGATACCAAAAAGGAGGGATTGACTCAGGGAGTCATTCCCAATTTTGGCTTTTGTGCCCCTGGCTGATCTCAGCCAGGGGCACTTATGACACCAGCAAATGGTGCAGTGCAAAAGGACTGGTAGCCACGATCATCTTATTACCAATTTATGGTATGGTAGATGGTACAATATGGCTGGTAACCATCTCTACTATCATGCAAAAGCAAAAGCATGCTGCTGTGTAGCGCTGCTGAATTGCCTTTGTGAGCGGCATCTAGTACACATACGGTGACAGTCACAAAAGGCTAAACAGGCTCCATGATTGCCATGCTATGGCATCTGCCAGGGCAATCCAGGGAAAAAAGGCACGAAATGCTTGTCTGCCGTTGCTTTCCCAGCGGAAGGAGTGACTGACGACATTTACCCAGAACCACCCGTGACAATGATTTTTGCCGCATCAGGCACTGGGATCTCAACCTGGAAATTCCAAGGGGCAGGGGAGGCTGCGGGAACTATGGGATAGCTACGGAATAGCTACCCACAGTGCAACACTCCAGAAATCGACGCTAGCCTCGGACCGTGGACGCACACCACCGATTTAATGTGTTTAGTGTGGCCGCGCACACTCGGTTTTATACAATCTGTTTTGTTAAACCGGTTTATGTAAATTCGGAATAATCCCATAGTGTAGACGTACCCTCACACTGGTGTACACACACACACACCAAGGCCTCTTTTTTCCCCTTTTTTCTTCTTTACCTTTTTTTTTTTTTTTAACCACGATGCATCTTTACCTGGTCCGGACCAATACCATGAGGCGGTATGACAACCCCTCTTGAGGTGGTAAAAACCCCTCAGCACCGGTGCATTCTAATGCATTTACCTATGCATTACCTTATCCATTTACCTATGCATTTACCTTGTTGGCCAACTCAGCAGTTCCCAATACTGCTATAAACTAACCTTTTTGGGGCCTTTCCCCATTACCTCTCTGCATCTGATCTTGCTGCACAGTCAATAAGTTCAGATGGCGTGAGCCCAACAGAGACAGACGTCCCCACAGACAGTCCTCCTCCGACACCCCAATAGAGATTTCAAAAGGTCTCTTACCTCTATTGTGGCGCCATGGGGTTCGAAGGGGAATGATCCGTAGTAGACGTCTGTTGGTCCGTGGGCGTTGCCATCCTGGACGAGCCCCCAAATTGTCAGAGAAAAACTCAGTTCTCGCTTTTTCTTTGGGTGCAGCAAAATCAAATACTTTATTCTTTCTCTAGTAATTACAATAGAGGGAGGGAGTGTCCTAGGACATAGGGTCGCCCCAGTCTCGGACAGGTCTCTCAACTGGTAAACAATTACAGCAAGCCTTTATACCTTTGTTACAGACAATAACTAGCAATAATACAGACAATAATGAGCAACAACTACATTTTGTTTATACATAAGCCTTTCTGCTATCTTATTTGTCTCACTCCTAGAAGACGCCAGCCTGCATATCTGATTATCAGTACAAGGTCGTAATAACTTTTTGCACAGTTCTTTTCCTCTCGCCTTACACTATCCTTGCTTCTACAAGTCTCACGTCATTAGGGTTACAGCTAGCCTAACTCTTGCTAACTGACTGACATGCATTAAAATTCCCTTCAAATCCTTGTTAATTCTTTCCCTGCTTCCACACCCAGTATGGCCATTCTTATGTTCTTAGATAAACAGATAGATAGATTTTGATCTTATTTATGTAAGTGTAAATTTATAGTAACTCCACTGACCTGAGTGGAGTTTTTCTATATATTTACCAGTGTAAATTCCTCAGTGTGCATAAATGGATTACATGTTATGTTCTCATGGAGACAATAATGTCAACAGTTAATTATATTTTTTTAAGAAACAGAATGAGATGATAGCCAGGGGAGAAATATGGCCATTTTATTTTAAGGAGAATAGCCTTGACACAATCATTTTCCACAGGGCAGCTTCCATAAAGTTTTTCCTCATGCTATAAGTGATCGGATTCATCATGGGACACACTGTGGAATGAAAAACAGCCACCGTGAGATCCAGACCTGAGATTGAGCTTGAGGTGGCTTTAATACAGGCAAATCTGGGAGTGCAAACCAACACAGAGACCACAATGAGGTGAGGGAGGCAGATGAAGAAAGCTTTATGCCGGCTCTGCTCAGAGGGGATTCTTGGCACTGTTTTCAAGATCAGAACGTGTAACACAATTATAAAAACAAAGCAGCTTAAGGCAAAGTACACACTAAAGGCGAAAGCCCCAGTGTCACTGAGATATGAGTAATCGCAAATAAGTTTGAGGAGCTGGGGGTTTCCACAGAAGATTATTGCAAACGTGTTCCCAGTGTGCAGTGCAGAATTGAGACCTGCACTGATCCAGGTACTGGATGCCATTTGGACACAAGCTCTCTGTCTCACAGTGCAATGCTTGGCAGATGGTGACGTATTGGTTCTACGGCATGACAATCAGTAAGAGAAGCTCAGCTGTAGCAAAGAAAAGGACAAGAAAGACTTGGGTAACACATCCATAGTATAAAATGGCCCTGGTGCTCAAGAGGGAACTAGCCATAGATTTGGGTACGATGATAGCGATTGAGCCAAGGTATAGGACGGACCGATTCATCAGGAAGAAATACATGGGCATGTGAAAATGGTGAATGAGGGCTATGGGTGCAATGATGAGAAGATTACCCATCAGGGCTGCCAGGTCAATCCGTAGAAACACTATAAAATGCAAAATTGGCAGTTCCCGAACATCAGAGAATCTTAGGAGAAGGAACTCAGCCTTGATGATTCGGATGGATATTTTCTTCCTCAGTACATCATGTGATAGCTGTGGAGGGAAGGACAAAGGCTGCAGGGTTCAGCTGCAGTCAGTATAGGCCTTGCCAGAGCCCTAGGCATAACAACCTTGGTTCGAGTGATCATGAGCTAATTCAGTTCAAACTAGATGGAAGGATAAACAAAAATAGATCTGGGACTAGGGTTTTTTACTTCAAAAGGGCTAACTTTAAAGAATTAAGGAAATTAGTTAGGGAAGTGGATTGGACTGAAGAACTTGTGGATCTAAAGGTGGAGGAGGCCTGGAATTACTTTAAGTCAAAGCCTGAATCCCTAGAAAGGGGAAAAAACCATAGGCAGGAGTTGTAGACCAAGCTGGATGAGCAAGCATCTCCGAGAGGTGATTAAGAAAAAGCAGAAAACCTACAAGAAGTGGAAGATGGGCAGGATTAGCAAGGAAAGCTACCTTATTGAGGTCAGAACATGTAGGGATTAAGTGAGAAAGGCTAAAAGCCATGTAGAGTTGGACCTTGCAAAGGGAATTAAAACTAATAGTAAAAGGTTCTATAGCTATATAAATAAGAAAACAACGAAGAAAGAAGTGGTACTGCTAAACACTGAGGATGGAATGGAGGTTAAGGATAACCTAGGCATGACCCAATATCTCAATAAATACTTTGCCTCAGTCTTTAATAAGGCTTAGGGATAATGGACGGATGACAAGTGGGAATGAGGATATGTAGGTAAATATTACCATATCTGAGGTAGAAGCCAAATTCAATCAGCTTAATGGGACAAAATCGGAGGTCCCAGATAATCTTCATCCAAGAATATTAAAGGAAGTGGCACATGAAATTGGAAGCCCATTAGCAAGATTTTTTAATGATTCGGTAAACTCAGGGGTTGTACCATATGACTGGAGAATTGCTAACATAGTTCCTATTTTTAAGAAAGGGAAAAAAAGTGATCCGAGTAACTTCATCCAAGTATAGGCCTGTTAGTTTGACATCTGTAGTATGTAAGGTCTTGGGAAAAAAATTTAAGGAGAAAGTAGTTAAGGACATTGAGGTCAATGGTAATTAGGACAAATTACAACAAGGTTTAACAAAAGGTAGATTGTGCCAAACCAACCTGATCTCCTTCTTTGAGAAAGTAACAGATTTTTTAGACAAAGGAAATGCAGTAGATCTAATTTACCTCGATTTCAGTAACGCATTTGACACAGTTCCACATGGGGAATTATTAGTTAAATTGGAAAAGATGGGGATCAATATGAAAATTGAAAGGTGGATAAGGAACTGGTTAAAGGGGAGACTACAAAGGGTCGTACTGAAGGGTGAACTATCAGGCTGGAAGGAGGTTACTAGTGGAGTTCCTCAGGGATCAGTTTTCGGACCAATCTTATTTAATCTTTTTATTACTGACCTTGGCACAAAAAGCGGGAATGTGCTAATAAAGTTTGTGGATGACACAAAGCTGGGAGGTATTGCTAACACAGAGAAGGACCGGGATATCATACAGGAAGATCTGGATGACCTTGTAAACTGGAGTAATAGTAATAGGATGAAATTCAATAGTGAAAAGTGCAAGGTCATGCATTTAGGGATTAATAATAAGAATTGGGGACACATCAGTTGGAAGTAACAGAGTGGGAGAAGGACCTCGGAATATTGGTTGATCACAGGATGACTATGAGCCGCCAATGTGATATGGCCGTTAAAAAAGCTAATGCAATTTTAGGATGCATCAGGAGAGCTATTTCCAGAAAAGATAAGGAGGTGTTAGTACCATTATATAAGGCAGTGGTGAGACCTCATCTGGAATACTGTGTGCAGTTCTGGTCTCCCATGTTTAAGAAGGATGAATTCAAACTGGAACAGGTTCAGAGAGGGGCTACTAGGATGATCTGAGGAATGGAAAACCTGTCTTATGAAAGGAGACTGAAAGAGCTTGGCTTGTTTAGCCTAACCAAAAGAAGGTTGAGGGGGGATATGCTTGCTCTTTATAAATATATTGGAGGGATTAATATTAGGGAGGGAGAGGAATTATTTAAGCTTAGTACCAATGTGGACACAAGAACAAATGTTTATAAACTGGACACTAGGAAGTTTAGATTTGAAATTAGACGAAGGTTTCTAACCATTAGAGGAGTGAAGTTCTGGAACAGCCTTCCAAGGGGACTAGTGAGGCAAAAGACATATCTGGCTTGATAAGTTTATGGAAGAGATGGTATGATGGGATCGCCCAATTTAGGCAATGAATTTTGGCAATTGATCTTTGATTATCAGCAGGTAAGTATGCCCAGTGGTGTGTGATGGGATGTTAGATGGGATGGGATCTGAGTTACTGCAGAGAATTCTTTCCTGGGTGTCTGGCTGGTGAGTCTTCTATCAATGTATAAAAGGAGAAGTTGTGGGGGTGTCATCTTTATGTCAGCTGAGGGCACAGGATTCTGTATGTTGACTGAGCCTTTACCTTGTTGTTAGAGGGCTTATTCCTTCACTCACTCACTTCTCTGGTCCTTCTTGCATGAACAGAGAGCAAGAATACGCAAAGTCAGAAGGTGCAAACAATTCAATGTTTAATGGGGTGAACTTCCAGCAAGCATGATTCCAGTTTCATTCCTCAGTGTCCCCCTTCCCAGCTCTGACACCACAGAGCCTTGCCTGTGTCCCTGTTCCCATTCCCCATGCCTTAGCAAAACATGATTCCATTTCCCCCACCCCCATTCCCTGTTCCCATTCCCTCCCTTACTTCCTGATTGACTGCAGACTATCTAGTAAAACTGGAGTTTTGCTTAGCTATACCTTAACCAATCATTTTACTGAAATTTACCTAACCAATCCTGACACATTGTAACATGCTTATTTAACCAATTATATCCCACCAGCTTAAATGGTTTACACACAACAAAATTAATTATACAGCAGACAGAAACAATCACAGAACCCGACAGAGATTTTACAGACAAACAATAGGGAAGTGGAGACTACAGTGATAGAACAATACAGAAATGAGGATTTCACATCCCAGCAATTGATAAGTGAGTTCTTGCCAGACAGGATGCTATCAAACTAAGTTTCCTTTTACATCTTCTAGGCTCTTCCCTTTCTCTGGAGGTGATAGGAATATCAGGGCAGGACTGTATTCCTAACAGCTCAATAGCACCTTATTTAAATGTGACTAGTTTGGAATGTGAGGATGTGACCATTCACTTCCCAGCTGCCTCTGCTGCTTAGTCAAAGGCTGAGCCTAAAAACAGGGCCTCAGACTGTCAAAGTGAGAGAAGACACTTACACCGGCAGACAGTGATTTGATCCTTTTCTTAATACCTCTATAACTAGCTAAGTTATAAGAATACACCTAAATTATTAAAGTATAGGCCTTTGCGACAGGCCTGACTATCTATATCCTAACACTTGTGGTGGGCATACATGTGTTAGTGCTGAATCTAGCAGCGGTGTTGCACGCCAGATATGGTGCTAGAGCAAGAGATCTGGTCCTCTTCATCTCCTCCAAGTCCACCTGTCCTCCATGTCAGGATAGAGTCATAGAGTTCAAGGCCAGAAGGAACGACCAGATCATCCAGTCTGACCTGCTCTATGACAACACCACCCGGCACCCACAGACCAAACCCAACCACTGAAATTAGATCAAAGTGTCATGGCCCTCAGGAGACTAGACAATTCTGTGCCACTGGCAGACCATAGGAGAGACTGAGGGACACTAATGCCTGAAGGCCCCGCAATGGCAGGGAAATGATTGAGATACACCCAGAAAATCCTGGCAAGTGACCCACACCATATGCTGCAGAGGAATGTGAACCCCACCTCCCCCAAGTTCCCTGCCAATCTGACCGGGGGGAGAAATTCCTGACCCCCACAGGTCAAGCAGTTAGTGGGGGCAGGGATAGCTCAGTGGTTTGAGCATTGGCCTACTAAACCCCGAGTTATGAGTTCAATCCATGAGGGGGCCATTTGGGGAACTGGGGTAAAAATCTGGGGATTGGTCCTGCTTTGAGCAGCAGGTTGGACCTCCTAAGGTCCCTTCCAACTCTATGATTCTATGTGGGCAAGGCCATGCTCCTGAGTGAGAGAGAATGGCTCAGAGCCCTGTCACATCCTGCCCATGTCAAGTAGGGGTGCCCCTATGCTTCAGAGATTTAAAAAAAAAACCTGGGTGGGGTGGAGGAATCACTTCCTTACCCCTGCCAGTGGCCAGATGAAACCCTGAAGCATGAGCTTTTTAGAAACATAAGACATATTCAGCAAATGAGCCCCAAGGCTGTTGAGCCTGGCCCCCCACCATCACAAGCAGCCCCGACATACAATCCCACTCAGATATGTGTCCATCTCGCTCTTCAAACTAATTCATTGGTTTGCCTCCCACAACTCCTATTGGGAGGCTGCTCCAGAACATTGCCCTGCTGGTGGTTAGAAACCTCCCTGGAAATTTCTATCCAGTCTCTCCATTTCTCACATGGCCAAATGTACACGTGAGCCAGGTTAACACAGTCTGGCTCCTTGTCAACGTCTAGTGGTTAGACCACAAATGGTGGTTTATAAGACAATGGGCCCAGTCCCCAGGTTGTGGCAATGGCTATGCAGCTCCATTGGAAGTAGTAGGTCAGATCCACAGATGCTGCAAATTGCTTTAGTGCCATCAAAGTCAATGGAACTACACTGATGTGCTGAAGATCTACCCAAAATGTCTTCTCACCGACCCCAGTCTTACACCAGTCTGACTCCCTGGTTCCCACAAAGCCACACCTGATTTATACATGCAACCAATACATCTCTCATCATTGTTTTCTGTGGCCATGGAATGTGTGCACGTGGCAAAGAAGTGGAATGTATATTGTTTTGACACAGAATAAAAGTCTGATTCCTCTCTCGCACACAATTTACCCCCATTTAACTCCACAACTGGACCAGATTTTCTACTGGTGTAAATCACCCCAGCAGCAGTGACATCAGGGGAGTTAATCTGGGTTTGCATTGGTGCAACTGAGATTAGAATGAGACCTGGTTGTGTGCAAGCTGTGTGGTCATGGAAATAACTGACATTAAATGAACAGATACTAAGTAAGCAAACTTTTATTAGATAAAGACAGAAATTAATTCTTGGTGAATTACCTACACCCAGTCAGTCTCCTCAGGGCAGCATTCATTTCCTTGTTCCTCATGCTGTAGATAATTGGATTCATGATTGGTGGCAATATGGAATAGAGAACAGCCACCACAAGATCCAGAGCAGATGGGGAGTTGGAGGTGGGTTTCAGGTAGGCAAAAGCCCCAGTGCAAACAAACAAGGAGACCACAATTAGGTGAGGGAGGCAGGTGGAGAAGGCTTTATGCCGGCCCTGCTCAGAGGGGATTCTCAACACTAATTTGCAGATCTGAACATACGACACAATGATAAAAACAAAACAGCCTAAGACTAAACACACACTAAATGCAAGAACCCCAACTTCACTGAGATATGAGTCAGAGCAGGCGAGCTTGAGGAGCTGGGGGACTTCACAGAAGAACTGATCCACCATGTTGCCTCCACAGAACGTCAATGCAAACGTGTTCCTGGTATGTAGCACAGAGTAGAGAATTCCACTGATCCAGGCACCGGTTGCCATTTGGACACAAGCTCTGCTGTTCATTATTGTCTCATAGCGCAGTGGTTGGCAGATGGCGACATATCGGTCATATGCCATGATGGTGAGAAGGGAAAAATCTGCTCCCAACAAGAAGAAGAGGAAAAAGACTTGGGCAACACATCCAGCATAGGAAATGGACCTGGTGTTCATGAGGGAGTTGGCCATGGATTTGGGGACAATGACAGAGATGGAGCCGAGGTCTACGATGGACAGATTCATCAGGAAGAAGTACATGGGGGTGTGAAGGTGGTGGTCGAAGGCTATGGCCATGAAGATAAGAAGATTCTCCATCAGGGCTGCCAGATAGATCACTAGAAACAAAACAAAGTGCAAAATCTGCAGCCCCCAAACGTCAGAGAATCCCAGGAGAAGGAACTCGGTCACGGTGGTTCGGTTGGACATTTTCTTTCTCAGGACATCATGTGATGGTGTCTGGGGGGAGGGAGGGGACGACAAGAGCAAGGCCAGGAATAGATCAGTGAAATAACTCTCCTTTTATGAAAACCACCTTAATTTCCTTGAGTCAAACTCTTACCTTGTGATGATTGGTATAATATGGGAACGAGGATGGGGAAAACAGTACAAAATAATAGAAAACAGCCCCACTGACTCCAGTGGAGTTACTCCTGATTTACACTGGGGTGAAAGAAAGTAGAATCATCTCAATGGACTCCAGTGCAGTTACTCCTAATTTACACCAGGGTGATGGAGAGGAGAAATAGGAACAATTGCTTTTGAGATATTTGTATACCTCTGTCACCCAGAGGTGGGCGAACTCTGGATAACAGTTTATAAATGTTACTACCCTCAGTTTACCGAGGAGAATTGTGGGACTGCCTGGCCATATTCTGCTGTCGGGGAACTGCTGTGAATGTAGGGTAATTTCACTGCATGCCGTGGAATTACTCCCCATTTATATTGTTCTTAATGGGAGCAGAATCTCGCAGGTGACTGAACCCAGCCAGCCATATTTACACAGTGAACTCGAGTCAGGAATAAAGCCCAGGAGTCCTGACGCCCCGTCCCCTGTTCTAGCTGAAATTCTAACAGAAATTGTTCTGAAATGAGACTTTCTCAGTCTCTCCTTTTGAAGCTGCTCCACTTTGTATCAATAATTAAATAGTCTTTGGAGCAGGGACTTGAATTTGGCTCTTCCAGACTCCAGGTGACGGGGGGAGGGATAGCTCAGTGGTTTGAGCGCTGTCCTGCTAAACCCAGGGCTATGAGTTCAATCCTTGAGAGGGCCATTTAGGAAACTGGGGTAAAAATCTGTCTGGGGATTGGTCCTGCTTTGAACAGGGGGTTGGACTAGATGACCTTCTGAGCTCCCTTCCAACCCTAAAATATGATTCTATGTGAGTGTCCCATGCAGGAGAATCTCTCAAACAAATTTGCTGGCCCAATGAATCTTCATTGTCACTCGCAGCAGTCATTCCTGATGGCAGTGGAGAGGCTGAGATGCAGTCTGATGTAGTGGTTAGAGGAGGGGACTGGGAGTCAAGACACTCTCCTGTAAAGTAGGAATTCAAATCCTTTCTGATCATCAGTCAGCATGAGGGATTGAACCTGAGTCTGTCACAGGCCAACCGAGTGCCCTAACCACTCAGCTTTATGTTATGAAGGGAGCCTGCCCCAGAGTCCTTATGAGAGACAGAAATAGAACCCCCAGTTCTGTCTCCTCTCCTCTACACACTGGACTGAACTTCCACCCGGAGCCACACATAAAACTCAGGAGGCCTGGCTCTCAGCCCCCACTACTCTTACCACTAAACCACTAGTGGATAAAATACGGCCTCGGGCCACATCCAGCCTGTGGGACTGTCCTGCCTGGCCCCTGAGCTCCTGGCCAGAGGAGACTAGGCCCCGGCCCCTGACCTGCTGTCCCTTCTCCCCAGGAGAAATGGTCTGGGCAGTGGGGCTGTGAACTCCTGGGGCAGCGGATCTGCAGTGCCAGGCCTGACCCGGTGCTCTGAGCTGTGTGGTGGCGGTGGCGGCAGCGTGGCCCAGCTCTAGCGGAGCAGCGCAGCTGTAGCGCTGCCCATCACCAGTGCTCCAGGCAGTGCAGTAAGGGGGTTGGAAGCAGGGGGGTAGTTGTGTAGAGGGTGGGGGAGTTTGGGGTGGTGGTTGGGGGCAGGGGTCTGGATAGGGGGCAGGGAGGTCAGAAGGGAAACAGTGGGATGAATGGGGGCAGAGGTCCCGAGGGGCAGTCAGGAAGGAGGAGGGGTTGGATGGGACGGCAGGGGGCAGTCAGAGACACAGGTTCCAGGGGCAGTCAGGGGCCAGAGAGAAGGGGTGTTTGGATGGGGCAGGGGATCCAGGGGGCCCATCAGTAAACGGGGGGGGTTGGATGGGGCAGGAGTCCGCGGGGGCAGATAGTAGGTGGGGGCCTGGATCTCCATACAATTTATGAAACCCGATGCGGCCCTCAGGCCAAAAAGTTTGCCAGCCTCTGCACTAAACCTCGTTCCCTTCCCAGAGCTGAGGATAGAACCAAGGAGTCCTCACTCCTAGTCCCCACTACTCTAACCCTCTAGACCCAATGCCTAAAAGACAGAAGTAACAATAAACTTAGAACTAGACACAACCTGATGTAGATAGATAGATAGATAGATAGATAGATAGATAGATAGATAGATGATAGATAGATAGATGTCACAACAAACCAACAGAGACACACAAATAAGAAAAGAACAGATACAGAGAGTGAGAGAAACACAGAACTAACACAAACTGGCAGATAGAGAAGTAAAAACGAGCTAATTGAGGCCTAGTCTACACTGAGAAGGGGGGTCGAACTAGGGTACGCAAATTCAGCTACGTGAATAGCGTAGCTGAATTCGAAGTACCCTAGTTCAACCTACTCACCCGTCCAGTCGTGGCGGGGTCAAACTCCGCGGCTCCCCCGTCAACTCCGCCACCGCCGTTTGCAGTGGTGGAGTACCGGAGTCGACCGCAGCGCTTCCGGAGTTCGAACTATCGCGTCTAGATCAGACGCGATAGTTCGAACTCCGAGAAGTCGAACTCACCGCGTCGACCCAGAAGGTAAGTGTAAACCTACCCTGAGAGAGAAAAGTACAGACAGACAGCAATAACAACAAACTAATATATAGAGAGAGAAAAGTAACAAAGAGCTGATAGTGTTTGTCACAATTTTAATGTAAACTCCTCAATCCAGTCTAAAAAATATGTGTGTCTATTTGATCAATTCCCCCACTCCCAAGAGAAGGAAACTGAGGCATGGATATTCTACTCTCTCTTTCCTAAGGTAACTACTTCAGTTTCCCATGCTCAAACTGAGCTAAGAGTGAAACTGAAAAAAAATATGTATTGTCATTTACAATTTTGTTATTAAAGAGCCACTTTGTAACTCCCAAATATATTTCGTTGCAAGAGCAAACTTACGGTGCTGGTCTGTGTGGAATCCTCCCAAACTGAGATGTCTTTTCTCCTCCAGCTACATACGGCAATTGGTTTCCCCTCTCTCTCTAGCTCCTTGCAAACTGCTCTATCGACCAATCTCTCTATCTAATGCTCTTATCATTGTATTATGAGAGGCTGTTCCCCCACTGCACTGAGGCTGAGCTGCTGGAAGTACACTGAGGTCTGTGTTGTCTCTGGATGAGCTGTGTGTCAAAAACTTCGGTGCTGCGGAAAGGTGATTTATCCATGTCTGTTTTCTAAAGGCTTGTGGGACTCACTCCCTGGAGCCCTCAACAGCCCAGAGGCAACAATTAATTTCTCTTGCCCTCTACTTCCCTGAATAGTTTCCAGAAACTAAAATAATCACAATTACAATGAGTTAGCAGGGTCTAGAAGAAAGATTTTGAGGCAAACACTGCGGGCACACAGGACTGTACTCCAGACACCTGGCATCAATTCCTAGCCCTGTCGCTGATCTGCTGTGTTACCTTGGGAAAGTCATTCCCTGGGGCTGTCTTTTCCTTCCCACCCTTTGCCTGTCCCTGGGGTGGAGACTGTGTCTTTTCCTTCCCACCCTTTGCCTGTCTTTTCTACTGTAAGCTCCTTGAGGTGGAGAGCGTGTCTTATGTAATATAATGGGCCTCTCATATCAGGTGCAACTTTCAGATAATTAATTATTAAAAAGCTAAGGTCCAAGGTGTCCTGAGATCTGATCCTAACCATTCCCCTGACTTTGTTGAGTCCCTTCACCACTCCATTCCTCAGTTTGTCAACCATCCAATGGGGTTAATAATTACAACTTGCAGGATAATTTATAATTAGTGGAGATGCTCAAAAATATCTTCCTGTCAAAACAGCTTTTTGAAGAAAAATTGCTTGTCATTGAAAATAATTGTGGTGTGGAAATATTCATTTTGAAATCATTTTTCTTTGGCATTTGGTTTGTCGGTGGGAGAAAGCTGTTTTTGGCTCTGTTTTCATAAAAACCTGGAGATGGAAAACTTTTTTGTATATTTTTTCAGGTTTTTTGCGGAAAGTTTTCAAAATCAGAAATATTTTTCCAAAACTAGAACATATTTACCATAAAGTGGCATTTTTACTAGAGAACCAAACACTTTTCAGTCTCCAGTTTCATTTTTTTGTCCACCCGCCATCCAAAAGCAATATTATGGGATGTTTCAATGAAAACAAAACAATGACATTCCCCACAAAAATATCATTTTCATTTTTGACCAGCTTTAATAATGAGTATTTAAAACTAAATAAAATGCATACGAGTTGATGTGGGTGCAATATTCACCACAATTTTATTTGACAACATCTGCTTATCATAGGAACTGTCTAACTGGGTCAGACGTTTTGACCATTCGATCCTGTATTCTGTCCCTGACAGTGGCCAGTATCACCTGATTCAGAGGAAAGGTACAAGGTGCTGTAGAGGAGAATACTCGAATGACCTGCCTATGTCAAAGTCTCATCAGCAGCAGGTGATGAATGGTCTATGGTGTGAGGAAGGTGAGTTTCTACCATTTATATTGTTTTATGTATTACAAAGTAACAGTGTGCTCTCACTGTCCAGATAAACTGGAATCTTCAAAGAAACCTACTGGATTTGTGTGTCTAAATCCCTTTGGCTTTCAACAGGAGAGGAGTACCCATCTCCATTAATCCCCTTTGAATATCTCACTTCATTTATTATTAATTTCTGTTGTCAATTCTATCCCTGACAACTTTCAAATCAAGATTGGATGTTTTTCAAAATGGGGAATCACTGGCTAGGTGGTGGCATTGCTGAAAAGGATCTTGGGGCTAGAGTGGATTAAAAATTGAATATGGGTCAACTATGTGATGTAGTTGAGAAAAAGGTTAATATAATTTGGGGTGTATTAAAAAGAGTGTTGTATGTAAGACACGGGAGGTAATTGTCCCGCTCTATTTGGCACTGGTGAGGCCTCACCTGGAGTACTGTGCCAGACTTTAAGAAAGATGTGGACAGATTGGAAAGAGTTCAGAGGAGACCAACAAAAATGATCAAAGGTTTAGATAACCTGACCTATGAGGAACAGTTAAAAAACAGGTGTGCAGAGGAATGGGGTTTGATCTGGAAAAGAGGACCAGCAACCTCAGTCTGTAGCACAATCCAAGAATTTTTTATTAAAAATACTGTTTGAATGGTGCCTCACACAGCCAGGTTAAAATATATATATACAGACTAAATGGGGAAAATGTTAGAGAAATTGTGGTGAAAGAGGAGATTTGATGCATTGGACATGTCCAGTCACTAGTGAGTATTGGACACAATCCATAAAGAAATGAACCAATTGTTGGATATTTATGATCTAATAACCTTCTGGTGATCGTCCTGGGGCTTCCTGGTGGAAATGGTCACACAAAAGGAAATGAAAAATTAACCTCTGATCTGCTAGTAACTGCTCAGCTATTAGTAACCTCTCAATGGGTAAAGAAAAATAGTCCAACCTTCGAGGAATGATTAAAAAACAATATGGGAGGTTGGTTATGGAAAAATTAACACAAAATTACATATTCTGCAAAATCAATGGAGGTCTGAACTATATCCATCACTGTGACATTTGAGGAATGTGTAGGGCTGCTGTCATTTCTCCTACATGAGAGTTTTTATTTATATTGCCTTCAGAACACACCCAATATTATTCTTACCTATCTTTGGTGGAAAAGTGGCAGCTCTGCAAAGTCTGCACAGGGCCTACCTTCTCCTAGAGTGAGGCCAAAGCAGTGTGGTGGCTTATTTTTCTTACCACCTTTGAGATGCTTTGGGGTCAGATGCCTGTTGTGAATGAGAGGAATATTCACACCATGTATTGTATCCAGGTCCGTATTTCTGGGTAGGATTTTTGCCTTTCCCCAAGGTATGTGAGAGAAGACAACTGGGTTTGGAATATATGCAGCTGATGTATTGATCTATAGTTATAAATTGCTGAACAAGACTATTTAGGAGCCAAATTTTGTGATACTTATAAGTGTTTAATCAAGCAAGAATTTGGTTGGGCCAGACTGGGATCTCAATAACACCAGAGTAAAACTGAAGTCATTGGAGTTATTTTGGCTTCATCCCCGAGATCAGAATTTCCTCCACTGTGAGTTTTGCTTGACTGAAGACAAAGTAAAAACTGTCCATCCCATTGTACCATTTTTTCAGTGGTGTAACCTCACTGAAATCAGTGGAATTATGCTGGAATAAATCTGGTATAATGGAGAGGACAATATAGCTCAAGGACTTCAAGATTTAATACCATTTAAATTAAATATTTTGTTGCATCAGAGCCTAAATGGAACAAATTCATCCTTATGTTAACCATTGTAGCTAAAAGAGACACTGGGGATGAATTTAGTACCAAATATTAAAAATAATAAAGTATGATACACACAGAGAAGAAAAGAGATAAAGACCTAATTACACAGAGTTCAAGTCCCAGATGTCACAGTGAATAATCTAGTCCCACATGCATCCTCCCCATGGACCTGGTAGGATTCGGTATGTAGGAGCCCACACCCCTCCTACTGGCCAATATGCTTGGAAGGAGCACTTGCAACTCCATCCTGAAAATTTCCAAGTATGTGTGCATAGCCACAAATCAGACGGTACTCCTGAAGCACTAGTAAGGGCAATGGGCCAAGGCTGATGCTCAAGATCACTCTGAATGGCCATTAGCTGGTCATTCATGAAATTCTGCATCTCTGAACATGCTAGATCCCACTGCATTTTCCTGCCTCAGTGATCTTCAATACCATCTCTGTCAACAGCTCCTGGGTCATCGAACTAAGGGCAGAAATAACATGTAATTCACCAACTCCAGCTTGCACCTGGGTCAGCTGTGCTCCAGTAATAAGACCAGTGGCTTTCTTTAGTTGTCCTAATTTCTCATCATGTTGTTGGCCTTTCAGAATATTCCAAATTGCTGCGGCACTATTTCCACCATCCCATAAGTGTCCAGCTAAGCCTCTTTTCCTAGAAGAGACCTATGCCCTTTGCTGAGCTAGCCGGATAGCAGCCCCCTTGGAGAAATCTGGATACCCGGAAGTGATTTGAAAGCTGGATAGGGGCAGGGTGAATTTCACAGTCCCTAATGTAGCATTAATTATGGTTATTCGATGTCCTAGTATATCTGTTTTGGGGATAGAATTATACCACATCTATTGTTTAACTATTTTCAAATATTTTTGAGAGGCATTAACATCAATAGCATAAGAAGGAGAATATTGTAAGATGGTACAGGTAAAATTATTAGTTACTGGGATAATTTCAGTACAGGTAAAATTTCCAGTGGCAGAACATACTCTCTGAGTATGAGTCTGGTTATTTACTAACTGGGTAACTAAATAACAACACGGGCCCCTTTCTCCCAATACACTACAAACCCATGGAATGGCCATCATATCAACCCCTTCATAAAACCCATCTATATCAGTTCAAATTCTCTAGAGTTATTTGTGGTAATATCATATACTTCTATTTGTACTGATCTATTTGTTCTCCATTAAATTGTTTGCTCATATGACATGTCCTGAACCTTAAAAAATATTTTTTCCAAACAATACTTAAATAAATGACTAACATGTGAAGGCTTTGGCCATTGGGTTTCATCAGAATAGATAGCATTGTCTATGTCTGGATATATTACAGGGGTGGCAATGGTAGTGGTAATGGCAGGGACAGTGGTTGTGGCAACAAGGTGCTTTTGGTATTCCTTATCTGAAAGCCAATTAGGGAGGGCAGTACATTCCCAAGGTTCTTGCCAACAGCGTGCTGTGCAGCCTCTGGGAGAAACCCCAAATACCTAGTAGTACCACATTTCCAAGAAAAGATTCCACAACTTCCTCCTTGCCAGTGTACAATTTTCCATCTCTTCCACCAGGACCAGTTCTTAATGTCCTTTGTAGTCAGGAACTCCTGGGCCTTGGCAGGTTCGGCAGAGCAAGCATTTCTTTTTCTTCTTTCCTGGAACATTCGTGGTCTAGCATCATACAGGGGAGAGGTTACCAGCACATCACCCTGTCATGCTGTGGTTTCTTTAGCAAATGCTGATGACACAATGATTTCATCAGTGGACAAGGGAGAGGTTACTAGCACTTCACCTTGTCCTTTTCTCCTGCCATTCAGGAGGAGGAACAGAAGTACCAGAAGTAGAAACAAGCTGACTAGCAATTGATGTAGAATCATCTTGAGGTGGAAGGGTCTTTTTGCAATAAGAAGCATGGGTCCAGGCAGTCAGTCCTTGGCACTTCACAGCAGTGTTGGTAGTCAGCAGGACTTAGTAAAGGCCTCTCCAGCATGGAGCCAAAGCAGTCTTTCGTTGGTGGACCTTTACGTAGACCCAATCTCCTGGTTCCAAGGAGTGGCAGGGCTGTTCAGGGTTCTTGGGTAATGCTTCTTTCACCTGTCAGTAAAAAGACTTAACACATTTTATTAGTGCCTGGCAGTAATTAAGCATCATATCATCCATCAAATGAGTGTCCATCTGAGCAAGGACCAGTGGGGGAGCTACTGGAAGTCGCATCAGGCGCCCTGTCAAAATCTCATGTGGGCTAAGACCAGTCTTTTGGCGGGGAGTGGCCCTTATGCCCATCAATGCTAACGGCAAAGCATCTGGCCATTTGAGGTTTGTCTCTGCACAAATTTTAGCCATTTTGTTTTTCAGAATACCATTGTGACGTTCCACTGTCCCAGGAGATTGTGGATGGTGAGGGCAGTGGAGGTTGTGTTGAATCTGCAAGGCTGCACATAATTATTTTACAATCTGTCCAGTAAAATGAGTGCCATGGTCACTGTTGATACACACAGGTATACCAAATCTTGGTAAAAAGTCTTTGAGCAAATTTTTTACAACAAACTTGGCATCTGCCCTCCTGCAGGGGAACGCCTCAACCCAGCTTGAAAAAAAAAACCCAACTAATAGTAATACATATTCATAATTCCAACATTTAGATATTTGAATAAAATCAATCTGAATATTTACAAACAGTCCAAAAGGAGGTGCTGGGGGCTGGGGATGGGCTGCTTGTCTGGTTATAACAGCCTTACCAACATTGTGTTGCTGGAATATTGAACATTGTTGGCAGTAGTGATGGGCCACAGAAGTAAAACCTGGAGTATACCAATCGCGTCCCACTGCAGCAAACATCCCCCCTTTGTTCACATGTGACACCCCATGATGAGGGTGGGCAAGGTAGGGCAAAAGCATCCATGGTGCAACCAGCCAGACATCCTGGATGTGCCAAAGATGGTCAGGGCGTAAGGTGCACCAAGCAACACTCCAAGACTCATGGCACCAAAGATTGTGGAAGAAACAAACTCCACTCTCAGGCTGGAAGCAACAAAATCAGAGATAGCTTTATTCAAGCAATTGCAAGGGAAGAATACAGCTGGCCGAGAGCATCTTTGCCTCAGTTTCTCCAAAGTACAAGCAAAATCACACAAGCATTTATACCTCTTTGTGACGTGCATTAATTAAATCATCTGCATTTTATTTAGGCTATTTACTATCTATTCCAGTATTTTCTCACTTTCTCTTCTCAAAACATCATTATCTCAAGGCTGGGTCACACTGACTATTCTGCTGTTTCTCATTCACTTCTGATGTGAGTCCTGCTTCTACAGGTCTCACAATATTAGGCTTAGTTCAACAGTTGCTTTGTCTCTGACACTTAAATGGCTGCACTTAAACCCTCTCTTTCTTTCCCTGCTTCCACAGTGGTGTTTGAATATTTGCCAGTGTAAATACCTCAGTGTGCATAAACGGATTGCACGCTGGGTTCTTATGGAAACAATAATGTCTTCATTTGATTATATTTATAAAGAAACACAGGATGAGACAATGATCATGGGAGAAATATGGCCATTTTATTTTTTGGAGAATAGCCTTGACCTAATCATTTTCCAAAGGGCAGCTCTGATCTCCTTGTTCCTCAGCCTATAGATGACTTGAATCATCATTGGTGGTGCCATGAAGTAGAGAACAGCCACCAGGAGATCCAGACCTGAAGTCGAGCTGGAGGTGGGTTTACTGTAGGCAAAGATGCCAGTGGAAACAAACACAGAGACTACAGTGAGGTGAGGGAGGCAGGTGGAGAAGGCTTTATGCCGGCCCTGCTCAGAGGGGATTCTCAGAACTGTTTTGAAGCTCTGACCATATGACACAATTATTAAAACAAAACAGGTGAAGGCTAAGGACACACTACAGGCAAGAGCTGCAGTTTCAGTGAAGTCCAAATTAGAGCAGGAGAGTTTGAGGAGCTGGAGGATTTCACAAACCATCCTAACAACCTGCCCTAGTTGGCCCTAACTCCAAAGAGGGGAAACAGTGCCTGTCCTGGACCTCACCTGATGGCAGCATCCCTGGAAGGACCCTGGCTAAAAAACAGGTAGGACTGAGGCCTAGGGGGTGTCCCAAGTGGGTTGCAAGAATAAATATGTATTTATAGCACAGAGATGTGATCTTTAGCTAACAGAACTTGGGAAGAATTCAGGGTGGCATAGTTTTTTCTGTAGCTGATCTTCAGCTTCTGTTGGTATGAATGGCCCACCTGAATATCGGTGATGTCTTCTTACATGTTTGTTCCTGTGTTTGAGAATCTCATTGCATAACACCACCCTCCCATTTTCTTGCCCAGGAGTGATTCTGGAACTAAGCTCCCTCTCTGTCACCATTCCCAAATCCATGGCCATTTCCCTCAGGTTGATTTCTTATTCTGGATACGTTGCCCAAAACTTTCTCCCTTTCTTCAGCAGATTTTGCTTCGCTGACTGTCACAATCAAATAGAAATCTGTCTTTATGACAAAATGATATTGTTGTTAGGTGAAGGACTAGGCCTGTACCTTCTCAGCTTGGATGTGACTAGATTTACCCTGGGTGGGGTATGAATGTCAGATCAGCACATGTAATGGGACTTGCCCACTTACACAAAGGTTATAACTAGGCTTGGGCAAAGCTGATTTTTATTCTTTTATAATTTCAACAGTGGATATCAAAGTTTATTTTTCAGTGTTTATTTTTTCAATTTTTATCTATTTAATTTTTAACAGTTGCACAAAAATATGTTTTTAAGCATTTATTTTTCAAGTTTTACCAATTTAAATTTTCATATTTGTAGGAAATTGGGGGAGAAGGAAGGTCAGACAATAGTTCTTTAATGACAGTAGAAGTTGAGATTCAACAAAGTGAATCTTTATAACCATTACAACACAAATTATCAACATCATATGTCAAAATATACAAAATAAATAACCTTACATCAAACTCTAATAAATTCTCAAGCCACATTTTTTTTACTTTGCCTGTCTGTACATTTTGATTATTATCAATGGAAATATTTTTGGTCAGTTTGTGTGTGCACAGTGGAATCCAAGTTTATTGGCATTTACCAATAAAAATCTAATCCTTCCAAACTTATCTATAATACAGTGACAGACAAGTAACTTACACCAGTGTTTATGTCACTACTGAGTTTAGCCCAGATTCTTGGGACCAGAACCTCATCAGCATTAAACTGATGATGTCAATGGAGCTACTCTACATTGGTGCGCGTCTAGCTGAGCTGAGAAATCTGCCTTTTACATCTCTGCCCATCTCACTTTCTAAGAAAGAACAGATTAGTTAGGAACTTTTACCCCATCTTCAGTTCAGTTTCACAGGCAAAGAATATGGATTTGAACCTGTTTCGAAGGTCAGATCTCCACCAGCTGTCAATAGCCTGGTTACTCAGAAGTCAATGGAACTTTATCAATTTAAACCTGCTCTGGAACAGACCTGTACTTTTTAATCTTTGCTTCTGTGTACCTCTTAGTGACCAATGACAAACAGCCCGGGCTGCCTGAGCTCCCCCAGAGGTAATGATGTGGAGTTAATAAAGGAAAAGGCCATTGCAGGACAACTGAGGTTCTGGTGCCACTAGGCTCTTAGCTATTGTAAGTCACATGTCTGTGCTATAAATATATATTTATTTCTGAATACCCCAGCCACAAACTTTGAGCCTCAGCCCTGCTTTGTTTTTTAGCCAAGGGTCCTTCCAGGGATGCTGCCATTGTGTGAGATCCAGGGCAGGTGCTGTTCCCCCTCTGGGGGGTTAGGCTCAGCTATGGCAGGTTGTCAGGGCAGTTTGCTCAGAGGTGAGATCAGATCTGGGGTCACAGCCCTGGAAACCTGATTCAGCTATTTAGCCCCTGGTCCAGTACATCCTGGGCTGTGACCATCTCTGAAGCTTTCACAAGACAGAATCAGCTCTAGAGCTGGGAGAGGCTTTCAGTCCCTGATACTATTTAGTCCATAATGACTCAGCCATTGCTGCCCTAGGAGGGGAGCAGGGAGCCCTCATCTGTGGAGTAGATCCTTGTCTGCTAGGAACAGTAGAGAGACCCAGCAACTCAAGACATCTAGCGAAGGGACATGGCAACGGCTTCTGTATCACACAGTGAGAGATAGATAGATAGATAATGCCCAAACAATTCCGATGCCTGAGAATAGAAGCTGAGACAAATTCCACATAGACCAGCACAGCAAGTTTGCTATTTCAGTTACATATTTTGGAGGGATTAATATACAGGGGAAATTTAAGAACATAAATGTGAAATGACAATCTGAACTCTTTTAGACTTTTAGTATCAAGTTAATGAAAACATCAGCTGCTGGCCAGAATTTTTTTCCTCTCTGGAAAATTGTGAATTTTCACCATAAACCAACAGATTTTAGCAGTCAAAAATAAATAAATAAATTACATAAAATAAACACCTGAAAACTGGAAATTTGAAGCTGAAAACAAAACATTTCTTTCTTTCCAAGGATGATATTTTTTCCAGGAAAGCAGACAGATTATGAGAAAAAAAAACTGTTTAACTGAAAACCCAATTTTCCATAAAAATAAATAAATTAATTAACAGCTAGCTTAACAAAGAGAACATACAGGGATGACTTGATCACAGTCTGTAAGTATCAACATGGAGAAAATAAATTGTGGGTCAGGTCTAAATAAATGATTCATTGCAAATTACCTATCCATGCTCAGTAATTAACTCCTAGGATACAGTTGGAGAAACTGAGGCACAGAGTGTGCAGGACCTCAGTTGACTATCTGGAATTAGATCACAGGAGCTCTAGTGTCTTGATCACATCTAACTCCTGTTGCGTGGCTGTACTTGTTATCATTTGAGGCTGGGATTCTCAAGGGAGTCTAAGGGAGTTAGGTGCCCAAGTTGTACATGCCTTACTCCCTTAGGTTCCTTTGCAAATTCCATCCTTCATCTGTCTGAAATTCAAAAGAAGTGCAGACCTTGGAAGTTATCAAGGTAGATGCAGGGCTACTATTACAAAGGGCTTTAGGCACATAGAGATGGTGATAGGTACCTAGTGGGATTTATCTTCCCACAGTATTCTTGACAGCAAGTTAAAGAAGTATGGGCCGGATGAATGGGCTATAAGGTGGATAGAAAGCTGGCTAGATCATTGGGCTCAATGGGTAGTGATCAATGGCTCCATGTCTAGTTGGCAGTCTTTATCAAGAGGAGTCCCCCAAGGGTCAGTCCCAGATCCGGTTTTGTTCAATATTTTCATTAATGATCTGGAGTATGGCATGGATTGCATTCTCAGCAAGTTTGCAGATGACACTTGTGATGAACTGGGACTGTCCTTACTGTGGTCTGTGAATGCTGAGGGAGGACGATCTGCACTGGTGGATGGGAGAGTAGCTGTAGATAGGATACCTAAGCATATAACATGAGAACCCAGGAAGGGGGAGAGGCCAGGTGACACCTCTTCCCGGGAAGCTGAACAAAAGGCTGGAGAGTGAGAAGGGTTTCCAGGAGGTGGCTGGGGAATGGAGGGAAGCAGAGACAGGGCTCTGACCTTCTAAAGGGGGCTGTGGTGCTCCTGGGACCCCAAGATGGACCTAACTGGGGAGGATCCTGTTATCTCTGCCTGCAAACCTGTGTTCTTGTCGTCTAAATAAACCTTCTGCTTTACTGGCTGGCTGAGAGTCATGGTGAATCGCAGGAAGCTGGGGGTACAGGGCCCTGACTCCCCTGCACTCTGTGACAACACTAAACTGGGAGGAGGAGTGGTAGATACGCTGGAGGGTAGGGATAGGATACAGGGGGACCTAGACAAAATTAGAGGACTGGGCGAAAAAAAATCTGATGAGGTTCAACAAGGACAAGTGCAGAGTCCTGCACTTAGGACGGAAAAATCCCATTCACTGTTCCAGATTAGGGACCGAATGAATTAGAAGCAGTTCTGCAGAAAAGGACCTAGGGGTCACAGTGGACGAGAAGCTGGATATGAGTCAACAGTGTGCCCTTGTTGCCAAGATGGCGAATGGCATTGGACTGTATAAGTAGGGGCATTACCATCAGATCGAGGGATGTGACCATTCCTCTCTGTTCAACATTGGTGAGGCCTCATCTGGAGTACTGTGTCCAGTTTTGGGCCCCACACTACAAGAAGGATGTGGAAAAAATGGAAAGAGTCCAGTGGAGGGCAACAAAAATGATTAGGGGTCTGGAGCACATGACTTATGAGGAGAGGCTGAGGAAACTGGGATTATTTAGTCTGCAGAAGAAAAAAATGAGGAGGGATTTGATAGTTGCTTTCAGCTACCTGAAAGGGGGTTCCATAGAAGATGGATCTAGACTGTTCTCAGTGGTACCGGATGACAGAACAAGGAGTGATGATCTCAAGTTGCAGTGGGGGAGGTTTAGGTTGGATATTAGGAAAAACTTTTTCATTAGAAGGGTGGTGAAGCACTGGAATGGGTTACCTAGGGAGGTGGTGGAGTCTCCTTCCTCAGAGGTTTTTAACGTCAGGCTTGACAAAACCCTGGCTGGGATGATTTATTTGGGGATTGGCCCTGCTTTGAGCAGGGAATTGGACTACATGACCTCCTGAGGTCCCTTCCAAATCTGATAAGCAGGTTAGGCATCTATCTCCCATTGAATGTCATTGGGACTTAGCCATCTAGCTCACTTAGGAGCTTTGATAAATCCCTTTAGATGCCTGTCTCCATCTTTAGGTGCCTAAATCCCTTTGTAATCCTGGCTCACAGATTAGAAGTTGGGCTGTAGTCAAGTTATCCTGGAGGAGATCCTAGGTCCTGTGCCATGAAGAGTCAGACTAGGAGATCATAATGGCACCTTTTGGCTTGAAATGAATTTTTGCCTCTGGGCCTCAGCTTCTGAGCTGTGCTGGGCTTCTGGGAGTGAGTCCCTGCAAGCCCTTAGGAAATAGACATGGATAGACAGCCTTCTACAGCATCAGTCCTCTAGTGTCTGTGAAGCTCAAAATCAGCTACAGTGAGCAACATGTTTGAATCTAGTTCAGTCAGTTCATTCTCAGGGTGAGAGGCAGTGGTGCTGGAACAATTTTCATAGGGGAGTACTGAAGGCGGAAACCATGTATTTGGGGTGTTATTACTACTTCAAGCCAGGGGATGAGGCAGTATCCCCACCACCCATAGTTCCAGCACCTATAAATGAGGGGTGAAAGGGCTCTTACATAGCAGTGTCTTTCTCTTCTATATACTAAAGTGGTAGGGATGATAGAGTTAGAGAAATAATGACCAAAGAACCCAGGCGCTGGAGGATTGAACGCATCCCACTATGGGGGACAATCCACAGTGACCAGCTCAATAAATTCACTATTTCAATTAAATATATTTGAGGATTAATATGCAGAGCAAATGTAAGGCCTTAAATTTAAATCACAATTTGAACTCTTTAAGGCTTTAGCTATCACTTTAGTCATACATCTAGATAAAAATAAAGTGCAAAAATTTGACTTTGTATCAGAAACCCAAAATCTGAAAAAAATTCAGGATTTGGCAATCAAAACAAATTTATTTTCAACTAAAAGCTGATAAAAATTGAAAATATTAAGTTCTAAACAAAATAAAATTGGAGATTTCAGTTGGGAAAAAAAAGGGGGGGAGGAGATTTTTTTCAAGAATAGCAGATGTTTTCCCTGGACATTTTCTGATGAATTGAAAATCCCATTTTTGAAAAATAAGTGGACAGAAAATCTCCGACCGCCTCTATTTGGAAACTGAGCTTTAAGCAAAGGTGGGAAACATTAATACCTTTAAATAATAAATCAATTTCAAACCCTTTTGTTCTATTGCAACCATATTTATTTCTGTTTCAAAGGAATAGTTAGAGGCAGGTAAAAAATGAGCAATGCCTGCAGACTGTGTTTTGTACACACTAGCACCTCTAACTCAGAATCAGAGTCAAACCAGCCACCTAAAGCCTGTCTATTTTGACCCTGCCCAAGGATATAGAGGAGGTCAATGGGATTGAACCAAGATCTTCTACTTTAACCCCATATCCTCTGTCCCACACTGATGCCAACTAAACATCAGTGCTGTAAACAGGTGCACAGAACATACACATAGTAAAGCACAGACCCTCCTTAACTGAGATCACAGTCCTAGCAGAGAAGGCAGAAAAAAGGGAAGGGGAAACAGAGACACAGAAAGGTGAAGTGATGGGTCCAAGGTCACACAGCAGGTCAGTGGCAAAGACAGGACTAGAATTCAAGTCTCCTGACTGCCGTTGACACACACAGCACAGAGGTAAAGGTACAGAAGTAAATGATAAACTGTAGCAGTAACAGAGGGATGCTCCTAGCCCATCATTACACAGAGACACAAGTGCAGCAGGTATCAGGTCCATAAATCCATCTGTAAGCAAGTAGCAGGACATCTGTGCACACAACCTGGTGTGGAATCATCACAGGAGAGCTGGCACTCAGGGCACAAGGTGTGTCCATGTCATGTTTCCCTGGAAAGAGGTATCAGGCTGTGCTGATATTTTCAAAGTTTAGTTTCCTATGCAAGTTATGAGCCTGCTGTTTGAAATAAGAACATACAACTGGAAGGGCCTTCTGGGTAATTGGATCCAATCACCTGATTTTACTGGCAACCCCATCATACTATCCCCATCAAAAACTGATCCAGCCCATGCTAATACTAGTTGGGTTGTTTATCCCCAGCTGCTCCTATTGGGAGGCTGTCCCAGACCCTCCCTCGTCTGCTGGGGACAAACCTTTTTCTCATCTCCAGCCTAAATTTACTCATGGCCAGCTTAGCCTCATTAGTTCCTGTGCTAGCATTATCCTTTAGCTCTTCTCCCTCCCTGGTGTTTATCTCCTGATCTATTTATAGAGAGTGACCACACCCCTCTCAGCCAGCATTTTTTTGTTTGTTTGTTTTTTGTCTAAACAAGCCAAACTCTTTTAGGCTACAACTACACTACAAGCTAGGGCTAGATGTATGAGTATAAATCACAGTGCAGCCACAGTAGCATGGGTAGAACCATAGCTTAGTCATACCACGTGTCTTGTCTGAACCTCAGGGTCATCTACTCAGAATGGCTGCCCATGCTACCATAACTATACAGTATTTATTCTTCTGCTAGCTCTCACTGAGGCATCTCAAGGACGTGGACCCAAGCTGGGACTCACTCCCCTGGCTTGTAGTGTAGATATAACCTCACTCTTCTCTTGGAAAATAGCTCTCCATTGTCGCAATAGGAGAATTGTCATTCCTAAGAATGTAGACCAGCCCTCACAGGTGCTTGTCCAACCTGTTCTCCAAAAAATCCTCCAGTGATGGGGATTCCAAACCCTCTCTTGCATTCCTCAAACATAAGTTATTGGGCTCAAGACGCGGTAAATGGGCTGTGATCTATAGGAGGTCAGAAGACCCAGACTGGGTGAGCTAATGGTCCCTTCTGGCCTTAAATTCTATGAATATTCTGCAAAAATTTCCATTTATGAGACCTAGGGTCCTGATCTCCTAGGGACCTTTAAAATTCTAAACTAAAGCCTGTTTTCAGTCTCTTGCTAGTTTGGTCCTTAACTGAGAGCCCTCAAGAACTAAATCTTTCTGTTTACCTATAAAGCAAGTGCACTCATCCAAGGCAGTGTGTCTGACACCTAACCTGGATGTGTCACGTCTAGGGAGAGGACAGGAGGTTGGTCTAAGACTAGAGCTGCAATTTTCTAAGAGACGTGAGGAGTTAAATGCAAGTTCCCAAGGACTCTTTTAACTCCATTAGGCCCTACTCCAGAAGGGAGCCTCAGTGTTCACTCTTGGACAATATACCCACCACCAGTGCCTCTGGAACTTTATGCAGGAGATCCAGTTTGTTGGAACATATTCCTGGCAGAGGAGGTATCTAGGAATCTGTGCAGAACCTGTTTGGGAGGGAAGAGCATGGCGGGTTGGGGTATCTGGCCTTACATTTGGTTTTAATCTGGATAATTCCCATTTTGTGTGGCTAGTCCCCTGTCTGATACTGAGACAAAACCAGATGTGGTTTTGTCCAGTATCACAGATAAGAGTTGCATGCAAGTTCACACTGGCTCGTGGGGACCCGCAAGCAGGGGTGGGGCCTCAGCTTTCCCAGAAATACCAGAATGTCTGGTACTCTGGGAATGTGTCAATGGCCAACCAAGTTGAGGGAAGAGGGGAGCAAGATTTTTCCAAGCCATTGGCAGATTGTTTAACTCAGCTAAAAACATAGCAGCATCTGTCACGAATAGGGTGAGGAAACCATTTTCCATTGATGAGTTACTTTGACCAGCTCTACCAACCTGAGGTGAAAGCAACACACACACCCCTGCCCATGCCATGCATCTTTGGTCTCCAGAGTGCAGAGAGACTAGGAATGGGCATTGCTGAGATGATCCAGGAATAAAACTGCTCCTCCTCTCTCTAAAGAATTCTTCCCCCTTAGGTCTCACTCCCGTTGCTGTTCTGCAGTAGCTTGTCAGGCAATATCAGCTTCTGATTAGTGCAGAAATAAGGTCCCCTGAAATTCTCAGGCCACTTCCGCATATGTGAGAGTTACCATCTAATCTAGGCTGGCTCCCGGGGGACTCAACCAGAGACATCTAGGGCCCAAAGTATGAGCTTCTACAGCTTGAGCTGAACAGCCAGGCTGCCTAACAGCCTCCTATCCTCTAGGTGGGGCACAGAGAGGCCTCATAACATGCACTGTCCATGGGTGGGGTTTATACAGCAACACTGCACAGCTGCAGGAGTCAAAGGCTTCATTTGAGCTAGAGTCACCTCCCTCAGCCAGGAGGACAGGGAGACACAGACAGTTGTACTAATGCAACGCTATGGACTCTACTGGAGTTTATTCTCTGTGTGGCCCCTTCTTCTCTTCCCCATACATGAACATCCATAAATTCACAGTCATAGAGTTCAAGGCCAGAAGGCATGACCAGATCATCCAGTCTGACCTGCTCTATGCCAACACCACCCGGCATCCACAGATGAAACCCAACCACTGAAATTAGACCAAAGTGTCACAGCTCTCAGGAGACTAGATGGTTCTGTGCCACTGGCAGACAATAGGAGAAACCAAGGGGCACCAGTGCCCAAAGCCCCCGCAATGGCAGGGAAATGATTGAGATACATCCAGAAAATCCTGGCAAGTGACCCACACCACAGGCTGCGGAGGAATGCCGACCCCACCTCCCGCAAAGTCCCTGCCAATCTGACTGGGGAGCACGTGGGCAAGACCAAGCCAGCCAAACTCCCGAGTGAGAGAGAATGGCTCAATGACACCTCAGAGCACTGGCACATCCCACCCATTGGCCTATTTCCAGCTAGGGCTGCCCCGATGCTTCAGAGATTAAAAAAAAGGCCTCCCAGAATACACTGGTTGGGACAGAGGAATCCCTTCCTGACACCTGCCAGTGGGAAGACGAAACCCTGAAGCATGAACTTTTAGAAACATAAGACATACGCTACAAGTGAGACCCAGGGCTGTTGAGGCTGGCCCCCCACCATCACAAGCAGCCCCCTCATACAGTCCCACTCAGACATGTGTCCAGCTCTCTCTTCAAACAAATTCAGTCATTGGACCCCCATAACTACTGCTCCAGAATCTCTCCCCGCTGGTGGTTAGAAACCTCCCAGTAATTTCTAGCCAGTCTTTCCATCTCTCTCACACCTGAATGTACACGTGAGCCAGGCTAACATAGTCTGGCTCCTTGTCTTCCTCTAGTGGTTAGGCCACGAATGATGGTTTATAAGACAATGGGCCCAGTCCCCAGCTGGTGGCAATGGATATACAGTTCCACTGGAGGCAGTAGGTCAGATCCACAGATTCTGCAAATTGCTTTTGTTCCACCAAAGTCAATGGAATTACACTGATGTGTTGAAGAGATACCCCAAATGTCTTCTCATCTATGCCAGTCTTACACCAGTCTGACTCCTCTGGTTCCAATTAAACCACTCCTAATTTATACACACAAGCAAGACAACTCCCATCATTATTTTCAGTGGCCACGGAACAGGTGGTAGTGGCGAAGCTGTGCAACGGGTATTGTTTGGCACAGAATGAAAGTCTGATTCGCACACACAATTTACACCCATTTAACTCCAAAACTGGACCAGATTTTCTACTGGTGTAAATCACCATAGTGGCAGTGACATCAACGGAGTTAATCTGGATTTGGATTGGTGCAAAAATCAGATGTGTTTGAATGCAAGCTGTGTGCTCATAGAAATAGCTGACATTAATAAACAGATACTATGTGAGCAAACTTTAATTAGATAAAAACAAAAACAAAAATTCTTGGTGATTTACCTACACCCACTAAGTCTCCTCAAGGCAGCTTTGATCTCTTTGTTCCTCATGCTGTAGATAATTGGATTCATGATTGGTGTAAATACAGAATAGAGAACTGTCGCCATAAGATATAGAGGAGATGGAGAGTTGGAGGTGGGTTTCAAGTAGGCAAAGATGCCAGTGCAAACAAACAAGGAGACGACAGTGAGGTGAGGAAGGCAAATGGAGAAGGCTTTATGCCGGCCCTGCTCAGAGGGGATTCTCAGCACTGATTAGAAGATCTGAACATACGACACAGTGATAAAAATAAAGCAGCCTAAGACTAAACACACACTAAAGGCAAGAACCCCAATTTCATTCAGATATGAGTTAGAGCAGGCAAGGTTGAGTAGGTGGGGGATCTCACAGAAGAACTGATCCACAATGTTGCCTCCACAGAAGGTCAATGCAAATGTGTTCCCGGTGTGTAGCACAGAGTAGAGAATTCCACTGATTCAGACACAGGCTGCCATTTGGACACAAGCTCTGCTGTTCATCATTGTGTCATAATGCAGTGTTTGGCAGATGGCGACATATCGGTCATATGCCATGACGGTGAGAAGGGAAAAATCCACTCTGAAAAAGAAGAGGAGGAAAAAGACTTGGGCAACACATCCAGCATAGGAAATGGACCTGTTGTTCATGAGGGAGTTGGCCATGGATTTGGGGACAGTGACAGAGATGGAGCCAAGGTCTAGGAGTGACAGATTAATCAGGAAGAAGTACATGGGGGTGTGAAGGTGGTGGTCAAAGGCTATGGCCATGAAGATAAGAAAATTCCTCATTAGGGCTGCCATATAAATCACTAGAAACTCCACAAAGTGCAAAATCTTCAGCTCCCAAACATCAGAGAATCCCAGGAGAAGGAACTCAGTCAAGGTGGTTCCGTTGGACATTTTCTTTCTCAGGACATTGTGTGGTGATTGCAGAGGGAGGGACAAGAGCAAGGGCCAGGATTAGATCAGTAAAATACCTCTCCTTTTGAGACATCCACCTTAATTTCCTTGAGTCAGACCCTTAGCTTGTGAAGATTGGTGTAATATGGGAATAAAGATGGAGGAAACAGTCCCAGTGACTCCAGTGGAGTTACTCCTGATTTACACTGGGGTGAGAGAAAATAGTATCAACTCAATAGACTCCAGTGCAGTTACTCATAATTTACACCAAGGTGATGGAGAGGAGAATTAGGAACAAATGTTTTGAGGTATTTGTATACCTTTGTCACCCAGAGGTGGGCAAACTCTGGATAATGGTGTATAAATGTTACTATTCTCAGTTTTCTGAGGGGAATCAGGTGTCTGCCTGTACAGATTCTGCTGTCAGGGCCACTGCTGCAAATGTGGGGTAATTTCACTGCATGCCATGGAATTACTCCCCATTTATACTGCTCTAAATGGGAGGAGCATCTCACATGGAGGTGACCAAATCCAGCCATAATTACACAGTAAACTCAAGACAGGAATGCAGCTCAGGAGTCCTGATGCCCCTCCCCCCGTTCTAGCTTGATTCTCAAGCTCATTGTGAAAAACAAATGTTCTGGCTCCCCTCCAGCTTCTCTGTCCACTCAATTAACCTTCTTCCAGAGCTTGGAAGAGAACCCAGGACTCCTGATTCTCAGTTCACCATCTGCACTAACCCACTAAATCTAACACCCCTCCCGGAGCTGGAAATACAGGCCAGGAGTTCTGGCTCTACCCACTGGACTCAACTCCCTCCCAGAGCTGGGAACACAAGGGATGTGTCTCAACTCTCAGTTCCCTCCTCTAACCATTACTTCAGACTGCATCTCAGCCTCTGTCCCAGTGACTCTCCATTGCCATCAGGAATGACTGCTGCGAATGACAATGGACAGTCATTGGGCCAGCACATGTGAGAGAGAGTGATTCTCCAGCGTGGTAGTTGGGTCACTCACCTGGTGTCTGGAAGCGTTCAAATCCCTGCTCCAGTGCTTATTTAATTATTGATACAACGTGGAGCAGCTTGAAGAGGAGAGACTGAGAAAGTCTCATTTCAGAACAGCTCATAGCCTAGTGACTCAGGCACCCTCCTGTAAATTGAGAATTCAAATCCCTTCTCATCTTCAGTCAGAGGGAAGAATTGAACCTGAGTTTGTCACAAGCCAGCAGAGTGCCCTAATCACTCAGCTTGAAGCTATGAGGGGTGCCTGTCCCACAGTCCTTATGAGAGACAGAAATAGAATTGGCCACTTCTGGGCTGAACTTCCTGCCAGAGCCAGATATATAACTCAGGAGGCCTGGCTCTCAGTCCCCGCTACTCTTACCCACTAGACCCCAACACCTTTCCAGACCTGGGGAGAGAACCCAGGAGTCCTGGCTCCTAGTCCCCACTACTCTAACCCACTTGACTCAACTGCCCTTGCAGCAATGTAATAGACTGAAGAAACAATAAACTGAGAACTTGACACAAGCTGATGCTAGATAGATAGATAGATCTAACAACAAACTAACAAAGAGACACGAGTAAGAAAAGAACAGATACAGAGAGTGAGAGAGAAACACAGAACAAACCCAAACTAACAGGTAGATAGAGAAGTATAAACAAACTAATATAGAGAGAAAAGGATAAACAGACAGACAGACAGCAATAACAACAAACTAATGTATACAGAGAGAAAAGTAACAATGAGCTGATAGTGTTAGTCACATTCTAAAAAAATGTGTGTCAATTTGATCAATTCCCTCACTCCCTTTCCTAAGGTAAATGCTTTGGACTGCCTCAGTTTCCCATGCCCAAATTGATGTAAGAGTGACACTATGAATAAAAAAATCTATTGTCACTCACAATTTCATCCTTAAAGTGCCACTGTGTGACCCACAAATATGTTTCATTGCAAGAGCAAACTTACGGAGCTGGTCTGTGTGGATATCCTTTCTCCTCCAGCTACACACCGCAAATGGTTCCTCCTGTCTCTCTAGCCCCATGCACGCCCCTGTATCAGTCAATCTCTCTATCTAATGCCCTTATCACTTTACTATGAGAGGCCTCCACCACACTGAGGCTGAGCTCCTGGAAATACATTGAGATCTGTGCTGTCTGCAGATAAGCTGTGTGTCAAAAAGGCTGGTGCTGCAGAAAGGTGATTTATCCATGTCTGTTTTCTTTGGGCTTGTGAGACTCACTCCCTGGAGCCCTCAACAGCCCAGCGGCAACAGTTCATTTCTCTTGCCCTCTACTTCCCTGAAGAGTTTTCAGAAACAAAAATAAACACAATTACAATGAGGCAGCAGGATCTAAAGGAAAGATTGTGAGTCAAACACTAAGGGCACACAGGACTTATTCCTGCCTCTGACCTGCTGTGTTACCTTGAGAAAGTCATTCTCTAGGGCTGTTTTTTCCCTTCTTCCCTTTGCCTGTCTTTTCTACTGTAGGTTCCTTGGGGAGGATACTGTGTCTTACCTAATATAATGGGCCTCTCATATTAGGTTCAAGTATCAGATAATT
The DNA here is from genome assembly GCF_020497125.1 of Mauremys mutica. Classification (NCBI taxonomy): domain Eukaryota; kingdom Metazoa; phylum Chordata; order Testudines; family Geoemydidae; genus Mauremys; species Mauremys mutica. The sequence goes on along the minus strand of NC_059083.1, from coordinate 48,871,278 downwards.
AATTAATTAATTGATTAAAAGCTAAGGTCCATGGTGTCCTGAGATCTGATCCCAGCTATTCCTCTGGCTTTGTTCAGGCCCTTCACCGCTCCTTTCCTCAGTTTGTCATGTGTCCGGCCAGTACCACCTGATTCAGAGGAAAGTCTAAGAGGCCCTATAGAGGACCGTCCTCAAATAACCTGCCCATGGTGGAGTCTCATCATCATCATCTTGTGAATGGTCTATTGCGTGAAGAAGATGAATTTCTTCCCCTCATAGAGTTTTATTTACTACAAAGTAACTGCATGCTCTCATTATCCAGATAGGCTGGAATATTCAAAGGAACCTACTGGATTTGTGTGTCTAAATCCCATTGGCTTTGGACAGGAGAGAAGTGCCCTACTCCATTAATCCTCTTTGAATATCTCTCTTAGTTTATTATTAATTATTTATTTTGTCAATTCCATCACTGACCGTTTCAAATCAAGATTGGATGTTTTTCTAAATGACCTATAAATATAGATTATTTTGCAGATATTCTGTGGGCTGGGTTATACAGGAGGTCAGATTACACAGTCACTATGGTCCCTTCTGGCCTTGGAATCTATTAATCTAATTTGATCTCCACCAAAAATAGGAACAAAATTTCTCCCCAAACCTCACAAATTGGTAGATATTTTTTTAAAGATTCTAAATGTCTATGAATTAAAAAAAAGGATTCTGATCCTCTCCCCTGTTTTTGACTAGATCTATTAAAATCAATTCCAGGAGCTTTTAGCTTAATTAGGCAACACCTCAGAGTAGCACAACTCCACCTCTCTCTTGGCGATGTAGACTATTTTGAGTTCACGGAGGGGCCAACATGGCCACCAAAATTCCAATTACGTTTAATGGGAATTTGATATCCCAGTCCCTTAGGTGAAAATCTCCACCCATAGTTTTACAATCAAAACCTGCAATTTTTTTCTGGTGGGATTTTTAAAGCCATTATTCAATATTTTTATTAACAACTTGGATAACGGAGTAGGGAATTTGCTTATAAATCTTGCAGATGAAACCAATCTGGGAGGGACTGCAAACACTTTGGAGGACAGGATCAGAATTCAACATGACCTTGACAAATTGGAGTATTAGTCTAAAATCAAAAAAGAGGAAATTTAATAAAGACAAGTGCAAAGTTCTTCTCTTCCCAAGGAAAGATCAAAGGTAGAACTACAAAATGGGGAATCACTGGCTAGGTGGTGGCATAACTGAAAAGGATCTAAGGGCTAGAGTGGATCACAAATTGAATATGAGTCAACAATGTGACGTAGTTGCGAAAATATCATTTGTATTTGCATGTATTAAAAAGAGTGTTGTATGTAAGACATGGGAAGTAATTGTCCCGCTCTACTTGGCACTGGTGAGGCCTCAGCTGGAGTACTGTGTCTGGTTCTGGGTGCCACACTTTGAGGAAGATGTGGACAGATTGGAGAGAGTTCAGAGGAGAACAGCAAAAATGATCAAAGGTTTAGATAATCTGACCTATGAGGAACAGTTAAAAAAACAGGCACCCAGAGGAATGGGGTTTGATCTGGAAAAGAGTACCAGCAACCTCAGTCTGTAGCACAATACAAGAAAATTTATTTAAAATACTGTTTGAATGGTACCTCACACAGTCAGGTTAAGTATAAATATACACTTCTACCCCGATATAATGCGAATTCGGATATAACATGGTAAAGCAGTGCTCGGGGGGGTTGGGGGGGGGGGAAGGGCTGTGCACTCCAGTGGATCAAAGCAAGTTCATTATAATGCGGTTTCAGCTTTAACGCAGTAAGATTTTTTAGCTCCGAGGACAGCGTTATATTGAGGCTGAGATGTATATATATATATGGACTAAATGGGGATAAATGTTAGAAAAATTGTGGTGAAAGAGGAGATTTGATGCATTGGACATGTCCAGTCACTAGTGAGTATTGTACACAATCCATAAAAAAATGACCCAATTGTTGGATATTTATGATCTAATAACCTTCTGGTGATTGTCCTGGGGCTTCCTGGTGGAAATGGTCACACAAAATGAAATGAAAAATTAACCTCTGATCTTGCTAGTAACTGCTCAGCTATTAGTAACCTCTCAATGGGAAAATAGTCCAACCATTGAGGAATGGTTCAAAACAATATGGGAGGTTGGTTATGGAAAAATTAACCCAACAATTACATATTCAGTAAAATAGACAGAGGACAGATAAATACTTAGATAATTCGTTACCTCTTATTCAGTGCTCAAAGTATATTCTCCTGCAAAAACAAAACAAAACAAAAAGAAAGCACACCTGTCCAATTCTTTGCATATGACCATTTGATAGACATACCTGATCTGTTAATATGTGAATACAGAAATGTCACTCACTTTAATAAAATCAACAGAAATGACATAGCAGTTGTAATGATTCTCACTCTGTACTATGGTAAAAGCCTGTTAAATAGAAAGATCTGTTGAGTATATTCCTGTCTGATGTCTCTTTAAACCAAAGTTCACTGTTGTAATGATTGTTTTGTTTCTGATATTTACATGATAAGGATTTGTAAACTTGTTAAAACTTCCTAAATAAACAGTTTAAAAAATGGGCATGTTGATCAAGCTGCCAGAGAAACGTTCAGCTCCTAGTTTAGACGGATGTAAATTTGCAGTAAATCCATTGACACTAAAGTAGATTCAATGGATTTATATCAGTGTGAGAGAAGAATTAAGCCCATTCTTAAAATTTGCACTGATCAGCCGTTAAAAAAATGGCATTGTCAGTTGAAGTGTAAAACAATTGACCTTTTTTGGAATGAAACGTTTTGATTGACCAGGAGAAAACAACTTTTCATTTAAAATTTTCCTTAATTTTACTTCACAATATGGTCAACATTGAAAGAAAATGTTTAGATTTTGTCAAATGAAACCTGAAACAAAATTGTTTTTGAATTTTTGATTCACCTAAAGTTTGGAAAATACCATTTTCAGTTTGACCCACAATTATTTTTTTCTGAGTTTTCAAAACTGCCAGTGAAATGAAAAATCTATTATTCGCTCAGCTCTACTTGGATTTTGCTTCCCGCGTATCATGGAGAATTTGATGTGCTAGATTAGGAGCAATAAAGAAGGAGGAAGGTCAAACTCACACAAACATCCATGCAGTATTTTCTATACACTGATGCACACACACACACTCTTCACACAAGCAGGCACACATGTATTATCCAACAAGCAAACACTCACTTTAACACCCCACTGTAAATGCACCAAACACACTCTTTCCCCCAGCACAAAAACAAATATAGCACACGCTAGCTCTTACACACAAACACAACACCTTTATGTCCCAGTTTAGATGGTGTACTGTGTATAGTGATGTTACAAAACAAGGAACCAGATCTGAGTTTGGCAATGAGAACAAAACACTTTGAGGGCCAAGGCATCAGTTCCCACACTTGGGAATATGAACTGGCAATGCATGGAGTGGAGGGCGGGGGGGGGGGGTGGCTGTCTACAACTCTCTCCCACAAGCAGCTCCCCAGCACTGAAATGGAAACATGGGAACCCATCGGAAATTTGCTGGCTTTTTGGTGCTGATGCACTGCATGATCTATCTCTTTATTCCCATATATAATCTGTTGCCTCGCTGTCTTAAACCTTCTGTCTGAACTATGTAGATCCATCACTGTGACATTTAAGGAATGTGTAGGTCTGCTGTCATTTCTCCTATATGAGATTATTTATTTATATTGCCATCAGAATACACCCAATATTATTACCTATCTTTGGTGAAAAAGTGACAGCTGTGCAAAATCTGCACAGGGCCTGCCTTCTCCTAGAGTGAGGCCAAAGCAGTGTGGTGGTTTATTTTTGTTACCACCTTTGAGATGCTTTGGGGTCGGATGCCTGTTGTTTATTGGCTCCAGGTCCGTATTCCCGGGTAGCATTTTTGCCTTTCTCCAAAGTATGTAAGAGAAGACAACTGGGTTTGGAATATATGTAGCTGATTGTAACGGGTTGGGACTCACCCCCACGGCGCCTCCTGCTGGTAACTCTGGGAATTAGCTCTTTCCAGTGGAGCGCCCCCTCTTGGTGGTGTCCCATCCATTGTTCTGTCCTCTGTCGTTGTCTTTTAGTCTCTCAATGTGGCACAAATTGCCTAGTCCTCGCTCTTGTCCCTTGTATCAGGGACGGACCGCTCGTGCCCACATTCTCCACCATGTATAATGGGTTCAGGACTCACTCCAGCGGCGCCTCCTGCTGGTGACTCTGGGAATTAGCTTTTCCAGTGGAGCGCCTTCTGCAGGCTGGTGATGTCCCATCCATCGTTCTGTCCTCTGTTGTTATCTCTGGACCCGCGTTGCTGCGTGCTCGGCAGCATCCTCTTCGAGGCCACTGCCCTCCGGCAGTGCCCCTTAGTCCATCTGCACCCCCTTCCGGGGGTCCGTGATCAGCAGTCCCACACCCCAGTCACTATGTCCAACCGCCCTTTGAGTCCAATCCCTTTTGTCAGGGATCTGGCGTAGCAAGATGGCCGCTCCCTACGGCCAATGGCTGGGTGCACTGCAAGGAGTGAAGGGGGGGACCCAGGCCCGCCCTCTACTCTGGGTCCCGGCCCAGGGACCCTCTGGCGTCAGCCTCGCTGTCCTTCTCTCCCCTTCCGCTGTCTGTTTCCCTGGGCCGCTTCCCCTACGGCCCCTTGCACCCGCTAGGCCCTTCCCTTCAGGGCCTGCAGTCTGGCAGGCTACAGGTTCAAGCTCCCTAGCCTTCCTGAGCCTGGCCAGCACTGCGCTGTCCGCAGTGCTAGTCTCCTCCCTTGGAGACTGACCTTCCCCTGTCGAAGGCCTGGGACAGACTGACTGCTCCTGCTCTGGGCAGTCTTTTTATATGCCTGAGCCTGGCCCTGATTGGCTGGCTCTAAACTGGGCCGTGATTGGCTCACAATAAATCACTCTCTGATTGGGTCACTGTCTGCACAGGCGCCCTGGCCTGCTGCAGCCCATTCTCACAGGGAGTGGGGCAGTCCTCCCCACTACACTGATGTATTGATCTATAGTTATAAATTGCAGAACAAGCCTATTTAGAAGCCAGATTTTGAGTTACTTATAGGTGTTTAATCAAGCAAGACTCTGGTTGGGCCAGACTGGGATTTCAGTGACACCAGAGTAAAGCTGAAGTCATTGGAGTTATTTTGGCTTCATTCCTGAGATCAGAATTTCCTCCACTATGAGTTTTGCCTGAATAAAGACAGAATAAAAACTGTCCTCCTCATTGTACCAGTTTTGCAGTGGTGTAAACCCACTGAAATCAGTGGAGTCACAGTGGCATAAATCTGGTAGAATGGAGAGGACATTATAGCTCAAGGACTTTAAGAGTTTTTTTTAAAAATCACTCTGGTTATTATTTCTTGTTCACGTGCAACATTTGAATGAGGATTATGCACAATGCATACAACAGCTTTAATCTTTTAGGAAAACTAAACTAATAGTTTACTGTTATGGTCTTTTCTTGCCTATGCAATGCTCTTTCCATTGCTACCTCTATAAATAGTTTTGGAAGAATCAGATTGTTATCAGTAAATATTGGCAAATGTTGATTTCACCATACACACACAAACCAGCGAAAACATATTTCCTTCAACAATCATCATTTCCAGTGAGGCAAAGTAAGAAAAATGCTGCTTGAGAACTTATGAGTGTTTGATTTAAGGTTATTGACTTTGTATATTTTCACGTCGTGTTGAAACGTTGTGCTTTCACAGTTCTCAAGTTTTAACTTTTTGAAACTCAACATGAACTATCATTAAATAATTATTGTCTGACCTCTCCATAATTTTCTGCAACTGTGAAAATTTAAACTGATAAAAATAAAAAATGCTTAATTATAAACATCAATATTATCAGTCAAAATTTTACGTGGATATAAATATACTGCCATGCCTATGTATAAGATAGTATTGTATATGGTCAGGAGTCTTCTTTGATTTTTCTTTTGAGAAGTAGTATCTAAAGTTTTTGTTTTGGTTTGGTTTTTTTAAAGGAATAAAAGTCAGTCCTGGTTCAGCCCTCTTCTGCTGCGTACAAACCTTCTTCGCATCTCCAGCCTAAATTTACTGATGGCCAGCTTATCCGCATTAGGTCTTGTGCCAGCATTGTCCTTTAGCATCAATAGCTCTTCTCCCTCCCTGGTGTTTATCCCCCTGATCTATTTATAGAGAACGACCACATCCCCTCTCAGCCGACATTTTGCTCGGCTAAACAAGACAGATTATTTTAGGCTACATCTACATTACAAGCTAGGGCTGTGATTCCCCAGCTCACGTGCATGCACTTGTGCTAGAAGGATGAGTATATATCACAGTGCAGCCGCAGTAGCATGGGCGGCACCATAGCTTCATCATGCCACATACAAGCTTGTCTCAACCTCAGGGCCACCTACTCAGCATGGCTGCCCATGTACCGGGGCGGCTCCAGACCCCAGCACGCCAAGCGCGTGCTTGGGGCGGCATGCCGCGGGGGGCACTCTGCCGGTCGCCGGGAGGGCGGCAGGCAGCACTGGTGGACCTCCCACAGGCGTGCCTGTGGAGGGTCCACTGGTCCCGCGCGGCTTCGGTGGTGCCGCGGGACCAGCGGACCCTCCGCAGGCACGCCTGTGGGAGGTCCACTGGATCCGTGGGACCAGCAACTGGCAGAGCGCCTTCCGCGGCATGCCACCCTGCTTGGGGCAGCAAAATGTCTAGAGCCACCCCTGCATGCTACCATGACTATACAGGATTTATAATTCCGCTAGCTCTCATCAAGCCATCTCAAGGACATGGACCCGAGCTGGGAATCACTCCCCTGGTTCATAATGTAGATGTAGCCTCACGCTCCTCTCATAAAATATCTCTCCATTGTCGCAATAGGAGGACTATCGCTTCTAAGACTGTAGGATTACCATTGTAATTGGTTCCATATTTACATGGCATTTTATCAAGCTGCATCTGGGGCCAGATCCTAAGATGGTAGAAATGGACACTGCTCGACTGTAAGGGAGCTGTGGCAATTTACACTGGTGTCACAATGCAGTTCACTACGGGTGTGATTGTTAGAGGTGAGGAACACTCTCTCCTGACATTGCCCTTGTCCTTCCCCCTCCCAAGACAGCACACGATGTACTGAGAAAGAAAATGTCCAACCAAACCACCATGACTGAGTTCTTTCTTCTGGGATTTTCCAATGTTTGGGGGCTGCGTATTTTACACTTTATCCTGGTTCTAGGGATTTACCTGGTAGCCCTGACAGGGAATCTCCTTGTTATCCTCCTTGCAGTGCTTGATCATCACCTTCACACCCCCATGTACTTCTTCCTGAAGAATCTGTCCATCTTAGACCTCGGATCCATCTCCCTCTGTCCCCAAGACCATGGCCAACTCCCTGTTAAACACCAGGTCAATTTCTTATGCGGGATGTGTTACGCAAGTCTTTCTCTTCATCTTCTTCACTGTGGTTGACTATGCTTTTCTCACCATCATAGTGTATGACCGATATGTTGCCATCTGCCAACCACTGACTATGACATTATAATGAACAGGAGAATTTGTGTCCAAATGGCAGCCAGTGCCTGGATCACTGCAATTCTCCTCTCTAATCTGCACATTGGGAACACATTTGCAACAACCTTCCGTGGAGGCAACATGGTGGCTCAGTTCTACGGTGAAATCCCCCAAATACTCAAGCTGGCCTGCTCTGACCTGTACCTTGGTGAAACTGTGGTTATTTCCTTTAACATATTCTTAGGCTTAAACTGCTTTGGTTTTATAATTGTGTCATAGGTTCAGATCTTCAAAACAGTGCTGAGAATTCCCTCTGAGGAGGATCAGCATAAAGCCTTCTCCATCTGCCTTCCTCACTTCATTGTGGTCTCCTTGTTATTTTGCACTGCTGTTTTTGCTTACGTGAAGCCCAACTCCCGCTCTCCATCAGTTCTGGATCTTGTGGTGGGTGTGCTTTATTCCATGGTGCCTCCTCTGATGAATCTGATCATCTACAGCATGAGGAACAAGCAGATCAAAGGTGCCTTAAAGAAACTAACTGGGTGGAGGTTATTCACCAAAAAAAATTTCCAGATTTCTCCCATGACCATGCTTTCATTCTCTGTTTCCTTACAGATATAATCAAATGATGACACTATTGTCTCCATGGGAAGGTGATGTGTAATCTTTTTAATACAAAATGCTGCGTTTACAGTGGTAATAATCCAGGCTAAATTCACTGAAGTCAGTGGAGTTACTCTAGGTTTACACGAGTGTAAATCAGAGAAGAATTGATTGATCAATCTAGGTATAAATGGCAAAACAACAAGAACACTTTGTTAACACAGAGTTAAGATTGTCCAGTGATAGTTCAGACCCTTCCAGAATATTGTGTTGTACAGCAAAATTTAAACTTTGGAAAGCCAAGAAATAGAGAGTTAAGATACAAGCTCATGCAACCTTAACTCTGCCCCCTGGAGCTGATAATAGCCCCATGGATTTCTCTGCATTAAACTCCAGCTGCATTCATTGTGTTAGATGTAGCTGACTTGAATGGTGGAGGGAGAAGAGTGGTGTGTTTGTGATATGAGGAGCTCTGGGGATTAGTTGAGGAGCACCATAGACCTGTGTTTGTGATATGGGTATATCTGGTCTCACCCCCATACCCCATGTGTGGGACCAAAGGGAAGAGGTACATGTGTCCCTTGAGGGACATGTCTGCATCATTTCAATACAGAATTGTGTAGGTCATGTCAGTAGCAGGGCCCTGGGGTCATCTTCTCAGCAGTGAGGGGGGATATGAGAGCAGGCTCTGGGTTTAATGAGGGGTAGGGGGAAGTAGAGGTTTAGGTGGTCTCTTGTGTGCAAGTGTGAAGGGGCTGTAAAAGGGGATGTAGTTAAATTGTACCAATGTGGCATTCTGTGGGGGAGCAGGCCCAGTGTTTGAGTGTAGGGCAAGCACAGGTAACATCTGTCCATCTCAGTGACAAGGCAGAGTGGGAGTGTGGGTATTACAGGTGTTGTGGGGCATAGCCCAAAGGGGGCAGAGTTAAGGTTATGTGAGCATTTACTTTAATTCTGTATGACCTAGTTTTCAGAAGTTTGAGTTTTGCTGAATTGGACCTTCTGGACAGGCATGAGCTCTCACTGGGAGACCTTAACTCTGTTTCAATGAAGTTTTTGGCTATTTAATTTCTTAGCTGTTTGAAGAGAAAGAAAAATGTTGGTAGGAGTAAGTAGTCCTTGTGGTGGCTGTAGATAGCAGTACATAAGGATGACGAAAGATGCAAAAGGATCTTTTCAGAACCACCACACAGGGGAGGGATAGCACAGTGGTTTGAGCATTGGCCTGCTAAACCCAGGGTTGTGATTTCAATCCTTGAAAAAGCTACTTAGGGATATAGAACAAAATCAGTGTTTGATCCTGCTAGTGAAAGCAGGGGGCTGGACTCAATGACTGTTCAGGATCTTTTCCAGTTCTAGGAGATAGGTATATCTCCTTTACTTTATTTTATTTCTGGACAGGAGCTGTATACTGTGCCTGTCTGGGCTCCCCTCACATCCACCTCCAGAACCTCTCCAAAAGTGCAGCACAAAGCCAGACACATCTATCTGCCAGTGAAGTGGCCTATTTATCTTTATGAGCTATTCTGAGCTGAGTGAGAACCATTCAGGAGACAGTGCAGCCTGAAAAAATCACTTCAAGAGGTATGAACTGCTCCACTTGTATCAGCATCCCAGTGCCAGCAGGGTCTTCACAGTGTTGTTAGTGCATGCTCCACATGTGCCTCTTCTCAGCTTCACACCCCAAGGAGCGGCGCTTCCCTAGACCCAGCACACATGATCCCAAGATTATGTGAGGGGAGCAGGGAGCATTGGACCCCCATATCTGGGAACCCCCAGATATTGGCACAGACATGGGAGGGGAATGTGGGGATGTCAGGTGCTCCTGTCCCCATTTTCCCCAAGACTGCTGTCACTCACCCTCATGTTATCCTCCCAATCTCCTGACCCCAAAACTGTCTCTTGATCCCCAGCTTGTCTCCTATCCACCCACCTCATTCATCCTCCTCGCTATAATCACCCCTCCTCTCACTGCCCCCAAAACTCCTTTCTTCCTTTCCCACCAACTCTTCTGCCCCCAATCATCCCCCCTCCCAGTGAGCATGTGCATGGGTTATGTATTTTCATTTTAAAAATAGTGTCAGCACCTTCTCAATATTCGGCTGTGCTAAAGTGACAGTTCCCCAAGATTAGAAACCCTTCAACAGAGGCAGATGCCTCCTGTTTTTAGTCACAGACTTCTGCCCAGGGTTAGGTTTTAAGTCACAGGGCCTAGGTTTGTTGGCCAGAACATTCTTCTTTCAGCAGCTGTGGGGCTGCGAGTCAGAAACAGCTTTCATCCAGCTCCTCCTCTCGCCATGCACATGCACAGTGCAATCCGTTCGGCACTACTCCAAGCACTGCAAAGGCTGAGGTGCCTCACTGAGAACTAAACACTGTGGGTAATAACGCTGTCACTTTATTTCCCCCGAGCCCCAGTGAGTGGACTGCACTCTGCTGGGTGGCCCTTGAGCTTTGGAGACCCTGGTGTGAGGATCTGAGCCCCGGTTTGATCTCTAGCTGTGCACAATAAATCAGCACCAAAATGCACCAGCTATAAGAAAAGTTAGAAATACTCCACTGCAGTCAGCTGATTTCCCTCTCACTCACCCTAGTGTAAATCAGGAGTAACCCCACTTGAGTCAATGGGGCTGATTCCCCTGTCACTCATCTCATGGTAAGTCCACGGTGTTATACTGGAGTATGTCTGGTTTCAGGGAGAGAAGTTTCACGCCCTTTGACTCCAAACTCTGCCACATCCTCCACCCCCTGAATGTTCTTACTCTAGTCCCTGAGTGTCTCCTTCCCTCGGCCTCACACAGCCCAGACCCTCAAACAACCCCCCCAGCCCTTAATCCTCTTCCTTCCCTCTTACAACCCTCCAACTCACGGACACTCTCAGTCTCTGTTCTTTGAAATTCCCCCTCCCATGGCCAGAACCAATTCTCCACCCAGAGTTCCTGACTCAGCTTCCTCAGAGATCCCGGCTGAACCCCTCTGCCCACCAGTCCCTTCCTCTGCTCAGCCCCACTCCCCTGACATGGCCCCAGCACCAGGGAACAGCCCCCCACCCCTGCTTCCTTCTGTCCCGCCTCCAAACACCAGACATTCTCTCCGACTTCTCTCCATTGGCCAGCTTTGGCCGCCACTTCCTTCCCACACCACTCTCCTCCTTCCTCTGCCTGGCTCTCTCTAGAGCTGGGGAGGGGTGGGGCGTTCAGTCCCTCATCCCATTTATTCCATCACCTCTCAGCCAAGCCTGCCTAAGGAGGGGAGCAGGGAGCACTCATCTGCAGAGTAGATCCCTGTCTAATAGGAACTGCAGAGACCCAGCAACTCAGGACATCCAGTGAAGGGACACGACAGCGGCTGCTGGATAATACAGTGATGGGGGCATGAGAGAGAGGAATAACCAAACAATCCTGGCAGTGGGTGCATAGATAATTAGCTAGATAGATAGATAGATATGACCGATGATTCCTAACACTGGAGGCTCAAATGCATCGCAAGCTGGGAAAAATTCCACAAAGACCAGCACAGTAAGTTTACCATTTCAATTAAATATGTTAGAGCATTAATATACAGGACTAATTTAAGAACATAAATTTGAATTATGTTTGGAACTCCTTAAGACTTTTGCTATCAAGTTAATCAACCATCTAGAGCCTATCAGCGTTTTTTTTTATCAAAAAAAAATTGGGTTTTCATAGACTCCCCAAAATCTCCAATTATTCATGTTTTGGCAAGTGAGAAATAAACATTTTTTGCAGCAAAACTAATTTTTTTCTGCCTAGATCCACCCCAAAAATGAGTTTTCAGTTTTCCTGTGTGTATAGGTATCCTCAAACATATTTCACGGATACTTCATATATATATATATATATATATATATATATATATATATATATATATATATATATATATAGTGGCAAAGTTCCTCCTCTCCTCTAGTAGGTCCTGCGCTTATTGGCGGATTTCTTCCCCTCAGTGGTTTTCCCCTTGGATGAAACCCATAGTCTGGATCAACTACTCCTATGTCTGATTAGGAGTAGCGGGGCTAGGGGGGAACCCGGGCCCGCCCTCTACTCCGGGTTCCGGCCCAGGGCCCTGTGAATTGCAGCAGTCTCTATAGTGCTACTTGTAACCGCTACAGCTCCCTGGGCTACTTCCCCATAGCCTCCTTCAAGTACCTTCTTTATCCTCACCACAGGATCCTTCTGGTGTCTGATGCTGCTAGATTGTATGGTGTTTTCCTCAATCCTCCAGTAGTACCCCCTCTCAGTTCTTAGTTCCTTCTGTCTCTTGCTCCCAGCTCCTCATGCACACTTCTTTCCTCTGGCTCCTCCTCCCTAGACTGGAGTGAGCTCCCCTTTTTATACCAGGTGCCTTGATTAGCCTGTCCTGATTGGCTGCAGGTGCTCCAATCAATGTAGCTCTCTCCGGTGCCTTCTAGAAAGTTCTTAATTGGCCCCAGGTGCCTTGATTAACCTGGAGCAACTGCCATTTTGGTTCCCATGGTACTAGGGATTTGCTTAGCCTGGAGCTAACATACCTGCTCCTCAATACTTTCCTGTAGCCATCCGGCCTTGCTCCATCACATATCCCCCCCCTCTGCTCAACACCATAGGGTTGGGCAACTTGGGACGCCATGCAGTGGGCTCGTGAAAGACCATCAGCGTTGCCGTGGTGGCATCCAGCCCTATGCCATATACGGAACTGGAATGGTTGTAGGGATAAGAACCACCTGGTGACCCTCACATTCTTTCCCTTATTTCGCTGCATCCACTGGAGGGGAGCGTGGTCCGTCACAAGAGTAAATCGCCGGCCCAAGAGGTAATAACGCAACGTCTCCATGGCCCATTTGACAGTGAGGCATTCTCTCTCGACTACTGCATACTTCTGTTCTCGTGGGAGCAGCTTTCTGCTTAGGTAGAGAATCGGGTGTTCTTCATCTCCAATCATTTGTGACAGAACTGCCCCCAACCCCACCTCAGAAGCATCTGTCTGTAAAATAAATTCCTTGGTAAAGTCTGGGGCTATGAGTATGGGGTCATTACAGAGGGCCATCTGAAGGTCTACAAACACCCCCTCTGCAGCGTGGGTCCACTTTACCATATCTGGACCTTGAACCTTCACCAGATCCGTTAGAGGACTTGCCCTGCTGGCGAAGTGGGGAATAAACCGACGGTAGTAGCCTACTACGCCTAGGAATGCACGGACCTGCTTCTTTCGGGTTGGCCGGGGCCAGTTTTGAATCGCTTCTAGTTTATTAGTTTGGGGCTTCACTATACCCCTTCCTACAATATATCCCAGGTACCTAGCCTCTGCTAGTCCTATGGCGCACTTAGCAGGATTAGCGGTGAGGCCAGCCCGCCTTAAGGTGCGTAGCACTGCCTCAACCTTCTCCAAGTGGGTTCCCCAGTCTGGTGTATGGATGATGACATCATCTAGGTATGCAGCTGCATAACTAGTATGGGGGCGCAGCAGCTTATCCATGAGGCGCTGGAATGTGGCTGGGGCCCCATGTAACCCAAAAGGGAGAACAGTGTACTGGAATAGCCCGTCTGGGGTGGAGAATGCTGTCTTTTCTTTAGCTTCTTTGGTCAGGGGAATCTGCCAATACCCTTTTGTCAGATCCAGTGTAGTCAAGAAACGGGCACTACCCAGTCGGTCAACCAGTTCATCGATGCGTGGTATGGGGTATGCATCAAACTGGGATACTTCATTCAGTCGGCGAAAGTCATTACAGAATCTTGTGGTACCATCAGGTTTGGGCACTAGAACAATTGGACTGCACCACTGACTCTAGGATTCTTCAATAACGCCTAATTCTAACATTTTCTTTACTTCAGCCTTGATTTCTTCTCTTTTGGCTGCTGGGATTCTGTAGGGTCTCAGTGTTATTTTGGCTCCAGGGATCGTGCGGATATGGTGATAGGTCTCAGTTGTCCGCCCCGGTTTTGTAGAGAAAACATCTCGGTTACGATTAATCATATCGGTTGCCTCGATCTTTTGGATTGGCGTCAAGTCGGGTGATATCTTTACTTGCTCATGTACGTTATCCTCCTGGGGAAGAGTCTCTCGGGTGACTAAGCATGCCTCTCGATCATGCCAAGGTTTTAGAAGATTGATGTGGTAAATTTGCTCCGGTTTTCTGCGGCCTGGCTGCAGTACCTTATAGTTTACCTTTCCCACGGCTTCAATTACTTCATAGGGTCCCTGCCACTGGGCCAACAGCTTGCTTTCTGCTGTGGGCACAAGGACCATTACTCGATCCCCCGGTTGGAACCGTCGAAGCTTTGCTTGGCGGTTATAATGGGTCCGTTGGGTCTCCTGTGCTTTTTCCAAGTGTTCTCATACAATGGGTGTAACCTGGGCTATCCGATCCCTCATCTGTAGTACATGCTCAACTATGTTCCTTCCAGGATTTGGCTCCTCTTCCCAGGCTTCTCTGGCTATATCCAATATGCCTCGGGGGTGGCGCCCATATAGTAGTTCGAATGGAGAGATTCCTGTGGAGGCTTGTGGAACTTCCCGGATGGCAAACATGAGGTAAGGCAATAGGGTATCCCAGTCTTTCCCATCCCGGCTCACCACTTTCCTGATCATGGCCTTGAGGGTCCTATTGAACCTTTCCACAAGGCCGTCTGTTTGTGTGTGGTATACAGAGGTCCGTAGGGCTTGTACATGGAGCAATGAACAGAGATCTTTCATCAATTTAGACACGAAAGGTGTCCCTTGATCAGTCAGCATCTCCTTGGGAAGCCCAACCCGGGAAAAGATCTGTACTAACTCCTTAGCTCTTGTCTTGGAAGCTGTGTTGCGTAGGGGGACAGCTTCCGGGTATCGGGTTGCATAGTCTAGTACAACCAGCACATGTTGGTGGCCCCGAGCTGTCTTCTCTAGGGGCCCAATCAGATCCATGGCTATGCGTTCAAATGGTACCTCTATTATTGGAAGAGGTATCAAAGGGGCCCGTAAGTGTGGGCGAGGGCTATGTAGCTGACACTCTGGACAAGAGGTGCAGTATCGCCTGACATCTTCATGTATTCCTGGCCAGAAGAACCTCCGCAGGATCCTGGCCTGGGTTTTCTCTACCCTTAAGTGTCCTCCAAACAAGTGACTGTGGGCGAGGCTCAATATGGCTTTTTGATGTTTTCGGGGCACCAGAAGTTGATGTATCTCCTGCTCCTGCATTTGCACCACACGGTACAGGAGATCTTTCTTCACTATAAAGTAGGGTCCTGGACCTCAGACCTTCCCCTCCACTGGTATCCCATCTATCTCAGCCACCTCTTTCCTGATGTTATCATATCTGGGGTCCTCTGCCTGGTCCCGTCCGAACGTCTCTCTCCCAGGACTAACCTGCCTGAGCTCCCAGGAGCCGGCTTCTGCTTCTTCCAATGGCCTGTCGCCCTCATGGCTGGGGCCAGCCTCCGGCTCACCTTCCGTGTTGGTAGTTTCACTGTTGGCTGCTCGTGCCCGTCTGCCTACTAGCGCAGTCTTCTGGCCTTGGGTCAAGATCTAGGTTCCCAAAGCCTTCGCGGCCTTCCTTTCTTTTTTTGTCTTCCGGGCCTTTTGGGGGGCTGAGAATAGATCCTGAGAAAACTCAGAAAACATTGGGGGTTGACATTCCCCCAGTGATGAGTCGCTGTCAACAGGGTCTCCACTTCCCTGCAGCCTCTCAGGGGGAAGTAAATTATCAAACCCTGGATAGTCTCTCCCAATAACTACAGGATATGGGAGTTTAGGTACAATGCCCACTGTCACCTCAATGGCGTTCCCCTGAACCTCTATCTCCACTGGGATGGTGGGGTATTGGCTCATGGCCCCATGCACACATGTCACTGCTACATGTTTGGCTTGCAGCAGCTGGCTACTTTTTACCAGCTTACCCGATATAAGGGTGATAGCACTTCCTCAGTCCACCAGTGCTGTAGTCTCTGTTCCATTTATCTTCACTGGCCTGGTATAGTTATGTGGGGCTAACGCAACGCCCGCCAGGTGGATAAGGGAGCATGGGACCTCCCAATCCCCCAAGTTGCATTGCATAGGCTCTTCGGTGCTGGGACACTGTGCTGCTATGTGTCCCCACTCCCCACATGCATAACATCTATAACTATTTCTAGTCAGTCTCCCATCCTGTGGGCTAGGGGTTTTAGTCACAGGGTTCTCTCCACTCAGGCCAATCCCTTCCTTCTGGAGTCTCTGTTGGTTTTCAGCCCCCCTCTTCCTCCACCTAGGACTCCCCAGGGGTTTAGCTGTCCCTCCTTCCAGGGTTGGGGTTGGGTGTTTGCTATGGAAGGGGCTTTCCTTGCGTAGTTGGGTCAATTCCCTGGCTGTCATGCGTCTTTCTATCAGCGTGATCATCTCATCATAGGTGCACGGATCGTTCTGGCCTACCCATTTGCGGAGATCTGGTGGCAGTGCCCTCGTGTACCGGTCGATGACCAGAACCTCTAGTATCTCTTCCGGACTCCGGGATTCTGTTTGCAACCACTTTCGTGCGAGATGGACGAGGTCATATAATTGGGATCGTGGTGTTTTGTCTTCCCGGTACCGCCACTCATGATACCGCTGGGCCCGTACTGAGGATGTTACCCCAGATCTGGCCAAGATCTCTGCCTTCAGCTGGGAGTAGTCTGCTGCAGCTTCTTCAGGCAGATCATGGTAGGTCTTCTGGGCCTCCCCACACAGGAACGGGGCAAGGATGCTAGCCCACTGATCTCGAGGCCAGGCCTCCCGTAGAGCTGTCCTCTCAAAGGCCAGAAGGTATGCCTCTACATCATCTTCCCTCATCATTTTCTGCAGCCAATGAGCCATGTCCCATCATGCCCACGACTCATTTCTGCAAGGGTCTTTACCTGGCTTACCAGTTCCTGCAACATAGCTCGGTCTTGAATAGCTTGGTCCATCAGCAGGCGGTTAGTTTCCTGCTGCAGCCGCACTGCTTCTTGCTGGGCAGCTGCCTGGACAAGGGTAGCCTCCTGCTGGGCCGCCGTGGCTTGTATCAGTGCCCGTACTACATCATCCATTATGGTAACAAATTGTAAACCCCCTTCCTTTTTTTTTTCTTTTTTTTTTTGTGTTTTTTTGTTGTTGTTGTGTTTTTTAAATCACCCTCCTTCTTCCGCCGCGCTGTGCACACCAAAGATCCCACTTCTGACACCAGTTGTGGCAAAGTTCCTCCTCTCCTCTAGTAGGTCCTGCGCTTATTGGCGGATTTCTTCCCCTCAGTGGTTTTCCCCTTGGATGAAACCCATAGTCTGGATCAACTACTCCTATGTCTGATTAGGAGTAGCGGGGCTAGGGGGGAACCCGGGCCCACCCTCTACTCTGGGTTCCGGCCCAGGGCCCTGTGAATTGCAGCAGTCTCTATAGTGCTACTTGTAACCGCTACAGCTCCCTGGGCTGCTTCCCCATAGCCTCCTTCAAGTACCTTCTTTATCCTCACCACAGGATCCTCCTGGTGTCTGATGCTGCTAGATTGTATGGTGTTTTCCTCAATCCTCCAGTAGTACCCCCTCTCAGTTCTTAGTTCCTTCTGTCTCTTGCTCCCAGCTCCTCATGCACACTTCTTTCCTCTGGCTCCTCCTCCCTAGACTGGAGTGAGCTCCCCTTTTTATACCAGGTGCCTTGATTAGCCTGTCCTGATTGGCTGCAGGTGCTACAATCAATGTAGCTCTCTCCGGTGCCTTCTAGAAAGTTCTTAATTGGCCCCAGGTGCCTTGATTAGCCTGGAGCAACTGCCATTTTGGTTCCCATGGTACTAGGGATTTGCTTAGCCTGGAGCTAACATACCTGCTCCTCAATACTTTCCTGTAGCCATCCGGCCTTGCTCCATCACAATATATATATATATATATATATATACACCCATGAAGTATAAGTGAAATATATTTGAGGATACCTGAAACTTTCTATGAAAATTTGATTAATTGAAAAAACAATTTTTCTTTGAAAACAATTTAAGTAGAAAATTTCTGCCCACACATAATTGGAAACTGAGCTTTAAGAAAGCCTGGGGAATGCAAATATTGTACAATAATACAATAATTTAAAAGCCATACATTCTATTTCATCTCTTTTTATTTGCAGCCATTGGTTCATACTGTTAGTTATGCCTAGGGCTCCAGCGAGGCCTGTACTGACTGCAGCCGAACCCTGGCCATTGCCATTGTCCTTCACTTCACAGCCATCACATGATGTACTGAGGAAGAAAATGTCCAACCAAATTACCGTGACCGAGTTCCTTCTCTTGGGATTCTCTGACATTCAGGAGCTGCAGATTTTGCATTTCATGGTGTTTCTAGGGATTTACCTGGTAGCCCTGACTGGGAATCTTCTCATTATCACAGCCATAGCCCTCGACCACCATCTTCACACCCCCATGTATTTCTTCCTGATGAATCTGTCCCTCCTAGACCTTGGCTGCATCTCCATTGTCGACCCGAAGTCCATGGCCAATTCCCTCATGAGAACCAAGGTCATTTCATATTATGGATGCATCATCTAAGTCTTTTTCTTCCTTTTCTTCGCTACAGCTGAGCCTCCCTTACTAATCATCATGGCATATGACTGGTACATTGCCATCTGCCAACCACTGCACTATAAGTCAATGATGAACAGGAGAGCTTGTGTCCAAATGGCAGCCAGTGTCTGGATCAGTGGTGTTCTCAATTCTGCACTGCACACTGGGAACACATTTGAAATAATCTTCTGTGGAGACAATGAGATGGATCAGTTCTTCTGTGAAACCCTCCAGCTCCTCAAACTTGCCTCCCATGACTCATATCTCAGAGAAATTGAGGCTATTGACTTTACTGTGTACTTTGCCTTAAACTGCTTTTTTTAATATATATAAAATTATGTCTTATATTCTGATCCTCAAAACAGTGCTGAGAATGCCCTTTGAGCAGGGCTGACATAAAGCCTTCTCCACCTGCATCCTTGACCTCATTGTGGTCTCTGTGTTTGTTTGCACTGCTAGCTTTACCTATATTAAACCCACCTCCAGCTCAGTCTCAGGTCTGAATCTCATTGTGGCTGTTTTGTATTCCGTGGTGCCTCCCATGATGAATCCGATCATTTATAGCATAAGGAACAAGGATATCAAAGCTGCCCTATGGAAAATGATTGGGTCAAGGTTATTCTCCAAAAAAATAAAATGACCATCTTTCTCCCATGACCATCGTCTCATTCTGTGTTTCTTTATAAATATAATCAACTGTTGACATTATTGTCTCCATGAGAACATAATGTGCAATCTGTTTATGCACACTGAGGTATTTACACTGGTGTAAATATCTAGAAAAACTGCATTCAGGTCAATGGAGTTACTATAAATGTACACCTATATAAATATCCTGTGTTCACACAGTGGCCAATGTCAGATGCTTCAGAGATAATGAACAGAACAGGACAATTATTGAGTGACCTATCCTGTGTTGTCCAATTCCAACATCGGGCACCCAGAGGCTTAGGGACACCCAGAGCACAGGGTTGCATCCCTGACCCTCATGGTTAATAGACATTGATGTATCTATCCTCCATGAATTTATCATGTCTCGCTATCCATCCGTCCCAATACAGACCCCTCCATCTATTGATCAATCGGTCAGTCTGAGGATTTTGTACTGCCACCCATGACCATGGTATCAGAGCACTTTCCACATAAAAACAGTTACCATATCAAAGTCACACATGGGGTCTCTGGCTCTTCTCCTTTTTTCAGGGTGGAGAGTAAAAATTCTCCCCCTGCTGCAGTCCCGAGGCCAGAGGAGCTCTCTGCCCCCACTACTGACCCAGGGCTAGAAGAGCTATCAGCCTCCGCCATGGCCAGGGGGCTCAAGGTGTCAGCTGCTGCCCCCGGTGGCAGGGCTCTTTTGCTATAATGGACCTGTGGCTTTGACAAACAAATGGCTTGGATCCCCTGGGGTTGGTTATAGCGAAGATACACTGTATTTTGTAGGTTGGTTGATTTGTTTCTTTGTTCCAGATATTTTTGGTGGGTGGGGGTTTGGGAGGGCGAGGTATGTTTGATTGGAGGGGAGTATCCATTTGATGTCATCAAGAATCGGGTACTACCAGATCAGGCCCTAGACGGAGCACACGCCTATCTTCCACTGGTTTGTGGTTCACTAGCAGACACAGGGGCCTCCCTGACAGGACTTAGGCATCTCTCTGTAAGCTAGCACACACTCCTCTCCTCAGCATCTTCCATCGGCTAGCTCAGGCGCCTCCTCTCCTAGCGTGCTGGATTTTGTGACTCCCATTCTTAAGTGTCTGTATCTCTCTATCTGTTGTACAGGGAGCCCAGGGGCCTGACTCAGGCTGTGTGACCCTATTGTTGTCCCAGTGATTTTCTAGGTGCCTAAAAGTTAGGTGTTGCTGCACTGTGGGTCACCACGCCTGGTTTTCTTTATGGATCCAGGCCCCAGGGGGTATTTAGGCATCTAGTGGGTTTTTCAAAAGCAATTAGGCATCTGACTCCCATTGAAATCAATAAGTTTTGGACACCTATATCCTTTAGAAAAACCTACCATGCACCTAAACACCTTTGAAAACCAGGCCTTAGGTGATGAAGTGCAGGTGTCTATACTGGGCAATGATACCCTGGTATGCAGCTATGGGACCATTGACTCATGATCTTCAATATCCACCAGAGATCCTAGAATCAGAGAAATGCCGGGCTGGGAGGGACTGGAAGTCTCTTGTTAGTTTGGTCATTAATTGAGAGCCCTGGAGAACTAAATCCTTCTTCGCACCTATAAAGCAAGTGCACTTCTCCTGGCAGTGTATCTGACATGTAGACGTGAGGATTCACCCCTGCGGCACCTCCTGCTGGTGACTCCTGGGAATTAGCCCAGTTCCAGCTCCGGAGCGCCCTCAGCAGGCTGGTGATCCACCTGTCCTCTGGCTCCCGAGTCCCTCCCTGGACCTGTTGCCCTTTTACCTGGGGTGCGCCCTCTGCAGGCTGGTGATCCGCCTGTCCTCTGGCTCCCGGGTCCCTCCCTGGACCTGTTGCTCTTTTACCTGGGGTGCTGCCTCTGGCAGTAACCCCTCAGTCTTAGGGTATCCCCTCCCCAGGGAACCCCCAACCACTATTCCCACCTTGCCTCAGTATACGGCTACTGCCAGTCGTTGTCTAGACCCCATACCCTGGGGCAGACTGCAGTGTCAGCCACTCATCACTGGCAAGGTTGGATTTGGACCTCCTCCCTTGGCCTTCCCCTGGGCTGCCCCCTGCAACCCCCAGTACCTTTTAGCCCAATGTTAGGCTGCAGCCTGGGTCTTTCCAGGCTGGAGCTCCCCAGCTCCTATGCCTTTCCCCAGCCCTGGTTCACTCAGGTACCTTGTGTCTAGCCCCCTGCAGCCAGGCCCTTCTCCTTCTACACACAGAGGGAGACTGCCTGGGCTCGTGGCTCACAGCCTTTTTATACAGGCCAGTTGTGGCCTGATTAGGGCGTGGCCCAGCTGCAGCCACTTCCCAATGAGCCCAGCTTAGTAGCTCCCAGCCACAACCTTCCCCCAGGGCTGTTTTAAGCCCTTCAGGGCAGGAGCAGGGTAAGCTCCCTGCTACAGACATCTAACCTGAAGGCGTCATGTCTAGGGAGAAGACTGGAGATTGGTCTAAGATCAGAGCTGTAATTTTCTAAGAGGCCTAAGGAGTCAAGTTCCCAAGGACTCCATTAACTCCATTAGGCCCTACTCCAGAATGTTCACTGTTGGACAATATACCCACCACCAGTGCCTCTGGGGCAGAATGCAGGAGATCCAGTTTCTTAGAACTTATTCCTGGTAGAGGAGATTTCTAGGAAGCTACGCAGAAGCTGCTTGGGAGTGGTGGGCATGGTGTGTAGCTGGCTATTCATTTGGTTTTAAGCTGGATAAAACCCTTTTTGTGTGGTGTGTCCCCTGTGTGGTACTGAGAGAAAACCAGATATGATTTTGTCCAGTATCATGGATGAGGGACGCATGCAAGGTCACACTGGCAGGAAGGGCCATGAGGTAGGGGCAGGGCCACAGTTTTCCCAGAAGTACCAGAATGTCAGGTGTGATGTTGCTTTCTAGAAATAATAAACCCCATAATGCTTTATAGAAATATGCTTATAATTGTAAATATGACAGGACTGGAATATGTTTTATGTTAGACGTGCCATGTAACATATCTCTGCAAAGGTTATTATCTACTGGATATATTCATCTTATTTACATGCATGTATCATTTTGTTTTTGAAGTTATGAATATTGGCAATGTACTTGTTTGATTTTAAGTAGATTCAGTGAATCAGTTGGTCAGCTTCTTGAGAAAAGATTATTCTCAGTAAGTGCCCAATCAAGAAACACTTAAGCTAACAATGAACTCTGAGAGACACTGTAGACGGGTTGATTCACCCCTGCGGAGCCTCCTGCTGGTGACTCCAGGAATTAGCTCAGTCCAGCGCTGGAGCGCCCTCTGCAGGCCGGTGATCCGCCTGTCCTCAGGCCCCCGTGTCCCTCCCTGGACCTAGTGCCCTTTTATATGGGGTGCTGCCCCTGGCAGTAGCCCCTTTCTCTCTGGGTCTCCCCTCCTTGGGGAACCCTCACCCTCTATCCCCACCTTGCCTCAGTATTGGCTACTGCCAGTCATTGTCTAGCCCCACACTCTGGGGCAGACTGCAGTATCAGCCTACTCATCACAGGCAAAGAGGGTTTGGACCTGCTGCCTTTGCCTACCCCTGGGCTGCCCCCTGCAACCCCCAGTACATGTTAGCTCTCTGCTAGACTGCAGCCTGGGGCTTTCCAGGCTGGAACTCCCCAGCTCCTCAGCCTTTCCCCAGCCCTGCTTCACCCTAGGTACCTTATCTCAGTTCCCTGCAGCCAGGCCCTTCTCTCTCTGAATGCAGAGAGAGACTACCTGGGCCTCTGGCCTCCCTGGCCTTTTATAGGGGCCAGCTGTGCCTCAGTTTGGGGCGTGACCTCAGCTACAGCCACTTCCCCAATCAGCCCAGCCTTGAGAGCAGCAGCTCTCAAGCCCTGCCAGGCCACTTTTAAACCCCTTAAAACTAGGAGCAGAGGTCCACCCTGCTACAGACACGAATCCACATCTGAGCTTTCCTGGGAATGTTGCATTGTCTGGTAAAGTTCTGAGTCAATCATGGACATGTGACTTGCCCATGTGAATCCAAAATTTCATTTCGCTGCTGGACCCTGCATAGGAGAGGAGAAGGGATTTCCACCCACAAGAGAAATTATATTTAAGCCCCTGGAAACCCTCCATTCTGTCTTCAGCTGGCTCAAGAGATAGCCTCTTCACCCCCATAGGATACGTGAAAGAAATTCAAACAATGGATAGTAACCACAGGGGTGTGAGTAATTGCTGCACCCAGACTAGAAGGAGGCTAGTCTGTAAAAGAAGCTTACTGGAACATCTCTGAGGGTGAGATTTCATCTGGAATCACTTTCTTACTGTATTAGGCTTAGATTTGCATGTTTTGTTTATTTTGTTTGGTAATTCACTTTATTCTGTCTGTTATTACTTGGAACCACTTAAATCCTACTTTTTGTTTTTAATAAAATCACTTTTGACTTATTAATTAACCTAGAGTATGTATTAATACCTGAGGGAAGGGGGAAACAGCTGTGCATATCTCTCTATCAGCGTTATAAAGGGTGAACTATTTATGAGTTTATCCTTTATAAACTTTATACAGGGTAAAATGGATTTATTTGGGGTTTGGACCCCATTCAGAGTTGGGTATCTGAGTGTTGGAGACAGGAACACTTCTTAAGCTGTTTTCAGTTAAGCCTGCAGCTTTTGGCGGATGTGGTTCAGATCTGGGTCTGTGTTTGTAGCAGTCAAGTGTGTCTGGCTCAAACCAGGCAAGGCACTGAAGTTCCAAGCTGGCAGCGAAGACAGGCTCAGAAGTAGTCCAGGCACAATAGGTGGCAGTTCCCAAAGGGGTTTCTGTGATCCAACCCGTCAGATCCGGTATTCTGGGAATGCGTCAGTGGACAACCTAGTTGAGGGAAGAGCTGGGAAACATTTTTCTAAGCCTTTGGCAGATTGTTTAATTCAGCTAAAGACAAAGCAGCATCTGTCATGAAGAGGCTGAGGAAACCATTTCCCATTGACAAGATACTTTGCCCATCTCTACTAACCTGAGCTGAGAGCAACACACACACCCCTGCCCATGCCATGCATCTTTGGTCTCCAGGTTGCAGAGGGACTAGGAAAGGGCATGTCTGAGATGATCCATGAATAAACCTGCTCCTTCTTTCACTAAGGAGTCCCTCCCCTCTCAGGTCTCACTCCAGCTGCTGTTCTGCAGTAGCTTCGTAGTCAACATCAGCCTCTGATTAGTGCAGGAATATGGTCCCCTTAAATTCTCATGCCATTTTCACGTATGTGAGGGTCACCATCTAATCTAGGCTGGCACCCGGGGGACTCAACCAGAGACATCTAGGGCCCAGAGTATGAGCTTCTACAGCTTGAGCTGAACAGCCAGGCTGCCTGACAGCTACGGGAACAGCCCCCTATCCTGTAGGTGGAGCACAGAGAGGCCTCATAACACGCACTGCCCATGGGTGGGGATTATACAATGACACTGCGCGGCTGCAGAGGTCAAGGGCTTCATCTGAGTTGGAGTCACCTCTCCCAGCCAACAGGACAGGGCATCACAGACAGTTGTACTAATACAGCTCCATGGGCTCTACTGGAGACTAGATGGTTCTGTGCCATTGGCAGAGAATAGGAGAGACCGAGGGGCACCAGTGCCCGAGGCCCCCTTAATGGCAGGCAAATGATTTAGTTACACCCAGAAAATCCTGGCAAATAACCAGCACCACACGCTGCCGAGGAAAGTGAACAATTTACACCACCACCCCTATGGTCCCTGCCAATTTGACCAGGGAGGAAATTCCTTCCTGATACCCACATGGTGATCAGTTAGACCCTGAGCATGTGGGCAAGAACCAGCCAGGCAAGAACCCGAGAAAGAGAGAATGGCTCGGTGTCAGGTCAGAACCCTGGCACATCCCGCCCAATGTCCCATTTCCAGCCAGGGCTGCCCAATGCTTCAGAGATTTAAAAAAACCTCCCAGAATACACTGGGTCAGGGGCAGGAATCCTTTCCTGACCCCTGACAGTGGCCTGATGAATCCCTGAAGCATGAGCTTTTAGGAACATAAGACATGCCCCTCAAGTAATCCCCAGTGTTGCTGATCTCTGCCCCCCACCATCACAAGCAGCCCTGTCATACAATCCCACTCAGACATCTGTTCAGTTCTCTCTTAAAATGAATGTTGTGATTTGCCCCCCACAAGTCCCATCGGGAGGCTGCTCCAGAACCTCACCCCACTCGTGGTTAGAACCTTTCCTGTAATTTCTAGCCAGTCTCTCCATCTCTCACACGACTGAATATATACATGAGCCAGACTGACATAGGCTGGTTCCTTGTCCCCCTCTCGTGGTTAGGCCATGAATGGTGGTTTATGAGACAATGGACCCACTCCCGAGATAGTGGCAATGGATATACAGCTCCTTTGGAGGAAGTAGGTCAGATGCTGCAAATTGCTTTAGTGCCACCAGAGTCAATGGAACTACGCTGATGTATTAAAGATCTACCCGAAATGTCTTCTCACCTACCCCAGTCTTACACCAGTCTGATTCCTTTGGTTCCAATGAAGCTGCTCCTGATATATACAAACAGGCAAGCAAGACAACTCCCATCATTGTCTTTGGTGGCCATGGAATGGGTACAAGTAGCCAAGCAGTGTAACAGATATTGTTTTGGCACAGAGTGAAAGTCTGATTCCTCTCTTGCACACAATTTATACCCATTTACGCCACAACTGGCCCAGATTTTCTACTGGTGTAAATCACTCCAGTGGCAGTGACATCAATGGAGTAAATCTGGATTTGCATTGGTGCAACTGAGGTCAAAATCAGACCTGGTTGTGTGCAAGCAGTGCAGTCATGGAAATAACTGACATTAAATGAACAGATACTAAGTAAGCAAACTTTAATTAGAGAAAGACAGAAAATAAATTCTTCAGACATTTTATTCTTGGGTGAAAAATCTCCAACCAGTCAGTCTCCTCAGGGCAGCTTTGATCTCTTTGTTCCTCATGCTGTAGATAATTGGATTCATGACTGGTGGCAATACAGAATAGAGAATTGCCACCACAAGATCCAGAGCAGATGGGGAGCTAGAGGTGGGTTTCAGGTAGGCAAAGGCCCCAGTGCAAACAAACAAGGAGACCACAGTGAGATGAGGAAGGCAGGTGGATAGAGCTTTATGCTGGCCGTGCTCAGAGGGGATCCTGAGCGCTGATTTGAAGATCTGAACATACGACAAAATGATAAAAACAAAACAGCCTAAGACTAAACATACTGTAAAGGCAAGAACCCCAATTTCACTCAGATATGAGTCAGAGCAGGCGAGCTTGAGGAGCTGGGGGATCTCACAGAAGAACTGATCCACCATGTTGTCTCCACAGAAGGTCGATGCAAATGTGTTCCCGGTGTGTAGCACAGAGTAGAGAATCCCACTGATCCAGGCACCAGCTGCTAGTAAGACACAAACTCTGCTGTTCATCATGGCCTCATAGTGCAGTGGTTGGCAGATGGCAACATATCTGTCGTATGCCATGACGGTGAGAAGGGAAAAATCCGCTCCCACAAAGAAGACAAGGAAAAAGACTTGGGCAACACACCCAGCATAGGAAATGGACCTGATGTTCATGAGGGAGTTGGCCATGGATTTGGGGACAATGACAGAGATGGAGCCGAGGTCTACGATGGACAGATTCATCAGGAAGAAGTACATGGGGGTGTGAAGGTGGTGGTCGAAGGCTATGGCCATGAAGATAAGAAGATTCCTGATTAGGGCTACCATGTAAATCACAAGAAACACCACAAAGTGCAAAATCTGCAGCTCCTGAAAATCAGAGAATCCCAGGAGAAGGAACTTGGTCACGATGATTTGGTTGGACATTTTCTTTCTCAGGACATGGTGTGATGTCTGCAGAAGGAGAGAAAAGAGCAAGGGCCAGCATTAGATCAGTAAAATTACTCTCCTTTTTTAAAATCACCCTAATTTCCTTGAGTCAGACCGTTAGCTTGTGAAGACTGATGTAATATGGGAATGAGGATGGGGAAAACAGCCCCACTGATTTAAATGGAGTTACTCCTGATTTACACCAGGGTGAGAGAAAGTAGAATCAGCTCATTGGATTCTAGTGGAGTTACTCCTGATTTACACCAGGATGATGGAGAGGAGAATTAGGAACAATTGGTTTTGAGGTATTTGTATACCTCTGTCACCCAGATGTGCGCAATCTCTGGATAACAGTGTATAAATGTTACTATCGTCAGTTTACCGAGGGGAACTGGGGGTCTCGCTGGCCCGATTCTTTTGTCAGGGCACTGCTGTGAATGTGGGGTAAGTTCACTGCATACCATGGAATTACCCCCCATTTAAACTGCTCTAATGGGAGCACTATCTCATAGGGAGGAGACCAAACCCAGCCAGAATTATGCAGTAAACTCAAGTCAGGAATACAGCTCAGGAGTTCCGATGTGCCGTCCCCCATTTTAGCCTGTTTTCCACGCTTGCTGTGGGAGACAGACCTTCTGGTTCCCCTCCTGATACTCTTACCACTCAACTCAACACCCTCCCAGAGCTTGGAAGAGAACCCAGGAGTCCTGACTCCCCGTTCACCCCCTGCTCTAACCCACTAAATGCAACAAGCCTCCTGGAGATGGAAATACAGGCCAGGAGTTCTGGCTCTACCCACTGGACTCAACTCCCTCCCAGACCTGGGAACACAAGTGAGGTATCATGACTCCCAGTCCCCTCCACAAACCCATATGGAGAGTCATTGGGCTAGCAAATGTGCGTGAGAGTGATTCTCCAGAGTGGTACTTGGGGCACTCGTCTGGAAAAGCCAAGTTCAAGTCCCTGCTCCAATGACTATTTAATTATTGATAGAAAATGGAGCAACTACAACAGGAGTAGGGTGACCAGATGTTCCGATTTTATAGGGATAGTCCCGATTTTGGGGTCTTTTTCTTATATAGGCTCCTATTACCCCCAACCCCTCATTCCAATTTTTCACACTTTTTGTCTGATCACCCTAAACAGGAGAGGCTGAGACAGTCTCATTTCAGAACAGCCCATAGCCTAGCGGCACAGGCACTGTCCTGTAAAGTGGGAATTCAAATAACTTCTTATCATCAGTAAGAGAGAGGGATTGGATCTGAGTCTGTCACAGGCCAGCTGAGTGCTCTAACCACTCAGCTTCAAGTTATCAGGGGTGCCTGTCCCACAGTCCTTATGAGAGACAGAAATGGAACCCCCCAGTTCTGGTTCCTTCCCTCTACATACTGGACTGAACTTCCTCCCAGAGCCACACATAAAACTCAGGAGTTCTGGCTCTTAGTCCTCACTACTTTTACTCATTAAGCCCAACTCCCTTTCCAGGGCTGGGGATAGAACCCAGGAGTCCTGGCTCCTAATCATCACTATTTTAACACACTTGACTCAAGTGCCTTTTCAGAAATCTAGTAGACAGAAGTAAAAATAAACTGAGAACTAGACACAAACAGATGATGTATGATAGATAGATAGATAGATAGATAGATAGATAGATGTAACAACAAACTAACAGAGAGGTACAAGTAAGAAAAGAATAAATACAGATAGTGCGGCAGAAACACAGAACTAACACAAACATATAGATAGAGAAGTAAAAACAAACTAATTGAGAGAGAAAAGTACAAACAGACAGATAGACTCCAATAACAAGAAACTAATGTACAGAGAGAAAAATAACAATGAGCTGAAAGTGTTTGTCACAATTTTTGGAAAATTTTAATGTAAATTCCTCAATCCATTCTAAATATATTGTGTGCCAATTTGATCAATTCCCCCACTCCCAATAGAAGAAAACTGAGGAACAAATATTTTGCCTCCTCTTTTCTAAGGTAAATGCTTTGGACTGCCTCAGTTTCCCATGCCCAAATTGAGCTAAGAGTGAAACTATAAAAAATATCTATGGTCACTTACTATTTCTTCCTTAAAGTGTCACTCTGTAATCCCCAAATATATTTTATTGCAATAGCAAACTTACGGTGCTTGTCTGTGTGTGGAATCCTCCCAGACTGAGATGTCTTTTCTCCTCCAGCTACAGACTGCAATTGATTTCCTCTCTCTCTCTAGCCCTATACACACCCCTCTATCGATCAATCTCTCTATCTATTGCCCCATCCCTGTATTATGAGAGGTCATTCCCCCACCGTACTGAGGCTGAGCTGCTGGAAATACATTGAGATCTGTGCTGTCTGCGGATAAGCTGTGTCAAAAACGCGGGTGCTGCAGGAAGGTGATTTATCCATGTCTGTTTTCTAAGGGCCTGTGGGACTCACTGCCTGGTGCCCTCAACAGCCCAATGGCAAAGGTTCATTTCTCTTGCCCTGTACTTCCCTGAAGAGTTTTCAGAAATTAAAATAATCAGAATTCCAACGAGGCAGCAGGGTCTACAAGAAAGATTGTGAGGCAAACACTGCGGGCACACAGGACTGTGCTCCAGACATCTGGCATCAATTACTAGCCCTGCCACTGACCTGCTGTGTTACCTTGGGAAAGTCATTCCCTGGGGCTGTCTTTCCCCTCCTGTCTTTTCTACTGTAAGCTCCTTGGGGCGGAGAGTGTGTCTTACCTAATATTATCGGCCTCTCATATCACGTTAAACTATAAGATAATTAATTAATTAAAAAACTAAGGTCTAAGGTGTCCTGAGATCTGATCCCAACTATTCCTCTGGCTTTGTTCAGTCCCTTCACCACTCCATTCCTCAGTTTGTCATTCATCCAATGGGGATAATAATTACAACATGGAGGATAATTCATAATTAGCGGAGATACTAAAAATATCTTCCTGTCAAAACATCTTTTTGAAGAAAAATTTCTTGTCATTGAAAATAATCTTGGCGTGGAGAAAATTCATTTTGAACTCATTAGTCTATGGGTTTTTGTTTGTTGGTGGTGGGAAGTTGTTTGGGGGTTTAGTTTTATGAAAACCTGGTGATGGAAAACTCTTTGGTATACTTTTTCAGGGTTTGCGGGAAAGTTTTCAATCTTTTCCCAAAATTAGAACATATTTACCATAAACTGGCATTTTTACTAGAGAAGTTTATTGAAAAGTAAATGCTTTCCAGTCTCCAGTTTCATTTTTTTGCCCAGCACCCCATCCATAAGCAATATTATGGGATGTTTCTATGAAAACAAAACCTTGACATTTCCCATAAAAATATAATTTTCATTTTTGGCCAGCTTTAATGATGAGTAATTAAAACTAAATTAAATGCATTTGAATTGATGTGGGTGCAACATTCATTGTAATTTTATTTGTCAGCATCTGCTTGTCATAGGAACTTTCTAACTAGGTAAGATGTTTGGACCATCCAGTCCAGTATTCTGTCCCTGATAGTGGCCAGTACCAACTAATTCAGAGGAAAGTCTAAGGCCTGGTCTACACTAGTCTGTTATTTCGGAATTAGCCGAGTTAATTTGAAAAAAAAAAAAAAAGATTCCGTCCACATGACCAAACCAGCTTTTTCGATTTAAAGGGCTCTTTAAATCAATTTCTGTACTCCACCTTGGCAAGTGGAGTAGCGCTTAAATCGAGATCGCAATCCCAGGTTAAAGGTATTGTGGACGCAATTCAATGTTATTGGCCTCCAGGAGCTATCTCAGAATGCTCCCTTGTGACCGCTCTGGACAACATTCTCAACTCTTATGCACTAGTCAGGTGGGCAGGAAAAGCCCCGGGAATGTTTCAATTTCCTTTCCTGTTTGGTCACCATCAGTACAGGTGACCATCAGCACAGTCCACCATCACAGGTGACCATGTAGAGTCCACCATCGCAAGAGATCACGCAGTCCCAGATTTGCAGACGAGCTCCAGCATGGTCTGAACGGGAGGTACTGGATCTCATTGCATGTTGGGGAGATGAATCTGTTATGGCAGAACTATGTTCCAAAAAAAGGAACGCAAATACGTATGCTAAAGTCTCCAGGGCCGTGATGGAAACAGGCTACTCCAGGGAGTATCGTACAAAACTCAAGGAGCTCAGGCAAGCATACCAAAAAGCCAAGGAGGCAAACAGGCACTCTGAGTCACAGCCCCATACATTCCACTTCTACCGTGAGCTCCATGCAATTATGTGGGGTGACACCAACACTACCCCACCACTGTCCGTGGACACCTGCCAGGGGAGAGTTGCATGGAGCAAAGATGAATAGTCATTGGAGGAGGAAGAGGAGCACAGTGCACAGGTGGCAAGTGGGGAATCCGTTTTCCCCCCAGCCAGGAACTATGCTTAACGCTGGAGCCAATAGCCTCCCCCCACTCCCAATGTGGGCTCCCAGCACATGACTCTGGAGAAGGTACTTCTGGTGAGCGAGAGCCTGATCAAAGCCACTCTGGGCTGTTCAGGTGTAGTGTAAAGGGCTCATCCCTGCTCAGAGCCTCATCAGAGCCATGTGGTGGTGGGGGGGGTGTTGTGTGAAGTGATCATCCCAGAGAGCCCGCAGGCCCTTCTTTATGGCAAACCCACCAGGCATTGCTTGCTATGGGAAAGGGGGCCCAGCAGTTTTCAAACATTGAAATGAATGTAGAAGAAGCAGAACCCCATGTGCCCCTAGGCTGCCTGCAAGCTGAATTCTGTTGCCCGGCTGTGTGTGATGGCTTACTCACACCAAAGTGTCCCCTTTGTTCTCTAAAATGTATCTTTTAAAATACTACCCTCCCATTTTCTCCTCCCAAAGGTGCAAATGTTTCAACGTGGCCCCTATCTACTCCATCACAGAGGCTGGTCCAGATTAGAAGGCGGAAAAAACGAACTCAGGAAGACATGTTCGCTGAGCTCATGCTGTCTTCCCGCACTGATAGGGCCCAGCTGAATGCGTGGAGGCAAACAATTGCAGAGTCCCGTAAAGCATTACAGGAACGCGAACAGAAGACGGACACGTGCGATGAGAACAGGCAGGACGCTATGGTCAAGCTCATGGGGGAGCAAACTGACATGCTCCACTGTATGGTGGATCTCATGCAGGAAAGGCAGCAAGACCACAGTCTGCCGCTGCAGCCCCTGTATAACTGCCCTCCCTCCTCCCCAAGTTCCACAGCCTCCTCACCCAGATGCCCAAGAACATGAGGGGGGAGGCTACAGGGACCTACACACTCAACCCCAGAGAATCACCCAAGCACCAGAAAGCTGGCATATGTGAACTTTTGGTTTGATTTCTGGACTTGTCCTTTCCTCCTCCTCCACCTCCACCCGCCTTCCCCCACCCACCCTCCCAGTCTGCCTTCTGATTTCTCTCAATGTGTTGTGCAAAAAACAATAAAGAACAGTTTTTAAACAATTTAGACTTTATTTCCTTTCATATATATGGCGGGGAGAGAGTAACCTCAAAAGAAACAAACACAACTGTCACACCAAACCCTGGCCAGTCATGAAACTGGCTTTCAAAGCTTCTCTGATGTGCAGCGCACCCTGCTGCACTCTTCTAATAGCCCTGTTGTCTGGCTGTGCGAAATTGGCTGCAGCCGAATTGCCTCAACCTCCCACCCTGACATAAAAGTCTCCCCCTTACTCACAGATATTGTGGACCACACAACAAGCAGCAATTACAATAAGAATATGGATTGTGCTGAGATCTAACTGAGCCAGTAAACCGTGCCCGCACCCTTTCAAACGTCCAAAAGCACATTCTACCACCATTCTGCACTTGGTCAGCCTATAGTTGAACGGCTCCTTACTACTGTCCAGGGTGCCTGTGTATGCCTTCATGAGCCATGGCATTAAGGGGTAGGCTGGGTCCCCAAGGATAACGGTCGGCATTTCAACATCCCCAGCAGTAATTTTCTGATCTGGGAAGTAAGTCTCTTCCTGCAGCTGTTCAAACAGAACAGAGTTCCTGAAGATGAGAACATTATGCACCTTTCCTGGCCATCCTATGTTGATATTAGTAAAACGTCCCTTGTGATCTACCAGTGCTTACAGCACCATGGAAAAGTACTCCTTGCAGTTTATGTACTGGCCGCCCCGGTGTGCCGGGGCCAAGATAGGAATCTGTGTTCCGTCTATCGCCCAGCCGCAGTTAGGGAACCCCAGCGCATTAAAGGCATCCACAATGATCTGTATATTTCCCAAAGTCACTACCCTTGATAGCAGCTTGTCAATGATTGCATTGGCTACTTGCAGCACTGCAGCCGCCAAAGTAGATTTGCCCACTCTAAACTGATTCCCGACTGACCAGTAGCTGTCAGGCATTATGAGCTTCCACAGTGCTATGGCCACTCGCTTTTCAACTGTGAGGGCTGCTCTCATTTTGGTGTCTTTGCGCTTCAGGGCAGGGGACAGCAAGTCCCAAAGTTCCATGAAAGTGGCCCTACGCATACAAAAGTTTCGCAGCCACTGGGAATCATCCCAGACATGCAACACTTTGCGGTCCCACCAGTCTGTGCTTGTGTCCCGGGCCCAGAATCGGCGTTCCACTGCATGAACCTTGCCCAACGCCACCATGATCTCCCAATTGCCACATGCCGTGCTGCTAGGAATGTCTGTGTCCATGTCGTCATCAGTATAGTAATTGTGTTGTCGTCACTTCCTCACCCAGTTTTGCAGGTACTGCACATAGTGCTGGATAATGCGCAAGGTATTTACAATGGTCA
This sequence comes from Mauremys mutica, assembly GCF_020497125.1. Lineage (NCBI taxonomy): Eukaryota > Metazoa > Chordata > Testudines > Geoemydidae > Mauremys > Mauremys mutica. Next base: position 48,837,449 of record NC_059083.1, on the reverse strand, counting down.
AAACTGCAGCGGAGATCTGAGCGGGGTCCATGCTTGCTGGGCTATGGCGCCTGCAAGGGTAATCCTGGAAAAAGGGCACGAAATGAGCTATTCGGTTCAAGATGGCTGATAAAAGGCAGTAAATGGTTTTCTTCTGTAGATTTCACAGAGTCGGTAAGCTTGTTAGAGCTGCAAGAGCGGTAGAGCAGAGTTTGCGGCGGAAGCTGTGCAGCTCTGTTCATGACGGGCGAAAAACGGTGGAGAATTGTTGCTGTCTGTAGCTTCCATGGGAGCCCATGACTGACAACATGGAAAAATTGGTGGAAGCTGTGTGGCTCTGTTCACAATGGCCGAAAAACAGCAGGGATTTGTTGCCTTCTGTAGCTTCCACAGGAGCCCAGGACAGACAACATGGAAAAAGTGGCGGAAGCTGGGCGGCTCTGTTCATGGTAGCCGAAAAAGGTGGGAAATGCTTAGATGAAAGAGTAGATAGAAAGACAAGAGGACATGCGAGGTGGATTCACAGTACCAGGAGACAGGCGGTGCACCGTGCTGCACCATCTGCTGGTAGTATGGCATCTGCCGTAACTTTCACGGATAGAGGAGCGAGTGATGACACACACCCAGAAACACCTGTGGGAATATTTTTGGCCCATCATGCACTGGGAGCTTAACCCACAATTCCAATGGGCAACAGAGTCTGCGGGAACTGTGGGAGAGCTTCCCACAGTGCACTGCTCTGACATTCAATGTTAGCCTCGGTACTGTGGACGCACTCCACCGAATTCATGCACTTTAGTGGGGACACACAACTCCAAATGTATAAAATCGCTTCCGCGAATTCAAATAAAATAAGTTCAAATTAATTTTGTACTGTAGACGTGTCCTAAGAGGCCCTAAAGAGGACAGTTCTCGAATAACCTGCCCATGGTGGAGTCTCATCATCCTCAGCTAGTGAATGATCTATAGCATGAGGAAGGTGAGTTTCTACCCCTCATAGTAACTGCATGCCCTCATTATGCAGATAGGCTGCAGTATTCAAAGGAACCTACTTGATTTGTGTGTCTAAATCCTATTGGCTTTCTACAGGAGAGGAGTGCCTAGTTCCATTAAACCCCTTTAAATATCTCATTTAGTTTATTATTAATTACTTATTTTGTAGATTCCATCACTGACAGCTTTCAAATCAAGATTGGATGTTTTTCCAAAAGATCCGCTCTAGGTATTGTTTTGGGAATGGTTTCTGGCTGGGTTATAGAGGAGGTCAGACTAAACAGTCACTATGGTCCCTGATGGCCTATTAATATAATTTGAACTGCACCAAAAAGGAGTACAAAATTTCTCTAAAAATGCCACCTAATAGTAGATTTTTTTTAAAAAAATCTAAATTTCTATGAATTATTTAAACAAAGTTTAAATTGTTTGAAGGGAGCAAGAGGATTCTGCTCCTCTGCCCCATTTATTGACCAGATCTATGAAACTTAATTCTGGGAGATTTTAGCTGTATTGGGCAACACCATCTCTCTCTTGGCAATATAGTCTATTTTGTGTTCATGGTTTGGCCAACCTGACCAGTGATGGGGTTTTCAAGGTTGCCTATAGATATTTGGCCACCAAAATTCCAATTAGTTTTTATGGGAATTGGGAATCCCAGTCCCCTAGGTGAAAATCTCCTCCCATAGTTTTACAATTAAAACCTGCAACACTTTTCTGGTGGCATATTTAAGGTCATTATTTAATATTTTTATTAACAATTTGGATAACAAAGGAGAGAAACTGCTCATAAATCTTGCAGATGACACCAAGCTGGGAGGGGTTGCAAAGACTTTGGAGGACATGATAAGAATTCAAAATGACCTTGACCAATTGGAGAATTGGTATAAAATCAACAAGAGGAAATTCAATAAAGACAAGTGCAAAGTTCTTCTCTTACCAAGGAAAAATCAAATGTACAACTACAAAATTGGGAATCACTGGCTATATGAATGCTGTGAATGACAGAAATATTCACACTGTTGATTGGCTTCAGGTCCTTATTTCTTGGTAGCATTTTTGCTTTTCTCCAAGGTACATGAGAGAAGACAAGTGGGTTTGAAATATCTGCAGCTGATGTATTGATCTATAGTTATAAATTGCTGAACAAGCCTATTTAGGAGCCAAACTGTGAGTTACTTATAAGTGTTTAATGAAGCAAGACTTTGGTTGGGCCAGACTGGGTTCTCAGTAACACCAGAGTAGAGCTGAAGTCATTGGAGTTATTTTGGCTTAATCTCTGAGATCAGAATTTCCTCTACTGTGAGTTTTTGGCTGAGTAAAGATTGAGTAAAAACTGTCCACCCTACTGTACCAGTTTTGCAGTATCATATAATTGTGTCATATGTTCTGATCTTCAAAACAGTGCTGAGAATCCCCTCTCAGCAGGGACGGCAAAAAGCCTTCTCAACTTGCCTCCCTGACCTCATTGTTGTCTCCATGTATGTTTGCACTGCTATTTTTGCCTGTATTAAACCCACCTCCAGCTCAATCTTAGGTCCGGATCTCATGGTGGCTGTTTTTGTATTCTGTGGTGCCTCACATGAAGAATCCGATCATTTATAGCATGAGGAACGAGGATATCAATGCTGCCCTTTGGAAAATGATTGGGTCAAGGCTATTGTCCAAAAAATATAATGGCCATCTTTCTCTCAGGACCATTGTCTCATTCTGTGCTTCTTTATAAATATAATCAACTGTTGACATTATTGTTTCCATGAGAACATAACGTGCAAAGCATTTCTGCACACTGACATATTTACACTGGTAAATATATAGAAAAACTGCACTCAGGTCAATGGAGTTGCTTTAAATTTTCACCTATATAAATAAGATAAAAATCTATCTATCTGTCCAGCTAAGAACATAAGAATGGTCATAATGGGTCAGACTAAAGGTCCGTCTAGCCTATTATCCTGTCTACACACAGTGGCAAATATCAAATGCTTCAGAGAGAATGAACATACCAGGACAATTATTGAGTGACCCATAATGTGCTGTCCAATTCCAGCACCTGGCAGTCAGATGCTTAGGGACACCCAGAGCACGGGGTTGCATCCCTGATCCTCCTGGTTACTAGCCATTGATGGATCTACCCTTTATGAACCTATCATGTCCAGCTATCCATCCATCCATCCCCATAGATAACCCCCCAATTAATGGTCGATCGATTAATCTGAGGATTTTGTACTGCCACACATCACCATGATATCAGAGACTTTACACATAAAATCAGTTACCATATCAAAGTCAAACATAGGGTCTCTGACTCTTCTCCTTTCTTCAGGATGGGGAGTAAACATTCTGCCCCCGTCATGTCACCGAGGCCGGAGGAGCTCTCTGCCCCCACTACTGACCCAGGGCCGGAAAAGCTGTCAGCCTCTGCCATGGCCATCGGGCTCCAGGTGTCAGCTGCTGCCCCCAGCGGCAGGGATCTTTTGCTATAATGAACCCCTGGCTTTAACGAACAAATGGCTTAGATCTTCAAGGGTTCGTTATAGCAAGGATGTACTGTATTTGGTTGGTTGATTGATTTGTTTCTTTGTTCCACATGTTTTTGGAATATGTGGGTCGGGGTTTGGGAGAGCTAGGTATTTCTGATTTGATGGGAGTATCCATTTGATATCATCAAGTAGTGGGTACTACCAGATCGGGCCCTGGATCAAGCACACGCCTATCTTCCACTGGTTTGTGGTTTGCTAGCAGAGACAGGGGCCTCCCTGATGGGACTTACGCATCTCTCTCTGAGCTAGCACACAATCCTCTCCTCGGCATCTCCTAGAGTCCTTATTGTTAGAAAACTTTTCCTAATCTCTAACCTAAATCTCTCTTGCTGCAGATTCAGCCCATGACTTCTTGTCCTATCTTCAATGGACGTGGAGGACAATTGATCACCATCCTCTTTATAACAGCCCATAACATATGTGAAGACTGTTATGAGGTCCCCACTCAGACTTCTTTTCTCTTCCCAGTACAGCAACTGACACTGAGGAAATGATGAAAGAGCAGCAAAATCCCTTGTGCATACACTAAACCATATGATGGGACACAAATAAAATAAGGCTCACAACTTCAAATCTATCAAATTCCACAAGTAGCTTTGAAAATTCCCTTCAATGGGACTGGACGTCCAATTCACCTTGGCAGCTTTTACCAAGGCCCGTGCTGGATTCTCCATCGTCTGATGTCTTTAGATCAAGACTGACTGTCCTTCTGGAACGTGCATTCATCAAACATAAGTTATTGGGCTCAAGACAGGGGTACATGGCCTGTGATCTACAGGAAGGCGGAAGTCTCAGACTGGGTGAGCTAATGGTCCCTTCTGGCCTGAAATCCTATGAATATTCTGCAAAAGTTTCCATTGATGGGACCTAGGGTCCAAACCCTCTTGAGACCTTTAAAATTCTAGACTAAAGCCTGTTTTCAGTCTCTTATTAGTTGGCTCCTTAACTGAGAGCCCTCAGGAACTAAATCCTTCTTTTCACCTATAAAGCAAGTGCACTTCTCCAAGGCAGTATGTCTGACACCTAACCCGGTGGCATCCTGTCTAGGGAGAAGACAGGGCATTGGTCTAAGACCAGAGCTGTGACTTTTTAAGAGTTCTGAGGAGTTAAATACAAGTTCTCAAGGATTCCTTTATCACCATTAGGCCCTACTCCAGAAGGGAGCCACACTGTTCACTGTTGGACAATATACCCACCACCAGTGCCTCTGGGACAAAATGCAGGAAATCTAGTTTGTTGGAGAATATTCCTGAAAAAGGAGATTTCTAGGAAGCCGTGCAGAAGCTATTTGGGAGGGCTGAGCATGGTGAATCCAGGTAGCTGGCCATTCATTTGGTTTTAAACTGGATAATCCACTTTCTGTGTGGTTTGTCCCCCGTCTGGTACTGAGACAAAACCAGACATAATTTTGTCCATTATCATGGATGAGGGACGCATGCAAGGTCACACTGACAGGCAAGGCGATGAGCATGGGGTGGGGCCACTGCTTTCTCAGAAGTACCAGAATGTCAGGTGTGACGTTGCTTTATAGAAATAATAAACCCCAAAATGATTCATAGAAATATGCTTATGAGTGTGAATATGACATGACTGGATTATGTTTTATGTTAGATGTGCCATGTAACATATCACTGCAAAGGTTATGATCTACTGGATATATTCATTCTATTTAAATGCATGTATCATTTTTGTTTTTGAAGTTATGAATATTGGCAATGTACTTGTTTGATTTTAAGAAGCCTCTGTGAAGCAGTTTGTCAGCTTCTTGATGTTGTGTATTTGTTTGTTATGGGTTTTGTTGCTATGGCAACTGAGTTAGATTATTATGGGTTAGCTCAGCCAGCTTCAGCCGGCTGAGTGAGTTCTCTGAGTCTGTAAATAAAATGGTGGTTTTGTTAGCTGTCTGCTGTCTGGCCTCAAGTGATTCCTTCCTAAACCGGCTGCCCCCAAGGATATAACAAGTGGCTACGATGGATTGGATCCTGGTGCTGCTCCAGTAACAGAAGGAAGTAGAAGTCAAGGTACAAAACAAACAAATAAAAATACTGCTTGTTTGCACTGACTGTGAAAGTGAAACTAAAATCATGGCTACTCTGACCAGGCCACTGGAACCTTTTGATGAGAATATAGAGCAGTGGCATGTGTATACTGAGCGTTTTGAGCTTTTTGGTATTGCAAATGACATTACAGAAACAAAGAAGGTGCCAATATTCTTAAGTGTTGTAGGGGCTAAAACCTACTCCCTGCTACGCAGCTTACTACACCCTGTTAAGCCTGAGACTAAATCTTATAGTGACATTGTGGAAATCCTGGTGTCCCATGTCTCCCCAAAACCACTGGTAATTGCTGAAAGATATAGGTTCCACAAAGGAGACCAAAAGGAAGATGAAACAGTTGTACAATTTGTAGCCATGTTAAAAAAGCTAGCAGAACACTGTGAATTTAAAGAGATGTTAAATGATGCCTTGCGTGACAGGTTAGTGTGTGGCCTCTACAGTGAAGCTATACGGAAGCGCCTACTGACAGAGGCTCAGCTTACCTTACAGAAGGCTGTTGATATTGCTGTCTCCATGGAACTGGCTACAAGGGAGGCACAATACATCGCTGAATCCCCTAGGGTGCAAAAAGTGTCACAAGAACTGACCCACAAAACGGTGCAGAGTCAAGAATGTTACCGCTGTGGTAAGCCGGGTCACCAGGCATCGGAATGCTGGTGTAAGGAACTGGTGTTTCGACACTGTGGCAAAAAGGGACACACTGAGTGTGCTTGTAAACAAAAGAAAAGGAGGCCTGTGGTCTGGCCGACAAAAAGAGGAACCTTGCATACCCTAGAGCAGACCCAGGATGATCAATGTGACACCTCAGCGCAAGAGAAAGTGCCACTGCATGTTTTGTCTTTGGCAGTGGGCTCACATGAATACTGGGTAACCCCGTTATTGGATGGCAAACGTATACGCATGGAACTGGACACCGGTGCAGCCGTCTCACTGATCTCCGAGACTGTGTATAAAGAAAAGCTACAGCATCTTCCGCTTAAGGCAACAAAAACTGTTCTGAAGACGTATACGGGAGAAGCTGTGCCTATGCTGGGCACTATTAAGGTGGAGCTCAATGGACAGGTGGCTAAATTGCCACTGTTTGTGGTGAGAGGTAACTACCCAGCCTTAATGGGTAGGTCTTGGCTTGGGAAGATTCAACTGACCTGGGCAGAAGTGCACCGGATGACTAAAGAAGAAACCAGTCTAACCCCTATACTAAGGAAACATGCTGCTGTTTTTGGAGATGATTTGGGAAGTATGAAGGGAATCACTGTGACATTGAACATTAAACCTGGCAGTCCACCAAAATATGTGAAAGCCCGAACTGTGCCATATGCCATCAGGCCAAAGTTTGAAGCAGACCTGGAGCGCCTGGTCACCAATGGAGTCCTAATACCAGTTACCCATAGCTCATGGGCCACTCCTATCGTTCCAATAGTGAAGAAAGATGGCTCTCTCCGGATTTGCGGTGATTTTAAAGTCACTGTCAACCCAGTGTTGTGTGCAGAACAATACCCGCTTCCCCGCATCGATGACCTCTTCGCAGGCCTGGCTGGGGGACAAAAGTTCAGTAAGATGGATCTGAGTCAAGCATATTTACAGATGCACGTCTATGAAAAGTCCCAAGAGCTGTTGACTATTGTGACTCATAAGGGGCTTTATCGATACTGTCGCCTACCCTTTGGAATAACATCGGCTCCCGCCCTGTTCCAGAGAGCTATGGACCAGATCTTGTGTGGCTTGTCAGGAGTTCAGTGCTATCTGGATGATATCCTGGTCACTGGAAGAAATGAAGAGGATCACTTAAAGAATTTAGAGGCTACCCTACAAAGACTGGAAGAGTATGGCCTACGAGTTCGCAAAGACAAATGTGAATTCTTCAAGCCCTCTGTTGAATAGTTGGGACACATCATCGATTCTGCAGGTCTTCATAAGGCCCCTGCAAAAGTTAAAGCTATTGTGGAGGCTCCCCCACCACGAAATGTGAGCCAGCTGCGCTCGTTTCTAGGACTACTGAACTATTATGGAAAGTTCATCTCACAGTTAGCCACACTGCTAAAACCACTTCACGAGCTCCTTGGGCAGAACAAGGCCTGGAAGTGGACTGAAGCCTGTGATGTTGCATTTAGCAAAGCTAAGTGTGCATTGCTAAATTCTGAAGTTCTAACGCACTTTGATCCATCCTTACCCCTGCAATTGGCCTGCGATGCTTCCCCTTATGGAGTGGGAGCAGTCGTGTCACACATTATGCCTTCGGGAGAAGAGAGACCTATTGCTTTTGCTTCACGCACTCTAAGCAAAGCAGTAACTAACTACACCCAAATCGAACGTGAGGCATTAGGAATTGTTTTTGGAATTCGGAAGTTTCATCAGTACCTGTTTGGGCGAAAGTTTACTCTTCTTACAGACCATCGACCTCTGACGTCATTTTTGGACCCTACACAGGCATTCCCCCATTAGCTGCTAGTCGTATGCAACATTGGGCATTGTTACTTTCAGCACACACATATGAAATCAAATATCGGAAATCCACTCTGCACGGCAATGCAGATGGCATCTCAAGGTTGCCTTTGCCGGTCAAACATCAGGATAGTGCCCAAAAGGAAATCTTCTACTTTGAACAGGTAGAGAATACACCCATCACTGCTACTCAGATAAAGAAGGCAACTCTCGTTGACCCAGTATTGTCCCAAGTTATGGACCTGGTGATGCATGGAAAATCTCGACAAACCTCTCCGGTCTCATCCGACCTTGTTCCCTACATGTCCAAGCGGACGGAGTTATCGGTCCAATCTGGTTGTTTGTTGTGGGGGAGACGTGTCATTATTCCACCACCACTGAGATCACAGATGTTAGAACAGCTACATTCCGGTCACTGTGGAATAGTGCGCATGAAGGAAATTGCACGAAGCTATTTTTGGTGGCCTGGATTGGACAGCGCTATTGAAGAGAAGGCAAAAGCTTGTATGTCATGTCAGGGTGTGAGGAACGCACCCCAGTGGGCACCCCTACACACATGGGACTGGCCTGAAAACCCGTGGCAACGTATTCACGTTGACTTCGCTGGCCCCCTTGAAGGAAGCATGTTCTTGGTGGCAATAGATGCCCATTCTAAATGGCCAGAAGTCTCTATAATGCAGTCCACTTCTGCAGAGAGTACTATCCAAAAACTACGAGGACTCTTTAGTCATTTTGGTCTGCCAGAACAACTTGTGAGCGACAACGGACCGCAGTTCATTTCTCAGGAGTTTCAAAATTTTATGAAGGCAAATGGGATACACCACATCACGTCAGCACCATGTCATCCGTCCACCAACGGATTAGCTGAAAGATTTGTGCAGACAATGAAAAACGCTTTGAAATCAGCAAGGGGACAACACTCCATTGAAAAGCGTCTGGATACCTTCTTACTTTCCTACAGAAACACACCTCATGCTACGACCCAGGCATCCCCAGCCTTTCTAATGTTGGGACGACAGCTGCGCACTTGCTTTGATCTGCTGAAAGCTTCTGAACCCCAACAAACTGTGCAACATCAGCAGCAATATCAAGTCATCAGACGGGCACCCAGAGCAAAAGACCGAACCTTTAGCCCGGGAAAGCCAGTTTTGGCTCGGAATTATACTTCCAGAGCTAAATGGGTCCCGGCCACAGTCATCAGTCAAGCAGGACCTGTTTCCTACACAGTCCGGACTGCAGAGAATCTTACCTGGCGGCGACATGTAGATCAGCTGTTGCCAGGTCATGCCAGTCCTCAGGACCCATCTGCAGTTGAGGGGTCTGACTTCACCTTTTCTGGTGAGGCACCGAATCACGAGTCACCTGTTCCTGATTGTTCTCCTCCATTACTGCCAGCAGCTAAGATACCCCTTTGCCCAGCACGAGCTGATACCACCTCCTCACCCGTTCGTGCTGCGGACCCTGAGCCCCTAGTGCTTTCGGGTGCAATAACACCAGAAGTTCGCCGTAATCCACCTAGAGACAGAAGGCCTCCTCATCGGCTGGATCTTTAGCTAGGGCGAACCCACGGTTATGGGGCAAAATAATCCCCAGGGTTTAGCCGGGAATGGAGGCAGTCTACCCTACTTCTCTAGTCTAGTGTGTGTTTTATTTAGGGGATGTTCTTATTAGGGGGGGAGGAATATGTTGTGTATTTGGTTGTCATGGGTTTTGTTGCTATGGCAACTGAGTTAGATTATTATGGGTTAGCTCAGCCAGCTTCAGCCGGCTGAGTGAATTCTCTGAGTCTGTAAATAAAATGGTGGTTTTGTTAGCTGTCTGCTGTCTGGCCTCAAGTGATTCCTTCCTAAACCGGCTGCCCCCAAGGATATAACACTTGAGAAAAGACTATTCTCAGTAAGTGGTCAATCAAGAAAGACTTAAGCTAATAATGAACTCTGAGAGATGTCAATCCACATCTGAGTTTTCCTGGGAATATGGTATCATTCGGTAAAGTTATGAGTCATGCATGGACATGTGACTTCCCCATGTAAATCCAAAACTTCATTGTGTTGCTGGACTCTGCATAGGAGAGGAGAAAGGGTTTACACCCACAAGAGAAATTTCATTTAAACCCCAGGAAACCCCTCCATTCTGTCTTCAGCTGGCTCAAGAGATATCCTCTCCATCCCCAAAGGATATGTGAAAGAAACTCAAACAATGGATACTAGCCACAGGGGTGTGAGTAATTCCTGGACCCAGACTAGAAGGAGGCTAGTCTGTAAACATCTCTGAGGGTGAGATTTCATCTGCAATCACTTTCTTACTGTATTAGGGCTTAGACTTGCATGTTTTGTTTTATTTTGCTTGGTAATTCACTTTGTTGTGTCTCTTATTACTTCGAACCACTTAAATCCTACATTTTGTTTTAATAAAATCACTTTTGACTTATTAATTAACCCAGAGTATGTATTAATATCTTGGGGAAGGGGCAAACAGCTGTGCATATGTCTCTATCAGTGTTTTAAAGGTTTAACAATTTATGAATTTATCCCTTATAAGCTTTATACAGGGTAAAATGGATTTATTTGGGCTTTGGACCCCATTTGGAGTTGTGTATCTGAGTGCTGGAGACAGGAACACTTCTTAAGCTGTTTTCAGTTAAGTCTGCAGCTTTTAGTGGATGTGGTTCAGATCTGGGTCTGTGTTTGTAGCAGTCAAGCATGTCTGGCTCAAACCAGGCAAGTCACTGAAGTCCCAAGCTGGCAGAGAAGACAGGCTCAGAAGTAGTCCAGGCACAACAGGTGGCAGTTCCCAGGGGGGGTTCGGTGATCCAACCCGTCAGATCTGGCATTCTGGGAATGCATCAGTGGCCAACCTAGCTGAGAGAAGAACTGGGAAACATTTTTCTAAACCTTTGGCAGATTGTTTAACTCAGCTAAAAACATACCAGCATCTGTCATGAAGAGGTTGAGGAAACCATTTTCCATTGATGAGTTACTTTGACCATCTCTACCAACCTGAGGTGAAAGCAACACACATACCCCTGCCCATGCCATGCATCTTTGGTCTCTAGAGTGCAGAGAGACTAGGAATGGGCATTGCTGAGATGATCCAGGAATAAAACTGCTCCTCCTCTCACTAAAGAATTCTTCCCCCTTAGGTCTCACTTCCACTGCTATTCTGCAGTAGCTTGGTAGGCAATATCAGCCTCTGATTAGTGCAGGTATAAGGTCCCCTGAAGTTCTCAGGCCACTTCCGCATATGCGAGAGTCACCATCTAAGCTAGGCTGGCACCTGGGGGACTCAACCAGAGACATCTAGGGCCCAAATTACAAGCTTCTACAGCTTGAGCTGAATAGCCAGGCAGCCTGACAGCCACTGGAACAGCCTCCTATCCTCTAGGTGGGGCACAGAGGGGCCTCATTACACACAGTGCCCATGGTTGAGGTTTATACAGCGGCACTGCACCGCTGCAGGGGTCAAGGGCTCCATCTGAGCTGGAGTCACCTCCCTCAGCCAGGAGGAGAGGGAGTCACAGAAAGTTGTACTAATGCAATGCCATGGACTCTACTGAAGTTTATTCTCTGTGTGGCATCTTCTTCTCTTCCCCGTCCATGAACATCAATAAAGTCAGAGTCATAGAGTTCAGTCTGACCTGCTCTATGCCAACACCACCCGGCACCCACAGACCAAACCCAACCACTGAAATTAGACTGAAGTGTCACAGCCCTCAGGAGAGTAGACAGTTCTGTGCCACCAGCAGAGAACAGAAGAGATCGAGGGACACTAGTGCCTGAGGCCCCTGCAATGGCAGGGAAATGATTGAGATACACCCAGAAAATCCTTGCAAGTGACACACACCACATGCTGCAGGGGAAAGCAAACCCCCGCACACCGCAAGTTCCCTGCCAATCTGATGGGAGCGGGGAATTCCTTCCTGACCCCCACATGGTGATCATTAGACCCTGAGCATGTGGGCAGGAACCAAGCATCTGAGAGAGAGAGAGAGAGAGAGAGAGAGAGAGAGAGAGAGAGAGAGAGAGAGAATGGCTCAGTGCCATCTCATAGCCCTGGCACATCCACCCAATGTCCCAACTCCAGCCAGTGCTGCCCGATGATTCAGAGATTTAAAAAAAAAACCAACTCCCAGAATACACTGGGTCATGGGGAGTAATCCCTTCCTGACCCCTGCCAGTGGCCAGATGAAACCATGAAGCATATGCATTTAGGAACATAAGACATATGCTGCAAGTGAGCCCCAGGGCTGCTCAGCCCTGCCCCCCACCATCACAAGCAGCCACTTCATACAATCCCACCCAGACATGTGTCCAGCTATCTCTTAAAACTAATCCCATCATTGGACCCCCCTCATAACTCCTATTGGGAGGCTACTCTAGAGCCTTGCCCCACTGGTTGTTAGAAACCTCCCTGTAATTTCTAGCCAGTCTCTCCATATCTCACACACCCAAATGTCCATGTAAACCAGGCTGACAAAGTCTTGTTCTTTGTCCTCCTCTAGTGGATAGGCAACAAATGGTGGTTTATAAGACAATGGGCCCTGTCCCCAGCTGGTGGCAATGGATATACAGCTCCATTGGAGGCAGTAGGCCAGATCAACAGATGCTGCAAATTGATTTAGTGCCACCAGAGACAATGAAACTACACTGCTGTGCTGAAGATCTACCCAAAATGTCTTCTCTCACCTACCCCAATCTTACATCAGTCTGACTCCTCTGGTTCCAATGAAGCCACTCCTGATTTATACACACAAAGAAGACATCTCCCATCATTGTTTTCACTGGCCATGGAATGGGTTCAAGTGGCCAAGCAGTGTAACGGGTATTGTTTTAGCACAGAGTAAAAGTCTGATTCCTCTTGTGCAAACAATTTACACCCATTTAACTCCCCAACTGGACTAGATTTTCTACTGGTGCAAATCACACCAGTGGCAGTGACATCAGCAGAGTTAATCTGGATTTGCATTGGTGTAACTGAGATAAGAATCAGATCTGTTTGTGTGCAAGCTGTGTGGTCATGGAAATCACTGACATTAATGAACGAATACTACAGAAGCAAACTTTAATTAGAGAAAGACAGAAAATTAATTATTTGTGAATTACCTACACCCAGTCAGTCTCCTCAGGGCAGCTTTCATCTCCTTGTTCCTCATGCTGTAGATAATTGGATTCAAGATTGGTGGCAATACGGAATAGAGAACAGCCACCACGAGATCCAGAGCAGATGGGGAGCTGGAGGTGGGTTTCAGGTAAACAAAGATGGCAGTGCAAACAAACAGGGAGACCACAGTGAGGTGAGGAAGGCAGGTTGATAGGGCTTTATGCCGGCCTTGTTCAGAGGGGATTCTGAGCACTGATTTGAAGATCTTAACATATGACACAATAATAAAAACAAAGCAGCCTAAGAGTAAACACACACTAAAGACAAGAACCCCAACTTCACTAAGATATGTGTCGGAGCAGGCGAGCTTGAGTAGCTGGGGGATTTCACAGAAGAACTGATCCACCATGTTGCCTCCACAGAAGATAAATGCAAATGTGTTCCCGGTGTGTAGCACAGAGTAGAGAATCCCACTGATCCAGGCACCAGCTGCCATTTTGACACAAGCTCTGATATTCATCATTCTCTCATAGTGCAGTGGTTGGCAGATGGCGACATATCTGTCGTAGGCCATAACGGTGAGAAGAGAAAAATCCGCTCCCACCAAGAAGACGAAGAAAAAAACTTGGGCAACACATCCAGCATAGGAAATGGACCTGGTGTCCATGACGGAGTTGGCCATGGATTTGGGGACAATGACAGAGATGGAGCCAAGGTCTAGGACGGACAGATTCATCAGGAAGAAGTACATGGGGGTGTGAAGGTGGTAGTCGAAGGCTATGGCCATGAAGATAAGAAGATTCTCCATCAGGGCTGCCAGGTAAATCACTAGAAACACCACAAAGTGCAAAATCTGCAGCTCCCAAACATCAGAGAATCCCAGGAGAAGGAACTCGGTCATGGTGGTTCGGTTGGACATTTTCTTTCTCAGGACGTGTCTCAGGATGTCTTCGGAGAGAGGGACAAGAGCAAGGGCATGGATTAGATCAGTAAAGTAACTCTCCTTTTTTGAAATCCATCTTAATTTTCTTGAGTCAGATATTTAGCTTGTGAAGTTTGGTGTAATTTGAGAATGAGGATGGGGAAAAAAGCCCCACTGAGTCCAATGGAGTTGCTCCTGATTTATACTGGGGTGAGAGAAAATAGAATCAGCTCAATGGGCTCCAGTGAAGTTACTCCTGATTTGCACCAGGATAATGGAGAGGAGAAATAGGAATAATTGCTTTTGAGGTTTTTGTATACCTCTGTCACCCAGAGTGGGCGAACTCTGGATAGTGGTGTATAAATGTTACTATCCTCAGATTTCAGAGGGGAATTGAGGGTCTGGTTGGCCAGATTCTGGTGTCAGGGGCACTATTACAAATGTCGGGTATTTTCACTTCATGTCGTGGAATTACTCCCACTTTATAGTGCTCTAAATGGAAGCAGCATCTTACATGTAGGTGACTGAACCCTGCCACAATTACACAATGAAATCGAGTCAGGAATACAGATAGTACCCCTGACACGCCATCCCCTGTTCTAGCCGGGGTTTCATGCTCATTTCAAGAGGCAGACATTCCAGTTCCCCTCCTGTTTCTCTATTCACTCAACTAAACTCCCTTCCAGAGCTTGGAAGAGAACCCAGGAGTCCTGACTCCCAGTTTGCCCACTGCTCTAACCCCCTAAATACAAGCTAGGAGTGCTGGCTCTACTCATTGGACTCAACTCCCTCCCAGAGCTGGGAACACAAGTGAGGTGTCTTGACTTCCTGTCCCCTCCTCTAACCGTTACATCAGACTGCATCTCAGCCTCTGTCCCAGGGACTCTCCAGTGCCATCAGAAATAACTGCTGCTAGTGACAATGGAGAGTCATTGAGCCAGCGAACATGCATTAGAGTGATTCTCCTGCGTGGTAGTTGGGGCACTCACCTGGTGTCTGAAAGAGACAAATCCAAGTCCCTGCTCCAATGACTATTTAATTATTGATACAAAGTGTAACAGCTCCAACAGGAGAGACAGAGACAGTCTCATTTCAGAGCAACTCATAGCCAAACAGCTCAGGCACTCTCCTGTAAAGTGGGAATTCAAACCCTTTCTCAACATCAGTCAGAGGGAGGAATTGAACCTGAAACTGTCACAGGCCAGCAGAGTGCCCTAAACACTCAGCTTCAAGTTATGAGGTGCCTGTCCCATACTGCTTATTAGAGACAGAAATAGAACCCCCAGTTCTGGGTCCTCTCCTCTCCACCTTGGACTGAATTTCCTCTCAGAGCCACACATAAAACTCAGGAGGCCTGGCTCTCAGTCCCTGCTACTCTTACCCACTAGACCCCACTCCTTTCCCAGAGTTGGAGATAGAACCCAGGAGTCCTGGTTCCTAGTCCACACCACTCTAACCCACTAGACACAAATGCCCTTGCAACAATCTAATAGACAGAAGTAACCCTAAACACAGAGATAGAGAAAGAGCCTGAGAACTAGATACAAACTGGGGGGGGGGGGAGATGTAACAAACTAACAGCAAGACTCATGTAAGAAAAACATAGATACTGAGAGTGAGAGAGAGACACTGAACTAAGACGAACTAAGAGGTAAATAGAGAAAAATAAACTAACAGAGAGAGAGAAGTACAAATAGATAGACAGCAATAAGAACAAACGAATGTACAGAGAGAAAAGTAACAACAAGTTGATAGTGTTTGTCACAATTTTTGGACAATTTTAATGTAAACTCCTCAATCCATTCTAAAAAAAATAAATATGTGCATCAATTTGATTAATCCCGCCATTCTCCACAGAAGGAAATTGTGGCACGGATATTCTGCCCTCTCTTTCCTAAAATAACTGCTTTGGTCCGTCTCAGTTTCCCATGCCCAAATTGAGCTAAGAGTGAAACTCTGAAAAAATATCTGTCACTTACGATTTCGTCCTGAAAGTGACACTTTGTAACTCCCAAATATATTTCATTGCAACAGCAAACGTGTGGCGCCTGTCTGTGTGGAATCCTCCCAGATCGAGATGTCTTTTCTCCTCCAGCTACAGACTGCAATTGGCTACCCCTCTCTCTCTAACCCCTACACACTCCTGTATCAAACAATCTCTCTTTCTAATGCTCCTATCATTGTACTATGAGAGGTTGTTCCCCCCTCACACTGAGGCTGAGCTGCTGGAAATACACTGAGATCTGTGCTGTCTGCGGATGAGCTGTGTGTCAAAAACGCGGGTGATGCGGGAAGGTGGTTTATCCATGTCTGTTTTCTAAGGGCTTGTGGGACTCACTCCCTGGTGCCCTCAACAGCCCAGCGGCAACAGTTCATTTCTCTTGCCCTCTACTTCCCTGAAGAGTTTCCAGAAACTAAAATAATCACAATTACAATGAGGCAGCAGGGTCTAGAGGAAGGTAGTGAGGTAAACACTAGGGGCACACAGGTCTATACTCTAGACATCTGGTATCAATTCCTAGCCCTGCTTCTGACTTGCTGTGTTGCATAGGGCAAAGTCATTCCCTTTTCCGTCCCACCCTTTGCCTGTCTTTTCTACTATAAGCTCCTTGAGGTGGAGACTGTGTCTTACCTAATATAACGGGCTTCTCATATCAGGTTCAACTATCAGATAATTAATGAATTAGTCATTATTACAAAGCTAAAGTTCAAGCTGTCCTGAGAGCTGATCCCAACTATTCCTCTGGCTTTTTTCAGTCACTTCACCTCTCCATTCCTCAGTTTGTCATCTGTCCAATGGGGTTAATTGTTATAACTTGGAGAATAATTCATAATGAGTGGAGATGCTCAAAATATCTTCCTGACAAAACAGCTTTTTGAAGAAAAATCACTTGTCATTGAAAATGATTTTAGTGTGGAAAAAATTCATTTTGGACTCAACTTTCTATTTTTTTTTCTTTTGCAGGGGGTGAGTTATTCGTGTTTTTGGTTTTAGTTTTATGAAAACCTGGAGATGGATAATATGTTTGTATATTTTTTTCAGATTTATGGGGAAAAGTTTTCAATATTAGAAATCTTTTTTGCCAAAACTAGAAAATATTTACCATAAAGTGGCATTATTACTATAGAATGTTATTGAAAACGAAACACTTTTCAGTCTCCAATTAGAATCTATGCATTCTTTCACATATAATGCCACTTCCCCTCACCAGCACAACCTATTCCGTCATTCATATATATTTTGTACCCTAGTATTACAGTGTCTTATTGATTGTCATCATTCCACCCAGTTTGTCTCCTATTACAACAATATCCTTATTTAATACCAGGCTTCTCCGCACCTGTTGGCTTTCACTCAGCCCTTAGTTTTAAAGGCATATCAGGATGGTGAAGAAGATGCCGATATGACTATCAAAGCAAAGTGCATCATTAGTACTAAGGTGCCAGCTATGCTAATCTGAACCTCATTAAAGGAGGCGTCTGAGCCCGCCAGCTCAAACATGGCTGGCCTCTCACAGAAGAAAGGGATAATTTTATTAGACACTCAGAATGGCAGACTGAATATAAAAGCTGTCTGCCCCAGAGAAACCATGTTCCCACTAATCCATGAGCCAGCCAAGAACACAACACAAGTTCTCCTGCTCATGAGGACCAAATACTGCAGAGGAACACATATGATGATGTCAAGTATCAGAGGGGTAGCCGTGTTAGTCTGGTTCTGTAAAAGCAGCAAAGAATCCTGTGGCACCTTATAGACTAACAGACGTTTTGCAGCATGAGCTTTCGTGGGTGAATACCCACTTCTTCAGTCATCTTGCATCTGAAGAAGTGGGTATTCACCCACGAAAGCTCATGCTGCAAAACGTCTGTTAGTCTATAAGGTGCCACAGGATTATATGATGATGTGTTGGTGATAGTATCAGAGGGGTAGCCCTGTTACTCTAGTTCTGTAAAAGCCTATGGTGTGATGTTCATAGGTCATGACAGCCAGCAGGAAACATGCCTTGTCTGGCAACAAGAGGAAGAAATATATCTGTGCAGCACAGCTGAGGGTGGAGATGGTTTTCTCCTCCAAGAGGAGATCCACCAACATCTTGGGCAGGGTGATGGAAGTGTAGCAGACTTCTAGGAAGGAAAAGCTCCATAAGAAAAAAATACACTGGGGTGCCCATTTCCTGTTCAGCCACCATGGTACTGTTTCCCATCAATGTGAGTGCATATGTCACTAAAAAACACTACAAAGAATAAAACCCGCAGCTCCCAGAGGTCAGAAAACCCCTGGAAAATGAAGTCCAAACCTCAGTCTGATTTGCTTCATTCGTTCCTTCATGTAATTCATCTGTATAGAAAACAAACAGACATTTTCTCATCAGCTAAGTAAAATTACTCAGGGCCAGATCCCCAGCTTATACAAATTGGCATAGCTGGAGCCAATGGGCCAGATCCTCAATTGAGATATAGCAGTATAGCTCCACTAGAGTCAAGGGGGCCTGGTTCCCAGCTAGTGTAAATTGATGGAGCTATACTGAAGTCAATGCAGGCAGGACCCCAGCTGGTGTAAATCAGTGTAGCTCCACTGAAGTCAATGGGTCAGATCCCCAGCTGGTGTAAATTGCTACAGATACATCCAAGTCAATAAGCTAGAGCCCCAGAGGGTAGAAGTTGTTATAACTCCGTTGACTCCAGTTGAGCTCTGCCAGTTTCCACCGGCTGAGGAACTATCTCCCTGTAACACCCTGGCTAAGTGAAACATGACCTTCTGTAGTGACTGGTCCACACAGATGACACAAGCCTTCTATCACTAGCAGTGCGCAAACTACTCCATTAGCTCATGCAGCTGTGGCTTGCCCTTTTGAGTCCTACTCCGAAGCTCATTGAACTCAATGACAGTGGGTTCTGAAGGTCCACGTTTCCAAAATTCTGAGCAAGGTGCTGGGCAGCAAAGTACAATCTTTGCTCTGTTTTTGGGAGTCATGTAATTACGCTAATTCAAAATAAAACACTCTTCTTCTGGAATAAGAGCATCCACACAGAGAGTTAATTAGGAATAGCTGTTCCAGAATAACTTACCACCTAATTAAGCCCTTATTCCTTTCAGCCCATTTTTGAAAGTCACTGATTTAGGGCTTATTGTAATGTAAATTTTACATATTTCTTTGAAGTTCTGAAAATTGATACTTAAAACTTCTGCCAGCTAAGGAAGTTGAATTTTATTCTGTCTCTCTGTGCCAAGGGAGAATGCGGAATGAAAGCAAACACTGCAGGGACTAGGAGTTGAATTCTCACATGGGTGACTAGTCCCATATCTACCCTTTTGGAATAAATGGATGTTTCCTTTCTGACCATCCTGCAAGTGAGACAGACAGAACTGAGAGTGTCTGTGAGCAAGATGGAAACCTGGGGTGAGATTTTCAAAGCTGCCTAAGGAATTTGGATGCCCATTTTCCACTGGAATACAGGGTGTGGTTTGGCACCTAAACCCTTTCTAGAATAAAATTATCAGGACATCCTAGAGCTTTTTGTGATTCTACGATAAATCTCAAGGGAGCAGCTTGTACATGAGAAACCCTAATTTTCAGAATAAAAAAAAGTTAAGATCCCATAAGAACGATAATCCTTTTTGCTTGCTAAATCAACTTTTATCCCAGGACCAGAAAGAACTTTACAGACACTATTTAAACTTCACAAACATTTAGCTGTACCTTGATGGTCTCCTTCCCAAGTACTTATCCAGCCTGACCCTGTTTAGTGATCTGTCTCATGGGATCACTATAAATATTATTGTAAGCAAAGTCAGGATGAGCTCTACCCTGACATCTGGTGGTGAATTATGGCAAGTGTGGAAAAGAACTTAGGAGGCTGATCTTGTTTGCATAGGCACACCCACTCCACCTAGCATGAGCCCACGGCAGCCCAAAATGGTCACTTTGACAGCTGTGTGATCCCCAATTTCTCGGTTATTGGGGTAGGAGGAATAAAGTGTTGTTACCCGGATTATGTGAATGAAGGACTATGAGACTGTTTTATGACAGAGGGTCTCACCATCAACTAAGAAGCACTCACTAGACAAGGGATATGGATTCCAAAGCCCTGTGAATTGAGAGAGATTGGGATAGGTGTGTGTACTTGATGGTATGGGCACTTTTGAGAGCCTGGCACACCAATTGCACCTCCTTCTTTCTCTACACTGTTGAATAGCAGAGCTAATTTTGATTCTGTTAGGAGTTTAACTAGAAGCTGCTGAGCTGAATTCACTTCGGGCCAATGGTGCACCAGCACTCGGGCTCTCCTACTACAAGCTGAAATTGCTAGAAGAGATAAAACTACTGAGCTGAGATCATTGAGTGCTGTGTTAACTGGTGTGGGGGGGGCTGAAGATATATTACTAAACTGCTGGCAGAGAAGTTTGCAGGATGGTTGGAGTGGCAAGCACAGTGGAGTGGAGCAGCTTGTGGGACATTTGGAGCGGCCCATGGAACAGCGAGTGGAGCAGAGTGAAGCAGTTTGTGGGGACTGCTGGAGGAGAGGAGTGGAGCAGAGCGGCTGGTGGAGCAGAGCTGTTTGTGGTGAAGACTGCAGCAGATCTCCAAAGAGAGGCAGGGCAGTTGGCCTTGGCCCACGTAAGGAGCCCCTTAACACCCCATGTGCCCCCCCCCACAAATTCCACCAAGGCTGGGGTGGGTAAAACTCTGCAGATGAACTTTTGAACTCTGGGGAGGCACTAACCAGGGACAGAGATTTTTGAGATGTTGGACTTTGGTGTGATTTGGACTTAAGACCCTGAGGGGAAAAGGACATTGCCAAACTTACTTGGCATGCTTTGTGTTATGAATCCTGTTTGTGGTGTTTCCTCAACATAATGCCGCATTGTTTCCCTCTATTAAAAGGATTTTGCTACACTCAGACTCTGTGCTTGCAAGAGGGGAAGTATTGCCTCCTAGAGGCGCCTGGGGGGTGGTGGTATATAATTGTCCCAGTTCACTGGATGGGGGCTCGAGTCAGTTTTGCATTGTGCTATTGAAACGGAACCCCTGGATACTGAACCCGGCCCTTGTTGCTGCCAACTCAGAGGGGCAGAAGGGTTACATTATTATTCCCTGGAGAGCCATACATATTATCATCTCCATTTTATACAGAGACAAGCTCAGAAACAAAGAGGCGGAATGACTTCCCACCAAGGTCACAGCATGACTGGGAAGATCAGCATAGCTATCTATGGAGACATTTATTCCATTTGAGTTCCAGTCCTAGGCTTCCAAGGGGGGTATCCTGGAGAACCTGGAAAACAAAACAAAATAAAATAATTACAGTGAACTCTCACTAAACATCTCTCTCTTCATAGTGATCCTATGAGATATCTCTCTAATCAAGAATGATCTGGGTCAGTTCTTGCATATAGGATCCTCAGAGAACAACCCAAGGGCTGGAGAGAGCAATGTGGATTACACTGTCCCCTTGGAGACAGTGCTTACCACAGTGCCCCAGCATATGTCTTGGGGACAATCTGTTGGAGGGACCGTGGCTGGGGCTCAGCCGGGAGGATTCTCCCCACACAGTCAGTGCTGACCCCAATGTCCCTGTGAGATACTAGGATAGCTGTGCTGCAGAGAGAGGGGGACTCAGTAGGGGGCACTGTCCCCTCTCAGTCAAGGCTCACCCCAATGCCCAGTGCAATGTTAGGGGCTTGTCTTGCAGGGGTTGTGGTGGGGTCCTGAAAATGGGGGAGGTACATACTTGGCACTGCTAAGCCATGCCTCCATTGCCTCTACCCATGCTACTGCAACCAGACTGCTATATATATTTGCACTAATTCAATGAGTATGTATTCAAAGCAGGGGAATCATACCCCTTGCCCATAGCGTAGATGTATGTTAAGTAACGGTGCTCTTTTCCTGTGAAAAAGGGTATATAGCTAGGGAGACCCTATCTAGATAGATCTAGATATAGATGAGAAACCAATGATGAACCTTGATTTGAATTTAAAAGGTGTTAAAGAAACAAAGGCTCTGAAATCTTAATGTGAAATACACATCTCAGAGAGAATAGGAGACATTTTGAATTCGGAAAACAATAATATTGATGCTACAACCAGATTAAAGGTCCCACTGCAGACATGAGAAGGTCTCAGAGCACTTTCCACGGCAGAAGTATGGGAAGTGGGTGTTTCGTTAATCAATGTACGTGAAGTGCTTTGAGATCTTCACATGGAAAGAGACTTTAGAGAAAGGCAAAAGTGTAATCATTTAGTAATAATGGGAAACTGTCCATGAATTTTAGTCCCAGGTTCTAGGTTCTATAAGAATAAAAATACTGGTTGTTTCACACAATCTGCCACAAATCCAACAGAAAGTCTTCTCTTTAATGCTGGAACCCTATACCCACCCAGCCCCATGCATCCATTGTCTGAGTCAGAGGGAGTGACACTAACCAGGCTGGTACCTCCTTGCTCAGGTGAGAAAAGTGTGGGTGTCTCATCTGCTGGATATGCAGAAATATCCAGGGATGGCCACCCAAAAGAACAAAAGAAATGGGACTTACTCATAATTTTATGGAAACAGGGTTGCTCCTTCCAGCTGGGATCACTTGTCCTAATTTGATTCTCCACCATTCCCAAGTTCATGCTTCTGACTGCACTGCCTTCTGTTTTGTTTCACCTGGGCACCTTCATGCAGATTGGGGATGTCATCAGTGGTCTGCTCCACACTTTGACTGAAGAACCTGTATCTGCTCATTTCCTCATGCCCAGGAGCTGAGTGCCTGAGAGCAACGGCCTCTTTTGTGAGATGCAGGGTGTCCAGAGAGCATCTGGGAGGAGGCAGGTGGTCTGGAACAGAGGCAGCTGTGTTGTTCCCAGACAGAGACACACCCACTAAGAGACCAGGAAGGGATGTGGGGAAGTGAATTCCCAACATGTTGGCACAAACCAGCTTCCATCTCACTGTCCAGCACCCCACTTTTCCCAGCCAGGGAAACACCCGGTGGCAGATAAACTCCAACATAAGTCACACTCTGTGGCAAGAACATGGGGATAATAAGAGGATGCTGGTGATGGCCAAGGTTTATTGGAGGTGATGTCATTTTAATGAGGATTAATACTGAAGCCTTGAGGGACTGTAGCCATTATAGATATCCTGGCACTTTCACCAATAACTGAGCATCCCAGGTCCCAGCTTGGTGAAACCCTTTACCTTTCTCCCGCGTGTGAGATTCTCTTTAAGTTCCTGTCTGTTCTTTAATGTTGCTAAGCAGCTGTTAGATATCTACCACATCCCACCTCAGAGGTTCAGTGTGTTGCTACTGAACGCAGTGTACACAGCATCTGACTTGTGAATCCTTTATGGTCCACTGGGATGAGAGATAAGATGGAGATCTGTACAGGGAACACATTGTCAGACCTTCCACTTTGGGCTGAGAATAAGGAGGAGAAATTTCATTGCAAATGGGATATTTTGTTTGGGGAATTTCCCATGACATGAGAATAGGAGGTGCAAAATGAGCAGGCCAACTGGCAAGCCTGTTACCTTCACTGTGCCAGCAGCAGTTGGAGATCAAAAAGATGATGCCAATGATGGTGAAGAAAGACACAGCCACCACAAGTTCTCGAAGCCAAAAACTCATTTGAACTGTGTAGAGAGGAGAACATCTGGTGAAGTATCAAGTACCACAGGATTTGTTTGGGACAGCTGGAGAGACAAATATCTCCTCTCAGCAGAATATCTTTAATCAATATTTCTCTTGCCATCATTCTATCTAGAGTCCTTCTTTGACTCTCTGTGCATGGATGTCTCTGTACAGGTCTCTATATCTCATAGGTTGCTATGAGGACCCTTCTGTCCTGTGGGAGGGGAAAGTTTGGGGAGTATGTTAGTCTTGGGTATGTTTGAGGAGCATTCAAAGTGATAGAGAATCTCACCTGTCACCTCGACATTGACAACCTCACTCCTGAAGGACAGAATCCACCGCCTGATCACATCCTCCTCATACTGGCAGGCATATTCCCCAGCACACTGTGGAGTTATTTGTGGGATATGGAGCATAAACCAGTTGGAAAGGTGACTACCAGTGTCCACAGTGCTATTCACCACACAACTGTGCTCTGACCCTGTGGCCTTGGGGATGATCTCAACGCCATTCTTGTAGAAATGACACCTCCAATGGACAACACTCCCAGGGACCACACAGGATAGAAGCACAGCACCTCCTTCTCTCACCACTCCCAATGGGGGATCGACGTTCAGTGTTGGCTGGGGAAGGGGATCTGAGCGGGGAGCAGGGAAGGTAAAATATTAGTATGTGTCATCTGGGGGCAATGGTCAGAATCAAACTTTATTTTTGTTCTTTCTCCAATTTTTCTTTCTTTACCAGAGGACCCTGATAGACTTTATTGAACAACATATTAGTCCCTGGTGGATGGAGGACCAACTGCTCTGACAGAATTCTGGGAATTAGTATCCTGTCAGGCTCCACAGGGGGCATAGCCCACACTGAGTGGGAGTGGGTAATACTACTTCGGCACTGACTGGTTTCCTCTTTGTCACACTCCACACAGAAGCTGGGGATTTAACCAGTCCCCCAAACTGAGCTGCTTTCCATCTGGTGGGGATGTGGAAATAGGGCTCATCCTGTTGTTACCCAGACCACACCCCCTCTCACGAGGCAGAGTTTCTAGGTGCCGTTTCAAGATAACTGATGCAAAGGTCCCCAGCCACAGAGGAAATGTGGTTTGTTTGTAGCCCCTGTCCCTCCCCACCGCACATCCAGCTACGTTTCCTGTTTTCTTCTTCTCTCTAACCCTCCTGCTGCCAGCTAAGCTGCAGGGCTGGTGGGCTCTGGCTACCGGCCCCTCCACAGGGAAAGTATGTGGGGTGGTGCCAGGCAGAACAGCTGAGGTTGATCCTGCCCACCCCACTGCCATGGGGATCCTTTGCTGGTCTCCAGTCCAGTGACAGTCCAGACCTGCCTGTGGCCCATTGGAACTCTGGAACAGAGCCTGTGACAGTCAGAGCTGAGGTCAGTTACCAGGGGTCAGTGCATGCAGGATGCCCAGGGTTAGTGGAACTTCTGCCCCCGTCCAGCCCTGAACCAGATGTAATGATTTGTGGCACTGGGGGAAGTTTGGCAGCTGGCTGGTTGTCTGCGCACAGAGACTCCTGCTTTGCCAGGCTCGTGCATGTGCTTTGTCTCTAGGCTGCAGCCAGGTGGCAGATCCCAGTTGCTGTGATGGGGATGGGCAGCCACTCCCCTCTTGGGCAAGAGGCACAAACATGTTTTACTCAGCTGTAAATAGACACAAAGACAAGATTCAGATTCTTCCCCCCTGCCCTGTAATTATGCCAGCTCTGCTCATCTCTGGATTTCAATGTCCTATTCCCAGGGAACAGCTGGTGCTGACCTGCTGAGAATGGCTACAGAGATGCTATAAGGGTGGCACGCTGAGGGCCCTGTGCTGGGGACCAGATACAGTCCCTGTCACATCCTCCCCGGGATGGCTCTTTGGCTGAACTGCAAGGCCCCTCTCAGCCTGTTTGCCTCAGTGAATGGGGCTGGAGCTGCAGCCACGCCCCAGGCATGAGGCAGCTGCCAACCTCCCTGCTCCGCCTGGACCTGGAAGCACAGGGGTCACTGATGGCTTTAGTGGTCTTCCTGCTGCTCTGTGCCCATGCCCTGGAAGAGGACATGAAACCGCAGTGCCCTCTGGAGCAGCGCCATGCCTATCCCAGGTGGTACAGGGATGGGGACCACATCATCAGGACTGTCTTATTCCTCAGGAGCCCTGAAATATCTCAGGAAACATGGCAAAGGTAAGGTTTTTGTGGTGCTTCTTGGAATCTTCATCTTGACCATAGCTGGGAATGTAGTCATCATCTCAATAGCTCTGGTGGATCATCACCTCCAAACCTCCATGCATTTCTTTCTCAGGAACTTCTCCATCTTGGAAATCATCATAAGCCCCAAAACACTGGCCAACCTCTTGACAGAGAGAAAGACTATCTAATTAGTGAGGTGTTTCACCCACCTTTCCTCTTCTTCATCTTGGGGTTCACAGAGTTCTTCCTCCCATCTATGATGTCCTTAGATTGCTATGTTGGTATTTGCAAACTGTTGCACTATGCTACTATTATGAACAGTCCTGTATGTGCCATGTTGGGTCTATTGTCTTGGGTTGGGGCATCAAATTAATTATCAGCCCAGCCATTATACTGTACCCCTTGCCCTTCTGTGGCCCAAATGTCATTAACAATTTATTTTGTGATAGTTCATCACTGATTAAACTTTCTTGTGCAGCACACATTTCCTGGAGTTTATAGGTTTCACTGCAGTGACTGTGACTTTAATTGGTACCTTAATGATAACCACTATCTCCTACATCAACATCATCTCCACTATATTGCACATCCCATCTGCCAAGGCGAAGACAAAAGTCTTCTCGACTTGCTCATCACATATCACTGCAGCTGCATTTTCATGCACTTGAGACCCAAGCAAGGTGACAGTCTAGACCTCAACAAAGCAGTGGCCATTCTCAACACTGTGGTGACATCCTTGGTCAACCCCTTCATATACATCCTGAGGAATAAGCAAGTAAAGCAAGCCCTGAGAGATGTATTCAACAATGTGTTGGATAAGGATAGGGGCCTGACTTTGGGCACTAGGTAGAGACTGGGATTTTCAAAGGGGCCTAAGGGATTTGGGTCCCCAAGTCAATGGGAACTAGATGCCTCGTCACCCTGTTATAATCTCCTCCAGAAGGAACGGGGAAATTCTACAGTCTGAGATTCACTTTATGAGACAGATCCTCAGCTAGTGGGGATCTAGAACAAGATATCTCCTCACTTCTCTAGGATGGAAAAATCAATGTGCTACTAAAATACAGATAATAAATTATTAGACTTATACTCACATTACTGACTTACCATCGGTTGCAGGTTCTGAGGGGTCAGGAGCTAAGGACAGAATCTCAGGTGGGATCTTGTTGAGACCGTATAAAGGACTCACCTCTTCCTACTCAAGGATTCAACCCCTTACAATTCCAGTAGCCTTTTTTACTTATGGTACTTGCCAGAATCTCATTCTACTCCATCTTCTACTCCAGATGCTAAACTGGTATGAACTGGGTTTAGCTCTATTTACTCCAATAGTGCTACATTAATTTACTTCAGCTAAAGATCCCACCATCTGTGAGAAAGTGGGATTATTTATTTATGGGATTCTAGGCCAGAATATTTCATGACGCTCCACAGTAATTTTTCATACCGTATCTGTGGAAAGATTCCTTTTGTGGTGTCAGTCTCCATCAGCCAGTTACTCAACCTTGTATTTAAGCTTAGAAAGACTGGATTTTTATTGGTAAATGTTGATTTCACTGTATACATGCAACCACTGAAAAAATATTTCCATCGCTGATAATCAAAATTTAAAGAAAAGAAAAGTGAAAATATGCTGCTTGAGAACTTTTTAGAGTAAAATTCCAGTGATTTAGACTTTCAAATTAGGGCTGTTACAAATGAACTAGCAAATGAGTAGTAGAAACAGGTATGATTTGTTGATTTAAGGCTATTCACTGTGTATATTTTGACATATGATGTTGACCATTTGTGTTAATAGTTCATAAAGCATCAGCATCTTGAATCGCATTGTCTACTGTCATTAAATAATTGACTGACCGCCCATAATTTTCCACAATTTTGAAAATTAAAACTAAAAATCTAAAAAATTCTTAAAAATAAAAATTGATATTATCCATCAAAGTTAAAAAAAAATAAAAATCAAATTCTGCCAAGCCTACTTACATTGTCTGAATGCTCTGGGCTGGGGTTTTCAGTGCAGTTTAAGGGAGTGAGATGCCCAAAATGTATTAACTGTCAATGGGATTTGGGGGCTAGATTCACTTTAGGCACCTAAATCCCACAATCAGTCTGCAGGAAACTGATAAACCAGGGAAAGATAGGCATTCCTTGGCTTAACTCACCTGCAGGGCCTGATCCAGCAAGTGTGCTCAGAGCTTGCTTACTGGATTGGGTCCCTTTAGGTGATCTTGCACAAAATGGCCAGAAGGAGGAGGATGTATCCATAACTTTTAGCCCAGCGGTTAGGGTACTTGCCTGGGAGGAGGAAGACCCCTGATTCAAGTCCCATTCTGATTGAGGGGGAGCAGGGATTTAGACCTGGCTCTTCTACATCTCACCTGAATGTCCTAACCACTGGGCTATGGGATAGTCTGATGCAGGGCTCCTTCCTTCTCTCCTGTTGAAGCTGTTGTACTTTGGATAAAAAATAAAAAAGTCATTGGTATGGGGGAGCCTAGGTCTCCCATTTGTCAGGTGAGTGCTCTAATCGTTGGGCTACAGAGTGATTCTCACACTTGCTCTTTCTTTTTCTTTGGCCCAATGATTATTTCATAATTTAAGTCAGAGTGGAACAGCTTCAATGGGAAAGACCAAGGAAGCTGTCTGTCGGAATATCCCACACTCCACTGATGGTCGGACAAGAAGCAGTGGGCTTAATCTGCAGCAAGGATTCAGTTAGATTAGATATTTGGAAACATATTTCTAACTCTAAGGGTAGTTAAGTTCTGGAACAGGCTTCCAAGGCAGGTTGTGGAATCCCCAGCACTGGAGGTTTTTAGGAACAGGTTGGACCAATACCTGTTAGTGATGATCTAAGTTTACGTGGTTCTGCCTCAGTGCCAGGGGCTGGACTTGATGACCTTTTGATGTCCCTTCCAGCCCTACATTTCTATGATTCCATAGTCCAGGAGTTAGGGCACTCACCTGAGAGGTAGGAAATCCCTGCCCCTGCTTGGGCAGAGGGGGGGTTTGAACCAGGGGCATTCCACATCTCAGGTGAGAACTTTAACCACTGGTCTAAAAGTTATGAGGGAAGGCCTCTTTCCCCATGCCCCTGGATTCTTGCAAAAACAGTGTAGGCGACTAGTGTCAAGAGAAGGTTTGCAGCTGAGACTCTCAAACACAGGGAAGCACCTCCAGGACTTAGACACCAATCTCTGCAAGAGGAACACTCCCTCAGGTTGGCATCTCTCATTGGCTAACTTAGTCAATGAGCTGCCTAGGGTGTTGGCATTTGTGGATCCTTTTCTGAAGTTCCTATCTTTCCCCATTCATTGCATGGGGACCTAGATGCCTAACTCAGGCATTGTGATTCACAGTGATTTTTTTTCTGAGCCTAAAAGTTAGGTACAGTGAAGAAAATAAGTTTCTTTGTCCATCTAGCCCTGGGTGCCTAACTCTCCTATGTGCCTTTGGAAATCCCAACCATAATTATTAATTATCATACAAATATTTAAAAATATGGAATAGTGATACTTTCCTTTGAAATCTATACATGAAAAATGCTGTAGAAGAGTGAATCATCGTTATCCTTTAAAAGCTTTGTACATGTCCTGATTACAGAGTTTACCACTTGTGATTCCAGCACTACAGAGGTAGAGTAATTTTTCAAATGTATCTGCAGGTGGAATTTTCAGAGGTGTCTACGTAATTCCGAAGTGTAGGGGTGTTGAAAGTCAAATGAGTTGCTAAGGGTCAGAATTTTAGAGGTGTTTAAGCACCTAAATGGGCAGCTAGATGTCTCGTGGGATTTGCGAAAGCACGCAGGTGCCTAACTCCCAATAAATCTTCTGAGAGTTAGGTGACTAGGCACTTTTGAAAAATCCTGTTTGGTGCCTCTATCATTCTGTAGACACCTAAGTACACATAAAAATCTAGCCCCTTGAGGGGAATTTTCAAAAGCACTCAAGTGAGATAGGCGCTCAATCCCAGAATAGCCAATGGGATTTGGGCATGTATCTCCCTTAGTCTCCCTTTGAAATCCAAATCATCTTAAAAATATCTATGCTGTAGAACCCTTTTCACCTCCCTCTGCTGACAAGGAACTGACCCAAGACCGCTGACATCAAGAAAAGTGACGGTCACAAAGGCAGAAGGCTTCATGCTTTCCATGTGTCATATCTGAATGTTGAAATATGTGATTTTCCTTTTGAACCAAGCGGGGAAATGAAATTTGAAGTAGTTGAACTGATTTGAAAATAACATTTTCTTACACTGATAATTACGACATGGCCAAACAGCATTTGAAGGAGGATAGAAAGCCATGGCCTGTGTTATGCCGGTCAGACGAGATAATCCAAGTGGAAACATTCTGGCCTTAGACTGTATGAATCAAACTTGGTCTTGAGGCTAAGGCACTGCGCCAGAACTAAGGAGAGCTAGGTTCAATTTTACACTTTCCAGCACACGCCCTGTATGACCTTAGGTTAAGTTGGTTAACTTCTCTGCACCTCAGTTTCCCATCTGTAAAACGTGGATGATAATAATAAAGTTTTCTCAAAACATTTGTCTGTCTTATTATTTAGATTGTAAATCTTTGGATCAGGGATTATCTTTTACTATGTATTTGTACAGTGGTCAGCACAGTGATCTCATTTGGGGTCAACGGAACAAAATACAATTAGTGCTAGTCAAAAAAATTATTAAACAATTATATTTATTAGGAAAATGTATTTACACAATATAGAGTGGAAGAAGAGGCCACCTAAAAACTCTGAGATCATTCAGGGATTTTCCCCCCTGTTACTATATAAAATGTGATGGAGTATGTGATGTAGGAGTTGGGCATCACATTTGTATATAAATAATTCTCCATATACAGTAGGTACAAAGAAATACATGAAGGTCCAAACTCTGGAATTGTGTAGTGAAACTGCAGTAAATAGGGCTGGTTAAAACATCATTTCATTGATCATTTTCAAAGTGTTTTGGGCAAAAAAAAATCTTTTGGACTTTTTGTCAGGATTTTTGCAACATTTGAGTTTCTATCAAAAATCATATTTTTTTTGTGTGTGTGGAAAAAAGGAAAAATACATTTTTTGTCCAGCTATAATGGTAAACAATTAAGTCTGATATTTTCAAATCCTGCTAAAGATCAATTAATTAATTTCTTATGGAAACTGTTTATTAAATCTATTTTGCAGATTCTAAAATTTCATTCTGTAAGTTTTATTACATTTAATAAAATACACTCTGTCCATAAAAAAACTGCATTTAATCAAAAGTGGGTTTTCACCCTCCAAAATTGACATTGTTGAAATATTTATTAGAGATGGTGAAAAATGAACACTGGTTTTTGAAAAAAATAAGAAGTGCTAATGTTGTCTTTATTTTTGTGTTTGAAATTAGCCCGTTTTTCATTTGTGCAAATAGTTTTAGATTTAAAAAAAATATCAAAAATGTTGCCAGTTTTTGGTAAACAAGAATGTAAATAACCAGTTTGATAAGGTTTTCAGTAACAAAAATCTGCAAAGTGCATGAAATTCTCCATGAAAACTGTAATCAAAAGGCAATTTTTTATAAAAAAATGGATATTTTCATCAAAAAGTTTTATTTGTGATGGTCTTGTTATCTTTCTATGGTGGAGTTGTTATTCTATTAAGCACAGGTGATCAGTAATTGGCTTCAAGACTCTTGTGAAAAACAACAAATTCGGCACATCCCTCTCTTTCCATATCTATCTACCTATTCTCATGCTCCAACCCAATATACCCCACTCTCGTATGACACCCAGGAATAGATCCCAGAAATCCCAACTTCCAAGCAGCTATTCTGTCTATGTTGGCTATGGTTACATAGGATATATTCTGTGCCAAAATCCCATTGATTTTCAATAGGATTTGGGCACTGAAGTCCCTCTGAAACTTCCAGCTTTAATCTCACTGAGTTTTAGCAGCGCATTTGCAAAATAGGGAAGATTATACTCCCTTCTCCCCACAGGTGTGTCTCTTTCTTACTTAAATTTAAGTTCTGTAGGGCAGGAAGTATCTCTCACTATGTGTTTGTAAAGTGGCTAGAGCAAGGGAACCTCGATCTAGGTTGATGGAAGTGTTCATATGATCATATAGAACCAATACTGCTTCTAAGTATTATTATTAAAATATCAAATATCAAATTCAAACATCTCTGTGCTGTAACTGAGAGATGAACAAATCCTTCCAGCAACCACAAAGAAATAGATATTGTATTGGTAGCATAATGTGCAGTACTAAGTAGTTGGAAATGTGAGGCCAGTTGGGTTACATTGGCAGACCACCAGTGAAGTCAACAGAACTGCTCCAATTTACAGGAGCTGAGAGACTGCCCTCCTGATCTGTTCCATTCATCACAAGTTATTTGTGGTTTAATCAGAATCATTTACAGAAATGTGAACACCACAAGTTTCATTGGGAAAAATACAGTTAATCTGATGATAAAGTGGGGGTGAAATAGGCTAACATCTGGTGTGATACTGACCTGCTAATATAGTTCTGCAATACCATATGTTTTATATATTATGGTTTTTTTTTATTTAAAATCAGCATAGAGGCCAGGTTCTTAGCAGGTATAATTCACTGGAGCGCCATTAAATTAATGGAGTGAGGTCAATTTACACTAGTTTGGGACCTGACCCTATGCTTGTAATTAATACACACTGAGAAATGCAGTGGGTCAAGAAAAAGAAAGAAAGAAAGATAGTTAGTTAAATGGAGAAAATGACAAGTCTCAGCTGCCACAAAGTGTTTGACAGTATTCCCTTTCTCTTCCTTATTTGCTGACAAGAGGTAGACAAAGTGCTATTTTCTACACTGTTGCCTGTTGACTTCACATGGGTTATTGATTAATGTTAGGATCAGAGTTAGGGCTAGAACTAAGGGTTAGAGTTAGATTTAAAGGACAGGTTAGTTCCATAATCTAAGTCGGAGTCCAATGAATGAAGCCTGTCAACTGTAGATAAGAGCGAGAGGATGAGAAAGATGGAGTTATGCTTAGGGGGAAATCCGATATCTATCTGGAAGGCTACTGTTTAAACTGCATCAAGTTAGACTGAAGGCATAATCGTAAAACCTAAACCGAAGAAGAGCGAACATGCAAATCAGATTGGAGTTACCACAATGCCTAGACAGCCAAGACTGTTGCATTTCCTCCAGATAACTTCCCTTTCTGGAAATGTTGATGTAGACTCACCTTGATATCAGAATGAATGAAGTAGAACACTCGGATGCTGACTCGAAACCAAAGACTTGAAAAAAAGATCTCCAGGGGATAACTCTATTCTGGGAAATGATGGGAGATTGTTAGGATGGACAGGACCTAGTGAGAGAAGGTATTGGTTTTAACAGTTGACCAAGATTCACTTTTAAGAAGGTGACTATAATACAGGTATATTCATGCAGGCAGCACCAATGAGATGAGAAATCATCAACCTCCTAGAAGAGGTGCAGAAGTGTAGAGAGTTTCTGCACATTCAACTCCCTCTCCAGGTGTCAGTCAAAGGCATGGACAGAGATGTCTTGTGCCAGTGTGGTCTGTCAACAAAGGGCTGCAGCAACTGAACACAAGACAGGAATCCTGAAGTCCAAGAAGGACTGGAGAGTTTTGGTTGGGGGAGAGCAGGTGAAAGAGCCATTAATATATTGTGGTCTTTGTGATAACCAAGTGTAACTATACACAGCCCTCTAAATAAAAGGAATGGTCATTACACCATGATTAATAACTATCTATCTATCTATCTATCTATCAGAATCTCATCCACAAATATTTGTCCTTCAGGGTGTAATATAACCCCTACCTGAAGGAAGTAAGAGAGATACATACACTATGGAAGGTTAGTCCATAATCTCGAAGTTCAGGGTTTCTTGAACTTTCATCTGAAGCAGCTGATGCTGTCCACTGCTAGAGACAGGAAACGGGGCTATGCGGAACTGTGGCCTCTTCCATGCTGGCAATTCCTATGTTCCTACAGACAAGAGAATAGCGCTCCACATATTTTGCAATATTAGCAGGGTAGTATTGGATATTTTGATGATTTCCTTGTGATCGATAGATAGATAGTTGGCTAGGGAAGAGAGAGATAGAGACAGAATAGAAACGGAGGGAGAGATCTACTCAGCATTAGTGTTTCTCTTACACAAAAACTCTGTTTCTATTGCCAGGAACTAATGGATATTGAGCTTGTGTGATCAAGTCAGTGTTTGCAGGTAAAAACACCCAAGATCCCTAAAGATGAATGTGTCACGAACAGATTCTTAGAGGACTAAATGTAGAAAAATAATCAAAGAGCAGAATAAAATGGAATGTTATTAGTATTATTGGATTGTCTTTATTCAGAAACTTCTTTTTACATTTTGATATCTTCTATTTCAGGATCACAAACTGATTAAAAATGATTAGTGAATGTAATTAATTCCACTATGGGTTGGGACTGAAGGGCATTGGCAAATGTGTGGGGAAAGCCCAGACCTGGGACTGTAGTGGACTCTAGATTCGTATGCAGGGACATTGGCAGAGCTGGGATAGGGGGCTGCAGGTCACCATTAAGGGGCATTGACTAAACTAAAGTTTCCTACAAAATATGCTTTTGATGATTCTTGTCGGCCTTTTATATTTGACCTTTCTTTGAACTTTCTCTCACATGAAACTTTTTTCTTTTAATTTGAATTTGAATAAAGGATTGTTTAAAAGGTCCAAATTAATCCTTGATGTAGCTCTGCTGAAGTTGTTCTCCAGGGATGATTTCAAGAATTGGGGTACAATTTTCAAACTAAGGTGAAGGGCCAGATTTTTAAAGCTATTTAGGGTCCTAGTGGGATTATCAAAATCAACTAAGTGTCCAACTCCCATTGATTTCAATGGGCTTTAGGTACCCAGTTGCTTCTCAAAAATTGCACTAGGTTTCTAAACATTTTAAAAATGTGACTTATGAGATTCATTCATAGTTTCCAAAATGTCTTGGATTCTTTTTCACAGATTCCAAGGCCAGAAGGGACCATTGTCATCATCTAGTTTGACGTCCTGTATAACACAGGCGAGAGCTGATCTTTTGGAAAAACACCCAGTTTTGATATAAAAATTGTCTGTCATGGACAATCCACTATGACCCTTGGTAAATTGTTCTAATGGTTAATTACTTTTGCTGTTAAAAATGTAAGCCTTATTTTCAGTCTGAATTTGTCTAGCTTCAACTTCTAGTCATTGAATCATTAAAGACATTTCTCTGTTACAGTGAAGAGCCCATTATTAAAAATGTGTTCCTATGTAGGTAGTTATAGATTGTAATCAAGTCACCCCTTAACCATCTCTTAGTTAAGTTAAATAGATAGAGCTCTTTGAATCTGTCACTATAAGGCAGGGGTGGGAAATTTTTTTGGCCCAAGGGCCACATTGTGGTTGCAAAACTGTATGGAGGGCCAGGTAGGGAAAGCTGTGCCTCCTGAAACAGCCTGCCCCCTGCTCCCTATGTGACCCCTCCCACTTCCCACACCCTGACTGCCCCCCTCAGAACCTCCATCCATCCAACCCCCCCTGCTCCTTGTCCCTTAACTGCCCCCTCCTGGGACCCCTCACCACTAACCCCCTCACAGAACCCTACACCCTATCCAACCCCTCCGCTTCCAGTCCCCTGACTGGTCTGACCCCTATCCACACCCTCATGCTCTAACAGGCCCCCAATGATTCCCACACTTATCCAACCCCCACATCCTCTGACCACCCCCCAGAACCTCCACCCCATCCAGCTGCACCCTTCTCCCTTCCCTGGACTGCCCCCTGGAACTCCGACCACTTATCCAACCCCCCGGGCCCAGTCCCCTACCATGCCACTCAGAGCAGCATGTCTGGCAGCTGCGCCACCCGGCTGGAGCCAGACACGCTGCCATGCTGCTCGACAGGAGTGTGCAATCCTGCCGCCCAGAATGCTGCCTGAGCGGCAGCGTGGCCGCAGGGGAGAGAGAACAGCAAGGGAGGGGCAGGGGCTAGCCTCCCTGGCTGGGAGCTCAAGGGCCGGGCAGGATGGTCTGTGTGCCGTAATTTTCCCACCTCTGCTATAAGGCATGTTTTTCTAATCCTTTAATCTTTCTCATGGCTCTTCTCTGAACCGTCTCCAATTTAGCAACATTCTTCTTGAACATTGGGCAAAATTCGAATACTGGTATGAGGCTGCAGAATGTGTTAAAGCAATGGCTAAAACCTGCTAGGCTTTTTTGAAAATCCACCACCAACTCCCTTTGAATATCATTGGGATCTATGTAACTAACTCCCTTAGGTTCCTTTGAAAATGCATACTCATTTTCACATAGGGCATTGTACAGGCCAATACATATTTACTAGAGTTGGCCAGAGAATGGAGTTGCTTCAATGCATACTGCAGCCTCATACTAACATAGGAATTGTTACAAAGGCTTAGATCGAGGGTTCATCCAGCTCAGTATCCTCTCTCTGACAGTGGCCAGTGTCACATGCTTCAGAGGAAGGTGTTAGAATCATATCAGGCAGATGTGGGATACTCTTACTCACGTATATAATAGATAATGGTGGATAATCAGCTGAACACAAATTCCCAGTGTGATGCTGTGGCCAAAAGAGCATAGACAGGAGAATCTCAAGTAGGAGAAGAGAGGCTATTTTACCTGTGTATTTGGTGCTGATGGGACTGCAGTTGGAATACTGTGTCCAGTTCTTAACGGGGAGAGTAATTAGTCATTGGAACAATTTACCAAGGGTCGTGGTGGATTCTCCATCACTGATCATTTTTAATCAAGATTGAATGTTTTTCTAAAAGATCTGGTTTAGGAATTATTATGGGGAATTGCTATGACCTGTGTTATACAGGAAGTCAGACAAGATTATTACAATGGTCCTTTTAGAATCTATGAATCTATGATGAAGAGCTCATTCTGACTATTAATACTGAGACACTGATTAATTGGGATTTGCAATGGAGGCTAAAAGAGTTGGGCCAGATTTTTAATGCCATTTAGGAACGTAAACATGCAGATGGACACTTAGTGGGATTTTGAAAAAGTGCCTAGTTGCCTATCTTCCATTGAAATCATTGAGAGTTAGGCACCAAGGGCCATATTTTCAACGGTATTTAGGCAGTGGGGTTTTCAAAAGCATCTAAATTCCTAGCATCCATTGAAATCAATGGCCCCTCACCATCAAACCTCACTGCAATTTAATAGAAGATGGGTGTCTAACTCCCTTAGAACCCTTTGAAATTCCCAGGAACTCTATTTATTTATGCTACATGAGTGCCTGTAAACAGAGATTGGGAACCCATTGTGCTAGGCACTGTATAAACAGATGGTGACAGGAGACAATTCTTGCCCTGGAGAGCTTATAGTCTAAGAGTGGGGATGTCAAAAGCAATGGATTGATTGAGGAGTTGGGACTTGAGCTTTGAAATTTCTTAGATGTTTGAAAAATCCTTACCTAAATGAAAAAAAAGTGGGAGGGGAAACAGACTCTGTTAAGGTCACACAGCAGGTCCAGGAACAGAACCCAGGAATCCTGAGCCTAAGTCAAGCTTCTACCCCACTAAATAACAATGATACTCAATGGATAAAAGCAGCAATTCATTATTGAGATGAAGAAGTATCTGTATCAAGACTCTGGTTGCAGAACAGAGCTCTTTCTAGTGAAGTATTCCTTGAGGGCCTCTTTGACCTTCTCGTTCCTTCAGGTGTAAATGAAAGGATTCAATAAATGGCTCACTATGACATTGTACACAGCCACTACCTTCTGGAGGTCCAGGGAGCGGCCCTGACTGGGCCTAGCATACATGAAGATGACACTGCCGTAGTAGATAGAGGCTACCGTGATGTGGGAGTTGCAGGTGGAAAAGGTTTTCCGCCTGCCTGTGGCTGAGGGGATGTGCAAGACTGTGGCGATGATGTAAAGGTAGGACACTGCAGTAAAAGACAAGGAAGTGAGCAGAACCACTGAGGAGAGGACATACTCGATCATGAGGAGGAAGTGTGTGTTGACGCAGGATAGTCTCACTAGTGGGGCATAGTCACAGAAGAAATGGTTTATCACATTGGGGCCACAGAAAGGAAGCTGGCACAGCAAAATAAGTGGGCAAAGGGTGGAGAGAAATCCAATCAACCAACAACCCATGACCAGGAAGACACAAACATGCCCACTCATAATGACAGGGTAGTGGAGCGGGTGGCAGATGGCTATGTAGTGGTCGAAGAACATGATGGCGATGAGGATGAAATCCGCAGTGCCCAGGAAGAAGTAGAAGTAACACTGGGTGATGCAGCCCCAGAAGGAGATGGCTTTGGCCTGGGAGAGCAGGTTCTCCAGCATCTTTGGAGTGATGGAAAGGACAAAGAGTATCTCCAAGAGGGAGAGGTTGCAGAGGAAGAAGTACATGGGGGTGTGGAGGCGCAGATCCACATACAGAATGGTGATGATGGCCATGTTCCCCATTAGAGTCAAGGCAAAGATGGCCAGTAGCAGCATGAAAACCAGGAGCTCCATGGGCTGTGACAGCGAGAACCTCAGAAGCACAAACTCCAGCCCAGGGACCCTGTTGATAGCAGCCATTCACTGTGTCCCTTTATCTAAATCATATCGCTGCTTTAATTCCTTGGGCCACTTCCCTACAGCGCCTTATAGAATCATAGAATCATAGAATCTCAGGGTTGGAAGACCTCAGGATGTCATCTAGTTCAACCCCCTGCTCAAAGCATGACCAAACCCAACTAAATAATCCCAGCCAGGGGCTTTGTCAAGCCTGACCTTAAAAACCTCTACGGAAGGAGATTCCACCACCTCCCTAGGTAACCCATTCCAGTTCTTCACCACCCTACTAGTGAAAAAGGTTTTCCTTATGTCTAACCTAAGCCTCCCCCTCTTCAATTTGAGACCATTACTCCTTGTTCTGTCATCTTCTACCACTGAGAACAGTCTAGATCCATCCTCTTTGGAACCCCCTTTCAGGTAGTTGAAAGCAGCTATCAAATCCCCCCTCATTCTTCTCTTCTGCAGGCTAAACAATCTCAGTTCCATCAGCTTCTCCTCATAAGTCATGTGCTCCAGCCCCCTAATCATTTTTGTTGCCCTCCGCTGGACTCTCTACAATTTATCCACATCCTTCTTGTAGTGTGGGGCCCAAAACTGGACACAGTACTCCAAATGAGGCCTCACCAGTGCTGAATAGAGGGGAATGATCACATCCCTCGATCTGCTGGAAATGCCCCTACTTATATAATCCAAAATGCCATTAGCCTTCTTGGCAATAAGGGCACACTGTTGACTCATATTCAGATTTTCGTCCACCGTAACCCCTAGGTCCTTTTCTGCAGAACTGCTGCCCAGGCATTCGGTCCCTAGTCTTTAGCAGTGCGTCGGATTCTTCCGTCCTAAGCGCAGGACTCTGCACTTGTCCTTGTTGAACCTCATCATATTTCTTTTGGCCCAATCCTCTAATTTGTCAAGATCCCTCTGTATCCTATCCCTACCCTCCAGTGTATCAACCACTCCTCCCAGTTTAGTGTCATCTGCAAACTTGCTAAGGGTGCAGTCCACACCATCCTCCAGATCGTTAATGAAGATATTGAACAAAACCGGCCCCAGCACCGACCCTTGGGACACTCCACTTGATACCGGCTGCCAACTAGACATGGAACCATTGATCACTACCCGTTGAGCCCGACCATCTAGCCAGTTTTCTATCCACCTTACCGTCCATTCATCCAGCCCAGACTTCTTTAATTTGCTGGCAAGAATACTGTGGGAGACTGTATCAAAAGCTTTGCTAAAGTCCAGCAATAGCACATCCACGGCTTTCCCCTCATCCACAGAGCCGGTTATCTCATCATAGAAGGCAATTAGGTTAGTCAGGCATGACTTGCCCTTGGTGAATCCATGCTGACTGTTCCTGATCACTTTCCCCTCCTTTAAGTGGTTCAGAATTGATTCTTTGAGGACCCGTTCCATGATTTTTCCAGGGACTGAGGTGAGACTGACTGGCCTGTAGTTCCCTGGATCTTCCTTCTTCACTTTTTTAAAGATGGGCACTACATTAGCCTTTTTCCAGTCATCCGGGACCTCCCCCGATCGCCATGATTTTTCAAAGATAATGGCTAGTGGCTCTGCAATCTCATCGGCCAACTCCTTTAGCACCCTCGGATTCAGCGCATCCGACCCCATGGACTTGTGCTCATCCAGCTTTTCTAAATAGTCCCGAACTACTTCTTTCCCCACAGAGAGCTGGCCACCTCCTCCCCATACCGTGCTGCAGAGTGCAGCTGTCTGGGAGCTGACCTTGTCTGTGAAGACAGAGGCAAAAAAAGCATTGAGTACACTAGCTTTCTCCACATCCTCTGTCACTAGGTTCCCTCCCTCATTCAGCAAGGGGCCCACACTTTCCTTGACTTTCTTCTTGTTGCTAACATATCTGAAGAAACCCTTCTTGTTACTCCTAACATCTCCGGCTAGCTGCAACTCCAAGTGTGATTTGGCCTTCCTAATTTCACACCTGCATGCCTGAGCAATACTTTTATACTCCTCCCTGGTTATTTGTCCAATCTTCCACTTCAATGGGTCTCAATGATCAGAAAAAAACAACCGTATTTATGAGAACAAAGAAATGTTACTCCTGGTCAAGAATTTCCTCAGAGCCTCCTTGACTTCTTTATTCCTCAGACTGTATATGATTGGGTTGAATGTTGGAATAATGACCGTGTACAACAGGGCAAGGGCTCGATCGGTGTCCACAGAGACATTGGAACTGGGCCTCATGTAGGTGAGGGCATTCACCCACGAAAGCTCATGCTGCAAAACGTCTGTTAGTCTATAAGGTGCCTCAAGATTCTT
Source organism: Mauremys mutica (assembly GCF_020497125.1). Lineage (NCBI taxonomy): Eukaryota > Metazoa > Chordata > Testudines > Geoemydidae > Mauremys > Mauremys mutica. Next base: position 48,796,759 of record NC_059083.1, on the reverse strand, counting down.
TGCTGCTTTTGTAGGTGATAAAGGCGCTGCAGTAGAATAAGATGACTGTGATTAGGTGTGAAGAGCAAGCGGAGAAAGCTTTGTGTCTCCCCTCGCCTGAGTGCATCTTCAGAATGGTGCAGATGATGATGCTTGCATAGGAGGTGATAATTAAGATTAAGGGGACTATTGTGAACACTATAGTGAGAAAGGAAAGAATGGCATTGATGAGCGATGTGTCCGTGCTCACCAGCCTAAGCACTGGGAGGACGTCGCAGAAGAAGTGGTTGATTTTATTCGGCCCATGGAAGGGTAATGTGAATATGGCTGCCGTTTGCTCACATGCCACCAACTTACACACAATCCACAACATAGTTGCCAAGCTTAGGGTGACCTTTCTGCTCATGATGAGTGAGTAATGCATGGGGTTGCATATGGCAACATACCAGTCATAGGACATAACAGTCAGCAGGCCACACTCTGTGCTGCCAAAGAAAAGATAGAAGTACATCTGGACTGCACAGCCCAGGAAAGAGATAGCCTGTTTCTCTGACAGGAGGTTGGTCAAGGTCTTAGGGACGACCACTGAAGTGTAGCAGATCTCCAAGACTGACAAGTTCCTGAGGAAGAAATACATGGGGGTGTGGAGGGCCAGGTCAGCAACCGTGACAGCGATGATGAGACCATTTTCTGTCGGTGTGAAGAGGTAGATGAGTAAGATGAGGACAAAAAGAAGGGGCTGCAGATGCTGGAGGTCTGAGAAGCCCAGAAAGATAAACTCTGTCACTGCTGTTAGGTTTTCTTCCATAGCTCGGTCCTGTTGAGACTACATAGGTATTTAGATCCCTCTCAGGGATTTGCAAGGTATCTCATAATAGATAAAAAGATAGATTAGTTACACAATCAGCTTCACCTCCCCCCTTTCTCATCTCTCTATGTTCACACAGCTCAGGTGTTCTATCCCTTGGATCTTACTCATCTCTGGTTGGCGATTCTGACACCCTATCCCACACTCACCTCAGGAACGGACATTGGTAGCTGCTGTGTCCAGATGGGCAGTTGGGCCACACCTGAGCGGCACTGCGACCCCGTGAACTTGGTCACAATGCCTGGAGTGGGGGGCTGGGTATAGCCCCACAGGACAGGCACTGCAGGAGCCTCCACTGCAGGGTGCGTCATGGACACACACAAAAAGTCATGAACAAATGGGAAAATCACAGTGTCTGTGACTTCTTTCCCATTGTGACAGACATGCAGCCCTACAAATGATTATTAAAGAGCACCCCCACATTTGTTCCCACTTCCCTACCTCATACAGTGCCATCCCATTAATGAGAATGAGATACCAGAGTGTTGAGAGAAAAAGCACTAGACAAACCAACAACAAACAGCCCAGACACATGGCTGGTCTCGTCTAATCTTACACTTCACTGCCAGCTAATGTGGTAAGATTTACCTCTCACGTTACTGGAACACAGTGGGACCAATTTCTGTTCTTCTTGACAGATAAGATTCTCCACTGTGTCTGTGGGACTCTGAAATCTGGGTGAGATGAGAGAGAATCATGTAGATGAATATATTTTATATAATCTCTCTCCTCCTTCCTGTGGAGGCCAACTGTCTTCTTTAATTGACAGCTCGTCAGAGAAGGGACCAAATTTTCAATTATACCCTTATTATGGGCAGATCAATAGATCCCCTGTCCTGTTTGGATCATCTGAGCATGGATATCACTCCCTACATGGTTGTAGACTTGGATTTTCAAAGGATCCTAGTGGATTTAGGCTCCAAAATGCAATTCAAAACCAAGGGGAGTTGGGTGACTGACAGTCTCATCCTTTAATATTTTAGCCAAATCATCAAGGTCTGCAAAAATGACCGAATGACCATAGACTGGTGGACAGAGTCTGTGACTGGTTTCATTCCCCTGAAGAAAGTCTTAGTTTTCAACAGACTGGGAAGGACTAAGGAAAGGGATTCTTATTCTGGGACATGATTCCATTAAAACATGAAGGCAAAGACTCACAATCATCCAACTCCTATTGACTTTGAATGGCATTTGGGAGCTTCCTCAATTAGACTTTTGTGAAATTCCAAGTGGGCTGTCAATGTAGTTATGGAATACACATCTTGTACACCTTAACAAATTTCTTCACACCCATCCTGTCAAACTTTTCACACTCTAGTTGTCAAAATTGGTTCTCGCCCCTCAGTGCTGGTTGGTCAGGGGGCAGTGCTAAGAGACTTGTTCGGGGCAGTGCTAAGGGGGGCATGATGTAGGTCCTGCACCCAATGACCATCTGCTCTGGGGCACAGGCAGGAACTTTTGGTGGTAGTTCCTTCTCTCCCCTTGACTAATCATCACTGAAACCCAGAAATCACAATTGTTAATATCTCCTGAAACCACACTTCCCAGGGCATGTGTAATGAGTGTTTGGTTTTATCTCCAGCGCCCATGACACCTTCTGCATCCTGCCCACACTCCCATCTGTCTGTCCAATCTAGGGCTCCATGCAGGTCCCATGGAAGCGTGAGCCAATTGGTGGGGCCTTGTGGTCAGTGGGGCCCTCAAACCCCAGACTAAACCAATAAGGTATCTAGGTCAGAATCCTGACCCCTAGTCAGCCAAGTGTTGACAACTTTTGCATCCCCAATCTATTTTGAAAATCACCACCTGAATAGAGTCAATAGGTAAATAGATGAGTCATTTATTTCAATGACAAGTATCAGAGAGGTAGCCATGTTAGTCTGGATCTGTAAAAAGTGACAAAGAGTTCTGTGGCATTTTATAAATTAACAGACCTTTTGGAGCATAAGCTTTTGTGGGTGAATACTCACATGCATCTAACAAAGTGAGTTTTCACCCATGAAAGCTTATGCTCCAGTATTTCTGTTAGTCTATAAGGTGCCACAGGACTCTTTGTTGCATATTTTGATGAGTTTGCTTGAGAGAGATAATGATGCACAGTCCATTTCACCATGATTGCACCATCACACTGGCACAATATGTGTACCCCATAATCATTCCTACATAACTGTCATTTATTGCATAGTCTTTAGTATTTATTATTCATATTTCAGGATCAACTAGGATCCCCAGTAATAGACCAAGACAACATGGGATAGATTCACAAAGAGACATAGATGTTCCAGTGCTGATCATTGAAGCAGCTGACTTTTAGGTACTTAGAAATTCACAGGGATTCACAAAGCCTCAGTTTATGCACCCGGCTCCCTATACAATGAAAGGGGAAAGGTAGGCACCTCAAAATGGGATTTACAAAAGCCAGCATGCTCAGAGGTTCTTCATCTAGGCTAGCCAATGGGATATTCCAGGGAGGTGCCTATCTGTCAGCTGTGAACACTTTCATGGGGTAAGGCACCAAAGGTGTTTTTCACAAGAGGCCTGGGGAGTGAGAAGGATGCCTCATTCATCACTCTTAGCTCAACCATTTGGGTACTCAACTAGGAGGCGAAAGATCCAGCTTCAATTTCCCCCTCTGCCTTAGGAGAAAAGGGATTTGAACAGGGAACTACTACTTCTTAGGACAGTATTTTAATTTAGAAGAGTACTATGACTATTACTCGTGTTTAATTTCCCTTTCTTTTCCCCTCACAAAACCCATTCAGAAGTTAATATGCTTCCTTGAGAAGTTCATGCTTCTCTTCAAGGCTGCCCTCAAGGAATCTTTCATCTGCTGGTTCCTCATGCTGAAGATGAAGGGGCTCATGAGAGGGGTCACCACTGTGTTGAGCAGGGCCACCAGCTTGTTGACCGAGATGTCGCTGCCTGAAGGCTGGACATACATGAAGATGCAGCTGCTATAGCCCACGGTGATGATGATGAAGTGGGAGGAGCAGGTGGAGAAAGCCTTGTTGCGTCCTGAGTGGGATGTTATTTTGAAGATGGTGGCAACAATATAAGTGTAGGACACCACCGTCAGGATCAAAGAGCCCAGCAGGATGGCGGAGGAGGTCATGAAACTCAGCAGCTCCACAAAGCTCATGTCCACACAGGACAGCTTGACCAAGGCCAAGCCGTCGCAGAAGAGTTGGTCAATCTGGTTTGCATTGCAGAAGGGCAGGGTGATGACCAGGATGGTGGGGATGATGGTGGCCAGGAACCCCGTTGCCCACGACCCCACCACAAGCTGGAAGCAGAGCTGAGCATTCATGACCATGCTGCAGCGCAGTGGGTTGCAGATGGCCACATAGCGGTCATAGGACATAACGGCCAGCAGGACAAACTCACTGCAGCCCAGAAGGAAGTAGAAGAAGCACTGAGTGATACAAGCCACGTAGGAGATGGACCTGTCACCCGTCAGAAAGCTGGCAATCACCTTGGGTAGGACAGAAGATGTAATAAGGATCTCCAGACAGGAGAGGTTCCAGAGGAAGAAGTGCATGGGGCTGTGGAGGTGATGGGGTAAGAGGATGATGGCGATGATCATGATATTGCCAGACAAGATCAGCAAGTAAGAGGCCAGGAAGCCAAGAGCAATGAGGCATTCCAGATGGCGGGGGTAGAGGAAGATAATGAGGATGAATTCGTTCACGGTGGTTTGGTTCTGCATGGCTACATTGGATCTATCTGTGAGGGGTAGAGGGAGGATGGAGGGAATAGGGAATAATGTGTCAGATGAACAGGAGAAAAGAAAAGTAGAAAAACAGAAGAGTAGAGAAGAGGAAAGAAAAGATCAGAAGAGAACATAAAAGGAAAAGGAAGAGAGATACAGAGGAAAAAATGATAAACTGTAGAGGAGGAAAGCAAGGGTGAATTAAGAAAAGTGAAGAAGACAAAAGAACAATACATCAAATAAAAATTACCCTGTGGGCAATGGGTGGGATGGGAAGAACAACAAGTCAATGTGAGCAGGGAAGTGAAGACAACGAGAAGAGAAAACAAATGGCAAACAGAAGAGGAAAGAAAAGTGGAGGAGAGAAAAGCCCCAAAAATAAAGAAGAGCAGAGCTGGGTGGAATTGTTTCCCTGGGTAATTTTTTTACTTTTTTTAGGTGTGGGGGAGAGAGGGGAAGAAAAAAGATATGTTTTCAGCTGAAAACTCTTCAAAATTTCTGGTTTTTATTTTCTTAATGAAAAGTCAAAAATTGTCCACAAAAAGCAGACACTTACCACAAAAGTTTTAGTTTATTTGAAAACCCATTTATTTTTTGTCAAAAACAGTTTTGATAAAAATATTTGGACTAGCCTTAAAAATTAGGAAAGAAAAAAAAAGTAATAACAGGAGTGGGTGGCTGAGATTCTGTAGCCTGCGTTGTGCAGGAGGTTAGACTAAATGACCATAATGATCCCTTCTGACCTTAAGTCTATGAGTTTAAAAGAAAGGAGAAGTAAAATTAAAATAAAGGAACAGAGAAAAGCAATAAAGGAAAGGAGAGGGTGAAAATGAAAGGAGAGAAATTAAGAAAGAGAATAAAAAGGAAAGGAGAAAAATGTAGGAACCAAAAAAAAAAGGAAGGAAAGAAAAAAACAAAGAAGAAGAAAAAAAAGATGAGTGAAAGAAAAAAAAGGGGAGAAAGGAGAAAGGGAAAATGAAAATATAAGAAAAAAAGTTATCAAAATGGAGATAAAAGATATTTTAAAATGGAAAGAGAAGAGGAAAAAGAAAAACTAGAAAAGGAAATAGATAAACAGAAAGGGGGGCAGAACAGCTACTCACGTTAGTCTAGGTCTGTGATGTTAGGAAGATACCATAAAGCCAAGCCGGCTACAAACAGATTGAGTCTTGTGCCTCAGTCATCACCAACTACTGTAAAACACATTCTTTTAGGGTAATCTTTTAAATTCTAGTCCCTGCTCTTTTGGATTAAATACTAAAGTAGTTTATTCTGAACTTCTTCAAAGACTGAAAAGTAGTAATCATTCTGATTTTTCCCTTCATGTCAAGCCGTGAGAAGCCCTTAAACAGCACCTGCAACATCAGGGTCTTTTGACTTGTCCAGCGGGTATTGTCACATCTAAGCGAATTTTAATTTCATATGTTGACTCTAGTTCTTCTGGTCTCACAATCTACATGCCATTCTCTGTGAAGTAGGTCTGCCTCAACTGGGTGAGGCTGACTAGTTTTAATGATCACAGGTACCCCAAGGGATCCACACACTGGAGAATCCCAGAGCCACTTTTTGAGATGTACATAGAAAGATAAAAAATCATGACACTTTCCAAGAGATTTTAAATAGGTTACCATCTGTGAACCCAACTACTGTACCTTTCAGAATGTTTTAGCCTTTGCCCATATGTCATAGACTCACTTGTGATGGCAGAGACCTTTAATGTGCCATTTAATTCATTTCATGTGCCTCCTACCATATAATTATTGTGTTCCTTACACTTCTTTGGTGCATGGCATAGTCCAGTGGGTTATGCACTGGTCTGGGCAACAGGAGATGCTCACTTCTAATTATATCTATTCCATTTGCTCAGGGCAGGTCCTTTAGCACTAAGACCCAGATCCAGAAAAGCATTTAGGTGCCTAACTACTGCTGTGACAATTGGGCCCATCATTTTTGCCTCCTTGGGAATTAACTATGGAAAGTTCACTAAATAAATGTTATAAACAGATCAAGTCCCAAACACTGCTTCAAATGAAATGTGATTGGAGGGACTTTAACAATAACAGCTCCAGGCCATCTCAACTAAGTTCTTCACTTTCTCTCCAAAGGACAGTTATTACCATCTTTGATGCCATCAAAGAGACTGACAGATGAGGGTGGTTGTTTTTTTTTCCCTTCTAAAACTCTCTTCAGCTAAAGGGACAGGGAGCGAGGGACGTTGTTAAAATGAAAACCTTATTTAATACCTTACATTTCAAATGCTTTAACTGTGCTTTCTTCTTTTCTTTATATTTAATAAAAGGTTAAAAGGAGTTTAATGGTGTGTTTGCCATGGGATTAAGCAGGCTGAGGCCTGTGTGTATCGAACCCTGAACTTTGTTTAACATTGTTTGATGTTGGACGGTGACAGGGTTATGGTAACACCTTTGACTTTTTGGGCCCTCGTATTCCATCTTAATTAACACAACACTAGTACTTTAGACACCTACGTTCAAAATTTAGGCAGCACTGAGATCCTCAAAGCCCTCACTTAGCTGTTGCCTAACTCTGTAAGTGCCTTAATTCTTTCAATGCCTAAAGTTTTGCTGCAAAAGTCCCCTAAGTGCTTACGTTTCTGCCTCTAGGCATGCACACTGCTGCCTCACTTGAGGTGCCTGGTTGCCTCTCTCAAGTGTGAGTCCCAGCCGGATCCTCAAACCAGGTGAACATAGGCATTGCTGCACTTCTTTCTCCTGGGGAACTTGATCTGCTAGGGTTCTGAGCATGCCTAAATCCACAGAAAACAGTGGCGGGAGGAAGGAGGATTTCCCTCATAACTAGGTTAGGAGGGATTCAATTTTTATTGGTGAATATTAATAAATGTCGATTTCACCAAACACCCATTAACTGACAAAAAATATTGCCATCGATAATCAAAATTGACAGATAGACAAAGTAAGAAAAATACTACCTGAGAACTTATTACAGTTTGATTTAAGGATATTTACTTTGTATATTTTCACATGTGATGTTGACAATGTGTATTATAACATTTTATAAAGCTTTAACTTTTTGAAAGTCAGCATCTACTGTCATTAAATAATTATTGTATGATCCCCTCCACCATAATTTCCTGCAACTGTGAACATTAAAAAAGATAAACATTGTGGTGATGGGGGGGAGCTTAAAACCCCTGATTTTGCAAAACTCTGAAATCCTAAATCAATAAAAATTGGGGGGGGGACTTAAAAATAAACATCAATAATATTGCTCAAAATTACTTTTTTTAAGAAATCAATTCTGCCAACTCGACTCATAACTTGTAACCCAGGGGTAATGACACACATGGGGGATGAGGGATCCTATGTTCCTAACCTCTTGTTTCTTGTTTTCACTGAGTGTCCAAGGCCCAGATCCACAAACAGACTGAGGCATTGCAACGTGTGGCAACACCTAATTTTAAGACACCAAGACAGCCAGTGGAATCCACAAGTCCTGATTTAGGCACCCAGGCTCCCTATACAATGAATGGGAAGAGACAGGCACCTAAGAATGGGATCCACAAAAGCCATCATGCTAGGCTGGGAAATGCTTAAATTAGACAAAGCCAGATGCCAATGAGAGGGATGTGTCTTAAGCCTGCCCCTCTCAGGGAGTTCAGCTCCTAAATCTGGGCTGGAGGTAGGCACCTAGCTTTGTTTGGGATTTTCAGCTGTGAATCCTCTCCTGGAGTTAGGTACTGATGTCATTTTTTGCAAGACATGCCTGGGGGAGAAGAAGCAATGCTTTATAGCTTTTAGCCCACTTGTTAGGACACTCACCTGGGATGTTAGAGACCCGGAGAGGGAATCTGAACCAGGGCATCTCACATCCCAGGTGAGCACCCTAACAATTGAGCTAAAGGACCCCCCTGCTGTCCCCTGTGTGGAGTTGGGCTACTTCAGAGCACTCCTACTGGATCAGACCCTGCCGGTGAGATAGGCTAAGAATTGCCACTACGAATGACAATGAATAATCATTGGGCCAGGGACAAGATCATGAGGATGACTCTAAAGCTTAGTGTTTTGAGCATTCACCTAGGATGTAGAAGAGCTATGTTCATGTCTCTGTTTATTATTTATATATAGTGAAGCAGCTTCAACATCAAAGACTGAGAAAGAGTCCTACACCAGATTATCCCATAATCCAATGATTAGGGATCTCTTTTGTAGCGTGGAAGACCCAACTTCACAGATCTTCTCCACATGAGGTACGGGGAGAACTGTTGGGTTTTCTATAGCACATTGTGGCCAACACACTTGGGTCGGATCAAACCTTTATTTGAACCAAAAGCATTTCTTGAGGTTAATAGCCACTGTTAAAGCAGTAGATAGTAACAGATAGACAGAAAAAGGTTAGGACCAGTTACCTCTCTGAGGAAGCTGAGTCAGGTACTCTGGGTGGAGAATTGGCTCTGGGCCATGGGAGGGGGAATCTCAGAGAACGGGGCCCAGGAGCGTTTGTGAGGTGGAGGGTTGTGAGAGGGGAGGAAGGGGATTAGGGCTGGGGGTTTTGTTTGGGGGTCTGAGCTGTGTGAGGCAGAGGGAAGGAGACACCCGAGGACTAGAGTAAGAACATTCAGGGGCTGGAGGATGCGGCAGAGGCTGGAGTCACAGGGCCTGAATCTCCTCTCCCTGAAACCAGACATACGCCACTGTAACACTATGGACTTACCTTGAGATGAGTGACTGGGAAATCAGCTCTATTGACTCCAGTGCAGTTACTCCTGATTTACACCAGGATGAGTGAGAGGGAAATCAGTTGACTGCAGTGAAGTATTTCTAACTTTTCTTACCGTTGGTACATTTGGGTGCTGATTTATTGTGCACGGCTAGAGATCAAACCAGGACTCAGATCCTCAAACTGGGGACTCCAAAGCTCAGTAGAGTTCAGTCCACCTACTCGCCCTCGGGGGAAATAAAGTGACAGCGTTTTCAACCACAGTGTTTAGTTCTCAGTTAGGCGCATCAGCCTTTGAAGTGATTGGAGTCACGCCGAACAGATTGCACTGTGAATGTGCATGGTGAAAGGAGGAGCTGGCTGAAAGCTGTTTCTGACTTTCAGCCCCATAGCTGCTGAAAGGAGAATGTTCTGGCCAAGAAATCTAGGCTGGAGAACTTCCTATCAGAGGAATACCATCTCTTTTTATGGCTGCCTGGCTCAGTCTTACTTCTATTTCCTGCTGGGCATTTCAGAGAATGTCTTGTTGGCCATGATGTCCTGCGATCAATATGTGACCATATATTACCCACTGAACTATAGCACCATCATGAATAGAAAGGTCTGCGTCTGGTTGGTGATGGGATCATGGATGCGGGGATTCGTCTCCATCTTGGTCCCTACCATAATCAAACTTGAATTGCCCTGCTGTGGCCCCAATATCATCAACCATATCTTCTGCTACCATGCCCCCTTGTTATACCTCGCCTGTGCCATCATCCGGCTGGTGGAATTCATCAACTTCATCATCTCGCTATTTGTGTTGCTAGGCTCCCTGCTGCTGATGGTCATCTCCTACATGTATATTATCTGCACCATCATCCGTATCCCATCTGGCAGGGAGAAAGATTTCTCCACCTGTGCGTCTCATTTCACTGTGGTTACCATTGGCTACAGCACCTCCATCTCCATCTCCATTAGGCACTCGCAAGTCCCCTCTTTGTGTGGCTTGTCCCCTGTCTGGTACTGAGAGAAAACCAGATGTGGTTTTGTCCAGTATCATGGACTAGGAAGGCATGCAAGGTCACACTCGTGGATGGGGCCACAGCTCTCCCAAAAGTACCAGAATGTCTGGTATTCTGGGAATGCATCAGTGGCCAACCCTAGTTGAGGGCAGAGTTGGGCAACATTTTTCCAAGCCATTGGCAGATTGTTTAACTCAGCTAAAAACATAGCAGCATCTGTCAATGGCAGGGAAATGATTGAGATACATGCAGAAAATAATGGCAGGTTATCCGCATCACATGCTGGAGATGAAAGCGAACCCCCCCCAAGGTCCCTGCCAATCTGACCGGGGGGGAAATTCCTACCTGACCACCACATGATGATCAGTTAGACCCTGAACATGTTGGAAAGAACCAGCCAGCCAAACACCCAAGAGAGAGAGATAATGGCTCAGTGCCACCTCAGAGCCCTGGCACATCCCACCCAATCTTCCATCTCCAGCTAGGGCCACCCCGATTCTTCTGAGATTAAAAAAAAAAACTCCCAGAATACACTGGTTGGGGGCGGGAGAATCCCTTTCTGATAAGACATATGCTGCAAGTGAGACCCAGTGTTATGATCCCTGCCCTCCACCATCACAAGCAGCCCCATCATACACTCTCACTCAGACATGTGTCCAGATCTCTCTTAAAATGAATTTGGTCACTTGCCCCCCACAACTTCTATTTGGAGGCTGCCCCAGAACCTCGCCCCACTGGTGGATAGAAACCTCCCTGTAATTTCTAGCCAGTCTCTCCATCACTGACATGCCCAAATGTACATGTAAGCCAGGCTGACACAGTCTGGCTCTTTGTCCCCCTTTAATGGTTAGGCCACAAATGGTGGTTTATAAGACAGTGGGCTCAGTCGCCAGCTGGTGGCAATGGATATACAGCTCCATTGAAGGCAGTAAGCCAGATCAACAGATGCTGCAAATTGCTTTACGTCCACCAAAGTCAATAGAATTACACGGATGTGTTGAGGATCTACCCCAAATGTCTTCTCTCACCTACCCCAGTCTTACACCAGTCTGACTCCTCAGGTTCCAATGAAGCCACTCCTGATTTATACACACAAGCAAGACAACTCCAATCATTGTTTTCAGTGGCCATGGAACACATGCTAGTGGCCAAGCAGTGTAACGGGTATTGTTTTCGCACAGAATGAAAATATGATTCCTTTTCTGCACACAATTTACACTCATTTAATTCCACAACTGGGCCAGGTTTTCTACTGGTGAAAATCACCCCAGCAGCAGTGATATCAGCAGAGATCACAATCAGACCTGGTTGTGTGCAAGTTGTGTGGTCATGGAAATCACTGACATTAAATGAACAGATACTAAGTAAGCAATCTTTAATTAGAGAAAGACACCCAGCAGTCTCCTCAGGGCAGGGCAGCTTTGATCTCCTTGTGTCTCATGCTGTAGATAACTGGATTCATGATTGGTTGCAATACGGAATAGAGAAGAGCCACCACAAGATCCAGAGCAGATGGGGAGCTGGAGGTGGGTTTTAGGTAGGCAAAGACGACAGTGCAAACAAGCAAGGAGACCACAGTGAGGTGAGGAAGGCAGGTGGAGTGGGCTTTATGCCGGCCTTGCTCAGAGGGGATTCTGAGCACTGATTTGAAGATCTGAACATACGACACAATGATAAAAATAAAGCAGCCTAAGACTAAACATGTACTAAAGGCAATAACCCCAACTTCACTCATATATGAGTCAGAGCAGGTGAGCTTAAGTAGCTGGGGGATTTCACAGAAGAACTGATCCACCATATTACCTCCACAGAAGGTCAATGCAAACGTGTTCCCAGTGTGTAGCAGAGAGTAGAGAATCCCACTGATCCAGGCACCAGTTGCCATTTGGATACAAGCTCTGCTGTTCATCATTGTCTCATAGTGCAGTGGTTGGCAGATGGCGACATATCGGTCATACGCCATGACGGTAAGAAGGGAATAATCTGCTACCAGTAAGAAGAGGAGGAAAAAGACTTGAGTAACACATCCATCATAGGAAATGGACTTGTTGTTCATAAGGGAATTGGCCATGGATTTGGGGATGGTGACAGAGATGGAGCTAAGGTCTACGATGGACAGATTCATCAGGAAGAAGTACATGGGGGTGTGAAGGTGGTGGTCGAAGTCTATAACCATGAAGATGAGAAGATTCCCCACCAGGGCTGCCAGGTAAATCACTAGAAACACCACAAAGTGCAAAATCTGCAGCTCCCGAACTTCAGAGAATCCCAGAAGAAGGAACTCAGTCACGGTGGTTCGGTTGGACATTTTCTTTCTCCAGATGGGTTAAACAGCCCCACTGACTCCAGCGGAGTTACTCCTGATTTACACTGGGGTGAGAGAAAGTAGAATCAGTTCAATGGACTCCAGTGGAGTTACTCCTAATTTACACCAGGGTGACGGAGAGGAGAATTAGGAACAATTGCTTTCAAGGTATTTATTTACCTCTGTCACCCAGAGGTGGGCAATCTCTGGATAACAGTGTATAAATGTTACTACCCTCAGTTTACCGAGGGGAATTGGAGGTCTGGCTGGCCATATTCTGCTGTCAGAGGCACTGCTGCAAATGTGGATAATTTCACTGCATGCCATGGAATTACTCCCACTGCTCTAAACTGGAACAGCATCTCACATGGAGGAGACCCAATCCAGTTATAATTACGCGGTAAACTCGAGTTAGGAATACAGCCTAGGAGCTCTGATGTTCCATGCCCCGTTCTAGCCAGATTTCCACGCTCGCTGTGAGACAGATGTTCCGGTTCCCTCCTGCTTCTCCAACCACTCAACTAAACTCCCTCCCAGAGCTTAGAAAAGAGAACCCAGGAGTCCTGAATCCTAGTTCGCCCCCTGTACTAACCCAGTACATCCAACACCCCTCCCGGAGCTGGAAATACAGGCCAGGAGTTTTGGCTCTACCCACAGGACTCAACTCCCTCACAGAGCTGGGAACAAATGTGACATGTCATGACTCCCAGTCTGAGTCCCCTCCTCTAACGACTGCATCAGACTGTATCTCAGCCTCTGTCCCAGGGACTCTCCATTGCCATCAGGAATGACTGCTGCGAGTGACAATGGGTAGTCACTGGGCTAACAAATGCTAGTGAGAAGAATTCTCTAGCGTGGTACTTGGGGCACTCACCTGTTGTCTGGAAGAGTTCAAGTCCCTGCTCCAGTGAATATTTAATTATTAATAAAAAGTGGAGCAGCTTCAACAGGAGAGACTGAGACAGTCTCATTTCAGAACAGCCCATAGCCTAGCGCAGCGGTCGGCAGCCTTTCAGAAGTGCTGTGCTGAGTCTTCATTTATTCACTCTAATTTAAGGTTTCACGTGCCAGTCATACATTTTAACATTTTTAGAAGGTGTCTTTCTATAGGTCTATAATATATAACTAAACTATTGTTGTAAAGTAAAGTTAATTATGTTTTTAAATTTTTTAAGAAGCATCTTTTAAAATTAAATTAAAATGCAGAGCTCCCTGGACCAGTGGCCAGGTCCCAGGCACTGTGAGTGCCACTGAAAATCAGTTTGTGTGCCACCTTCAGCACACATGCCATAGGTTGCCTACCCCTGGCCTAGTGGCTCAGGCACCCTGCTGTAAAGTGGGAATTCAAACCCCTTCTCCTCATCAGTCAGAGGGAGGGATTGAACCTGAGTTTCTCACAAGCCAGCAGAGTGCCCTAACCACTCAGCTTCAAGTTATGAGGGGTGCCTGTCCCACAGTCTTTATGAGAGACAGAAATAGAACCTCCAGTTCTGGTTCATCTCCTCTCCACCCTGGACTGAATTTCCACCCAGAGCCACACATAAAACTCAGGATGCCTGGCTCTTGTCCCCGCTACTCTTACCCACTAGACCCCAATCCCTTTCCAGAGCTGGGGATAGAACCCAAGAGTCCTGGCTCCTAGTCACCACTACTCTAACCCACTTAACTCAGCTGCCCTTGCAGCCTTTTAATAGACAGAAGTAATAATAAACTGAGAACTAGACACAAATAGATAGATAGATCAACAAGCTAATATAGAGACACAATTAAGAAAAGAACAGATACAGAGAGTGCGAGAGAAACACAGAACTAACAAAAACTAACAGATAGAGAATTAAAAGCAAACTAATTCAGAGAGAAAACTACAAACAGACAAACAGACAGCAATAACAACAAAATAATATATACAGAGAGAAAAGTATCAATGAGCTGACAATGTTTGTCACGATTTTTGGACAACTTTAATGTAAATTCCTTAATCCATTCTAAAAAATATGTGTGTCAATTTCATCAATTTCCCCACTCCCAATAGAAGGAAACTGAGGCACAGATATTCTGCCCTCTCTTTCTGAAAGTAAATTCTTTGGACTGCCTCAGTTTCCCATGCCCAAATTGAGCTAAGACTGAAACTATGAAAAAAAATCTGTCGTCATTTACAATTTCATCCTTAGAGTGCCACTGTGTAACTCCAAATATATTTAATTGCAAGAGCAAACTTATGGTGCCGGTCAATGTGGAATCCTCCCAGACTGAGATGTCTTTTCTCCTCCAGCTACACACTGCAATTGGTATCCCCCTCTCTCTGTAGCCCCATACACACTGCTCTAGCCACCAATCTCTCTATCTAATGCTCTTATCACTGTACTATGAGAGGCTGTTCCCCCACCGCACTGAGGCTGAGCTGCTGAAAATACACTGAGATCTGTGCTGTCTGCAGATGAGCTGTGTGTCAAAAAGGCTGGTGCTGCAGGAAGGTGATTTATCCATATCTGTTTTCTAAGGGCTTGTGACACTCACTGCCTGGAGCCCTCAACAGCTCAGAGGCAACAATTAATTTCTCTTGTCCTCTACTTCCCCGAAGAGTTTCCAGAAACTAAAATACACAGAATTCCAACGAGGCAGCAGGGCCTAGAGGAAAGATTATGAGGCAAACACTGCGGGCACACAGGACTGTACTCCAGACATCTGTCATCAATTCCTAGCACTGCTGCTGACCTGCTGTGTTACCTTGGGAAAATCCTTCCCTGGGGCTGTCTTTTCCGTCCCACCCTTTGCCTGTCCCTGGGGTGGAGACTGTGTCTTATCTAATATAATGGGCCTCTCATATCAGGTTCAACCATCAGACAATTAATTAATTAATTAATTAATAATTAAAAAGCTATGGTCCAAGGTGTCCTGAGATCTGATCCCAACTATTCCTCTGACTCTGTTCAGTCCCTTCACTGCTCCATTCCTCAGTTGTCATCCCTAAAATGGGGATAAGAGTTACAACTTGGAGTAGCTGTAATAGTTGGAATAGTTACAACGTCTACCAATGTGATATTTGCCATCATGTACCAGCAATGCACCTCTGCCATGTACATTGGCCAAACCGGACAGTATCTACATAAAAGAATTAATGGACCCAATCATACGTCAAGAATTATAACACCCAGAGCACAGGGTTGCATCCCTGATACTCTTGGTTACTAGCAATTGATGGATCTATCCTCTATGAACTTATCATGTCTAGCTATCCATGCATCCCTAAACATACCCTTCCATCTACTAATCGATCAATCAATCTGAGGCTTTTGTAGTGCCACCCATCACCATGGTATCAGAGCACTTTCCACATAAAAACAGTTACCATATCAAAGTCACAATTCGTGTCTCTGGCTCTTCTCCTTTTCTCAGGGTGGAAAGTAAACATTCTGCCCCTGCTACAGCCCCAAGGCCAGAGGAGCTCTCTGCCCCCAGGGCTGGAAGATCTGTCAGCCTTCGCCTGGCCATGGGGCTCAAGGTGTCAGTTGCTGCCCCCAGCAGCAGGGCTCTTTTGCTATAATGGACCTGTGGCTTTAACGAACAAATGGCTTGGATCCCCAGGGGTTGGTTATAGCGAAGATGTACTGTATTTTGTTGGTTGGTTGATTTGTTTCTTTGTTCCAGATGTTTTTGGTGGGTGGGGGTTTGGGAGGGCGAGGTATGTTTGATAGGAGGGAAGTATCCATTTGATGTCATCAAGTATTGGGTACTATCAGATCAGGCCCTAGACGGAGCATGTCACTATTTTCCCCTGGTTCGTGGATCGCTAGCAGACACAGGGGCCTCCCTGACAGGACTTAGGCATCTCTATCTGAGCTAGCACACACTCCTCTTCCTGGCATCTCCTATTGGCTAGCTCAGGCATCTCCCCTCCTAGCGTGCTGGATTTTGTGACTCCCATTCTTAAGTGTCTGTCTCTCTATATCTATTTTATAGGGAGCCCAGGGGCCTGACTCAGGTTTTGTGTGACCCTATTGTTGTCCCAGTGGTGCCTAAAAGTTAGGTGTTTCTGCACTGCGGGTCACCTTGCCTGGGTCAATAAGTTTTGGACACTTCTATCCTTTAGAAAATCCTACTAGGCACCTAAACACCTTTCACATCTGGGCCTTAAGTGATGAAGTGCGGGTGTCTATACTGGGCAATGATACCCTGGTATGAAGCTGTGGGTTCATTGATTATGATCTTCAATATCCACCAGAGATCCTAGAATCACAGAAATGCTGGGCTGGGAGGGACTGAAATCCAAGGGGAATCAGGTTCCTGGATCTTTGTAAATCCCTTCTTAAATTGCTGGAAAAAGATAATCCTCCCTTTGAAGAACATGCCCATATCTCTGCTGATTCCACGGCTGGTGCCAACCCACCCGATAGAGAAAAGTGAACTCTGTCTTTTGTAGGTATATTATAGAATCACAGAACCATAGAAATGTGGGGCTGAAAAGAACCCCGAGAAGCTGAGGCAGGACCTAGTAAACGTAGGCCAGCCCTGACAGGTGCTTGTCCAACCTCTTCTTCAAAACATCCAGTGATGGGGATTCCAAAACCTCCCTTGGCAGCTTATTCCAGAGTTTAACTGTTCTTAGAGTTAGAAAACTTTTCCTAATCTCTAACCTAAATCTCCCTTGCTGCAGATTCAGCCCATTACTTCTCATCCTATCTTCAGTGGACATGGAGGATAATTGATCACCATCCTCTTTATAACAGCCCATAACACATTTGAAGACTGTTATCAGGTCCCCACTCAGACTTCTTTTCTCTTCCCAGTACAGCAACTGCCATTGAGGATATGCTCAAAGAGCAGCAACATCCCTTGT
This sequence comes from Mauremys mutica, assembly GCF_020497125.1. NCBI lineage: Eukaryota > Metazoa > Chordata > Testudines > Geoemydidae > Mauremys > Mauremys mutica. Next base: position 48,779,362 of record NC_059083.1, on the reverse strand, counting down.
GCCATATGCTAAACCATATGGTGGGACACGAATACAATAAGGCTCAGAACTTCAAATCTATCATATTCCCCAAGTAGCTTTGAAAATTCCCTTCAGTGGGACTGGACGTCCAATTCACCTTGACAGCTTTTACCAAGGCCCATGCTGGATTCTCCATCGCTTCATGTCTTCAGATCAAGACTGAATGCTCTTCTGGAACATGCATTCATGAAAAATTAGTTACTGGGCTCAAGACAGGGGTAACTCGCTTGTGATCTATAGGAGGTCAGAAGACTCAGACTGGGTGCGCTAATGGTCCCTTCTGGCCTTAAATGCTATGAATATTCTCCAAAAATTTCCATTGATGGGACCTAGGGTCCAGATCCTCTAGGGACCTTTAAAATTCTAGACTAAAGCCTGTTTTCCATCTCTTGTTAATTTGGTCCTTAATTGAGAGCCCTTGAGAACTAAATCCTTCTTTTCACCTATAAAGCAAGTGCACTTCTCCAAGGCAGTATGTCTGACACATAACCTGGAGGTGTCACATCTAGGGAGAGGACAAGAGGTTGGTCTAAGATGTGATTTTCTAAGAGTCCTGAGGAGTTAAACACAAGTTCCCAAGGACTCCTTTAACTCCATTAGGCCCTACTCCAGAAGGGAGCCACAATGTTCACTGTGTAGCCCTGAGGATTAATCTGTTGGTCTGTATAAAATGTCTTTTTGATAAAAGTGTGTAGGCTGCATAGATTATAGAATCTTTATAATAAGCTGTAATGCAAGATACCTATAGACATCCAGGCCAGACACCCTGGCCAATTTCCTGCATGACGCTGAAAGCAACCTTTAAGACCCTTACTCAGAAAAGTAATAATAGAATACAAACCTACGCAAATGTCTAGGGACCTTTTGAATGTCTGCTAACCTTTCACGTAGATAGGGTGAAGAGTGGGGGATTTCTGCCCACAAATCTCACATTTACACCACAAATTGCGTACATATCTGTCATTAATACGCACATAAAAGGTCAGCCTATGAAAATAGGTACCCTAACATTTCCATGGGGGAAAGACAAATCTGGGCATAGGAGGAAGGATTTCTCCCTATAAAAAGGGTGACAATCCACCATTAGGCAGGCGATACATCTTTCTATTCTCCATCGTCTCACCCTGCCTACACCTACAAAAGCTGTCAAACTACTGATAAGTCGTGGTGTTATTTCTTTTCAAAGTTGTAAGTATAAAAAGGACTTTAATTTCTGCTTTACCTCTAAAGCATTATAGGGCTAAAACTCATAATCATTTTTATCACTTCCTTTATCTATCAGAAGTGTGAACACCCTAGTGCTACTGCACTAGAGAATTTAGAACCATTTATTATCATAGGTATTTCTCTTAAAGAACTGTGATATTTTGTAACTTTGTAATCTCAAACTGCTTTTAACATTTTTGCATTTACTTCTTGTTCCATTGATTTTAAATAAAAGGTCTTGATTGACTATTTCTGTCTCAGTGTAATTTCCTGTCAGATACCCCAATCTCCTTGTATAAATTCTGTGAAGCCTGATTCCAGACGAACTTTATCTTCTGATCACACATATTGGCGAGCCATACCCATATTATTAATATCTATTAATTATTAATATTACTAATTAATTAGAAAATTAATTATTAAATAAAACTAAATTCCACTGTCCCTACTAACCCACCCCAAATCAGGCTACAACTGTTGGACAATATACCCGCCACCAGTGCCTCTGGGACAGAATGCAGGAGATCTGGTTTGTTGGAACATATTCGTGGTAGAGGAGGTCTCTAAGAAGCCGCTAAGAAGCTGTTCGGGAGGGGTGAGCATGGTGGATCGAGGGAACTGGCAATTCATTTGGTTATAAGCTGGATAATCCCCTTACCGTGTGGCTTGTCCCCTGTCTGGTACTGAGAGAAAACCAGATGTGGTTTTGTCCAGTTTCATAAATGAGGGACACATGCAAGATCACACTGGTGGGAGGGGCCAGGTAGGCAGCTGCAGGGACACATCTTTCCCAGAAGTACCAGAATGTCTGGAGTGATGTTGCACCCCATAATGCTTTATAGAAATATGCTTATGAGTGTAAATATAACATGACTGGAATATGTTTTACACTAGATGTGCCAAGTAACCATAATCTCTGCAAAGATTATGATCTATTGGATATATTCATCCTAATTACATACATGTATCATTTTTGTATTTGAAGTTATGAGTGTGGCTATGTACTTCTTTGATTTTAAGTAGCCTCAGTGAAGCAGTTGGTCACCTTCTTGAGAAAACATTATTCTCAGTAAGAGCCCTATCAAGAAACACTTCAGTTAACAATGAACTCTGAGAGATGCCAATCCACATCTGAGCTTTCCTGGGAATGTGGCATCAGCTGCTAAAGTTCTGAGTCATGCATGGACATGAGACTTGCCCATGTGACTCCAAAACTCCATCTTGCAGCGTGGATTTAAGCCGGATAAAGATCATGCATCTTCGGTCTCCAGGGACTAGGAATGAGATGATCCAGGAATAAACCTGCCCCTCCTCTCACTAAGGAGTCCCTCCCCTCTTAGGTCTCACTCCTGCTGCTGTTCTGCTGTAGCTTGGTAGGCAACATCAGCCTCTGATTAGTGCAGGAATAAGGTCCCCTGAAGTTCTCAGGCCACTTGCCTGTCTGTGAGGGTCACCATTTAATCAAGACTAATTCGGTCATTTGCCCTCCACAACTCCTATTGGGAGGCTGCTCCAGAAGCTCGCCCCACTGGTGGTTAGAAACCACCCCATAATTTCTAGCCAGTCTTTCCATTTCTCACACACTCAAATGTGCATGTGAGCCAGGCTAACATTGTCTGGCTCCTAGTCCCCCTCTAGTGGCTAGGCCACAAATGGTGGTTTATAAGACAATGGGCCCAGTCCCCAGCTGGTGGCAATGGATATACAGCTCCATTGGAGGCAATAGCTCAGATCCACAGATGCTGCAAATTGATTTAGCACCACCAAAGTCAATGGAACTACACTGATGTGATGAGGATCTATACCAAATGTCTCCTCACCTACCCCAGTCTTACACCAGTCTGACTCCTCAGGTTCCAATAAAGCCACTCCTGATTTATACACACAAGCAAGACAACTCCCATCCTTATTTTCCCTGGCCATGGGATGGGTGCAAGTGACCAGGCAGTATAACAGGTATTGTTTTGGCACGGAATGAAAGTATGATTCCTTTTGCGCACACAATTTACACCCATTTAATTCCTCAACTGGACCAGATTTTCTACTGGTGAAAATCACCCCAGCAGCAGTGATATCAGCAGAGTTAATCTGGATTTGCATTGGTGCAACTGAGATCAGAATCAGAGCTGGTTGTGTGCAAGCTGTGTGGTGATGGAAATAACTGACATTAATGAGCAGATACTAAGTAAGCAAAGTTTTATTAGATAAAGACAGAAATTAATTCTTGGTGAATTACCTACACCCAGTCAGTCTCCTCAAGGCAGCTTTGATCTTCTTGTTCCTCATGCTGTAGATAACTGGATTCATGATTGGTGGCAATACAGAATAGAGAACAGCCATCAGAAGATCCAGAGCAGATGGGGAGTTGGAGGTGGGTTTCAGGTAGGCAAAGATGGCAGTGCAAACAAACAAGGAGACCACAATGAGGTGAGGAAGGCAGGTGGATAGGGCTTTATGCCGGCTTTGTTCAGAGGGGATTCTGAGCACTGATTTGAAGATCTGAACATACGACACAGTGATAAAAATAAAGCAGCCTAAGACTAAACCCACACTAAAGACAAGAACCCCAACTTCACTAAGATATGAGTCACAGCAGGTGAGCTTGAGTAGCTGGGGGATCTCACAAAAGAACTGATCCACCATGTTGCCTCCACAGAAGGTCAAAGCAAATGTGTTCCCGGTGTGTAACACAGAGTAGAGAATCCCACTGATCCAGGCACCAGCTGACATTTGAACACAAGCTCTGATGTTCATCATTGTCTCATAGTGCAGTGGTTGGCAGATGGTGACCTATCGATCATATGCCATGACGGTTAAGAAAAGCAAAATCCTCTCCCAGGAAGAAGAGGAGGAAAAAGACTTGGGCAACACATCCAGCATAGGAAATGGACTTGGTGTTCATGAGGGAGTTGGCCATGGATTTGGGGACAATCACAGAGATGGAGCCAAGGTCTACAATGGACAGATTCATCAGGAAGAAGTACATGGGGGTGTGAAGGTGGTTGTCGAGGGCTACAACCATGATGACAAGAAGATTCCCCACCAGGGATGCCAGATAAATCACTGGAAACACCACAAAGTACAAAATCTGCAGCTCCCGAACTTCAGAGAATCCCAGGAGAAGGAACTCAGTCACTGTGGTTCGGTTGGACATTTTCTTTCTCAGGATATGTCTCAGGATGTCTGCGGAGGGAAGGACAAGAGCAAGGAGCAGGATTAGATCAGTAAAATAACTCTCATTTTGTGAAATTCATCTTAGCTTGTGAAGTTTGGTGTAATATGGGAATAAGGATGGGGAAAAGAGCCCCACTGACTCCAATGGAGTTACTCCTGATTTACGCTGAGGTGACAGAGAGGAGAAATAGGAACAATTGCTTTCGAGGTATTTGTATAGCTCTGTCACCCAGAGGTGGGCGAATTCTGGATAACAGTGTTGCTATCCTCAGTTTGCCAAGGGAAATTGGGGGTCTGCCTGGCCAGATTCTGCTGTGAGGGGCACTGCTGTAAAGGTGGGGTAATTTCACTGCATGCCATGGAATTCCTCCCACTTTATACTGCTCTAAACTGGAGCGGCATTTCACATGGAGGTGATCCAACCCAATTATAATTACATGGTATACTTGAGTTAGGAATACAGCCCAGGAGCTCTGGTGCCCCGTCCACTGTTCTAGCCAGATTTCCACACTCGTTGTGAGAGACATACATTCCGGCTCCTCTCCTGCTTCTCTAACCACTTATCTAAACTCCCTCCCAGAGCTTGGAAGAGAACCCAGGAGTCCTGACTCCCAGTCCTCCCCCTGCACTAACCCAGTAAATTAACAGGCCAGGAGTTCTGGCTCTACCCACTGGACTCAACTCGCTCCCAGAGCTGGGCACACAAGTGATGTGTCATAACTCCCAGTCCTCTCTAATGACTGCATCAGCCTCTGTCCCAGTGACTCTCCATTGCCATCAGCAGTGACTGCCGAGAGTGACAATTTGGAGAGTCATTGGGCTAACAAACGCTAGTGAGAAGGATTCTCCAGCGTGGTACTTCGGTCACTCATCTTGTGTCTGAAAGAGTTCAAGCCCCTGCTGCAATCACTATTTAATTATTGATACAGAGTGGCTCAGCTTCAACAGGAGAGACTGAGACAGTCTCATTTCAGAACAGCCCATAGCCTAGCGGCTTAGGCACCCTGCTGTAAAGTGGGAATTCAAACCCCTTCTCAAGATCAGTCAGACGGAAAGATTGAGTCTGAGTTTGTCACAAGCCAGCAGAGTGCCCTAACCACTTAGCTTGAAGTTATGAGGGGTGACTGCTCCAGAGTCCTTATGAGAGACAGAAATAGAACCCCCAGTTCTGGTTCCTCTCCTCTTCACCCTGGACTGAATTTCCACCCAGAGACACACATGAAACTCAGGATGCCTGGCTCTTGTCCCCGTTACTCTTACCCACTAGACCACACTCCCTTTCCAGAGCTGGGGATAAAACCCAGGAGTCCAGGGTCCTAATCACCCTACTTTAACCCACTTGACTCAACTGCCGTTGCTGCAATTTGATAGACAGAAGTAACAGTAAACTGAGAACTAGAGACAAATTGATAGCTAGCTAGCTAGCTAGAATAACAACTAAGAGAGAGAAACAAGTAAGAAAAGAACAGCTACAGAGAATGCGAGAGAAACACAGAACTAACAAAAACTAACAGATAGATAGAGTAGTAAAAACAAACTAATTGAGAGAGAAAAGTACAAACAGACAGACAAACAGCAATAACAACAAACTAATGTATACAGAGAGAAAACTATCAACGAGCTGATAGTGTTTGTCACAATTTTTGGACTACTTTAATGTAAACTCCTCAATCCATTCTAAAAAAAAATCCGTCAGTTTCATCAATTTCCCAACTCCCAATAGAAGGAAACTGAGGCACAGATATTCTGCCCTTTCTTTCCTAAGATAAATTCTTTGGACTGCCTCAGTTTCCCATGCCAAAATTAAACTAACAGTGAAACTATGAAAAAAAATCACTTACAATTTCATCCTTAAAGTGCCACTGTGTAACTCCCAAATATATTTAATTGCAAGAGCAAACTTATGGTGCCAGTCAATGTGGAATCTTCCCAGACTGAGATGTCTTTTCTCCTCCAGCTACAGACTGCAATTGGTTTCCCCTCTCTCTGTAGCCCCATATGCTGCTCTATCCACCAATCTCTCTATCTAATGCCCTTATCACTGTATTATGAGAGGTTGTTCCCGCACTGCACTGAGGCTGAGCTGCTGGAAATACACTGAGATCTGTGCTGTCTGCAGATGAGCTGTGTGTCAAAAAGGCTGGTGCTGCAGGAAGGTGATTTATCCATGTCTGTTTTCTAAGGGCTTGTGGGACTCACTGCCTGGAACCCTCAATTGCCCAGAGGCAACTTTTAATTTCTCTTGCCCTCTACTTCCCTCAACAGATTCCAGAAACTAAAATAATCAGAATTCCAACGAGGCAGCAGGGTCTAGAGGAAAGATTGTGAGGCAAACACTGCGGGCACACAGGACTGTACTCCAGACCTCTGTCATCAATTCCTAGCCCTGCCGCTGGCCTGCTGTGTTACCTTGGGAAAGTCGTTCCTGGGGTTGTCTTTTCCCTCCCACCCTTTGCCTGTCCTTGGGCGGAGACTGTGTCTTACCTAATATAATAGACCTCTCATATCAGGTTCAACCATCAGATAATTAATTATTAAAAAGCTAAGATCCAAGGTATCCTGAGATCTGATTCCTCTGACTTTGTTCAGTCCCTTCACTGCTCCATTCCTCAGTTGTCATCCCTACAATGGGGATAAGAGTTATAACTTGGAGTAGTTGGAATTGTTACAACATCTACCATTGTGATATATGTCATCAGGTGCCAGCAATGTCCCTCTGCCATTTACATTGGCCAAACCGGACAGTCTCTATGTAAAAGAATAAATGGACCCCAATCAGACATCAAGAATTATAACATTCAAAAACCAGTCAGAGAACACTTCAGTCTCCCTGGTCACTCGATTACAGACCTAAAAGTCGCAATATTACAACAACAAAAAACCATTCAAAAACAGACTCCAACGAGAGACTGCTGAATTGGAATTAATCTGCAAAATGGGCACCGTTAAATTAGGCATGAATAAAGTCTGGGAGTGGACGTGTCATTACACAAAGTAAAACTATTTCCCCATGTTTATTCCTCTCCTACCCCTCACCCATTCCTCTTAACTTCTTGTCAACTTCTGCAAATGGACCATTACATAGTCATCAAAATAGACAGAGGACAGATAGATACTTAGATATTTGTTTACCTCTTATTCAGTGCTCAAATTATATGCAAAAACACCTGCAAAATAAAATAAAATAAAATCCCGGCACACCTGTCCAATTGCTTTGCATATGAACATTTGGTAGACATACCTGGTCTGTTAATATGTGAATACAGAAATGTCACTCACTTTAATAAAATCACCAGAAACGACATAGGAGTTGTAATGATCCTCACTCTGCACTATGGTAAAACCCTGTTAAATAGAAAGATCTGGTGAGTATATTCCTGTCTGATGTCTCTTTAAACCAAAGTTCGCTCTTGTAATGATTGTTTTGTTTCTGATATTTACAGGACAAGGATTTGTGAACTTGTTAAAACTTCCTAAATAAACAGTTTAAAAAAACCTGGGCATGTTGATCAAGCCACCAGAAAAAACCAGTCCTAGTTTAGACTGATACAAATTTGGAGTAAAGAAGATCAATAGAAATAATCAGGATTTATATCAGTGTGAGAGAAGAATTATGTCCATTCCTAAAAGGGACCACAGAAGTTTGCACTGGTCAGAGGTTAAAAAAGTGGCATTGTCAGTTGAAGTGTAAAACAATTGCCCTTTTGGGAATGAAATATTTTGATTTTCTAGTACAAAACAACATTTCATTTATTTTTTTTCCTTAATTTTACTTTGAAACGTGGTCAAACTTGAAAGAAAATGTTCAGATTTTGTCAAAATGTAACCTGAAACAAAATTGTTTTTGACTTTTTGATTCACCTGAAATTTGGAAAAAATACCATTTTCAGTTTGACCCACAATTATTTTTTTTCTGATTTTTCAAAATTGCCAGTGAAATGAAAAATATATTATTCGCCCAGCTCTATTTGGATTTTCCTCCCGAATTTGATGTGCTAGATTACGAGCAATAAGGAAGGGGAAAGGTAACTTTTATTGTTTTTAATAGTTGCCATTTAAACATCCAATCAAACGCTCACACAAGCATTCATGCAATATCTTCCATAGACTGATGCACACACACACACACCATGATGCTCACTCACAGGTCACACAAGCAGGCACACATACACTATCCAACATGCAAACACTCACTCTAACACAACAGCCTAAATGCACCAAACACACTCTTTCCCCCAGCACAAAAAAAAATCATAGACACACGCTCACTGGCTCTCACACACAAACACAACACCTTTATGTCCCAGTTTAGATGGTGTACTGTGTATAGTGATGTTACAAAACAAGGAACTAGATCTGAGTTTGGCATCAGTTCCCACAAATTCTCTGGGCTGAGAATTGGCAATGCACAGAGCGTGTGTTGTGGGGGTGTCTACCAACCTCTCGCACAACCAGCTCCCCAGCACTGAAATGGAAACATGGGAACCCACTGGAAATCTGCTGGTTTTTTGGTGCTGATGTAATTGCATGATCTATATCTTTATTCCCGTACATAGTCTATTGCCCCACTGTCTTGATCCTTCTGTCTCCACTACATATATCCATCACTGTGACATTTGAGGAATGTGTAGGGCTGCTGTCATTTCTCCTACATGAGAATTTTTATTTATATTGTCCTCAGAACACACCCAATATTATTACTACCTATCTTTGGTAGAAAAGTGGCATCTCTGCAAAATCTGCACAGGGTCTGCCTTCTCCTAGAGTGAGACCAAAGCAGTGTGGTGGCTTATTTTTCTTACCTCCTTTGAGATGCTTTGGGGTCAGATGCCTGTTGTGTATTGGCTCCAGGTCCATATTTCTGGGTAGCATTTTTTCCGTTCTCCAAGATACATGAGAGAAGACAATTGGGTTTGGAATATATGCAGCTGAGGTATTGATCTATAGTTATAAATTGCTGAGACACATTTTGAGTTACTTATAAATGTTTAATCAAGCAAGACTGATTGAGCCAAACTGGGATCTCAATAACACCAGAGTAAAGCTGAACTGATTGGAGTTATTTCGGCTTCATCCCCGAGATCAGAATTTCCTCCATCATGAGTTTTGCCTGAGTAAAGATAGAGTGAAAACTGTCCACCCCATTGTACCAGTTTTGCAGTGGTGTAACCCCACTGAAATCAGTGGAGTTATGGTGTCATAAAACTAGTATCATGGAGAGGACAATATAGATCAAGGACTTCAAGATTAAAAATAAACAAAACAAAACACACTCTGGTTACTATTCCCTATTCACGTGCAACATTTGACTCAGAATTATGCACAATGCAGACAACAGCTTTAATCTTTTAGGAAAACTAAACTAATAGTTCACTATTATGGTCTTGTGTTGCCTATGCAATACTCTTTCCATTGCTACCTCTATAAGTAGTCTTGTAAGAATCAGATTTTAATCAGTAAATATTGGCAAATGTTGATTTCATATATATATATATAACAATTAAGTACTGCCAAGCCTATGTATAAGATACTAATGTCTATGGTCAGGAGTCTTACTTGCATTTTATTTTGAAAAGTAGCATCTAAAGGTTTTTTGTTTTGTTTTGTTTTTAAACGAATAAATGTCAGCCCTAATTCAGCCCTCTTCTACTGAGGGCAAACCTTCTTCGAATTTCCAGCCTAAATTTACTCATGGCCAGCTTATCCACATTAGTTCCTGTGCCAGCATTTTCTTTTAGCATCAATAACTCTTCTCCCTCCCTGGTATTTATCCCCCTGATCTCTTTATAGAAAGTGACCTCATCCCCTCTCAGCTGGTGTTTTGCTCGGCTAAACACGCCAAATTATTTTAGGGTATATTAGAGAAAGAAAATCAGGATCATTTCCTCTGTTACTCTAATCCTGAGCAGTGCCCTTCTCCTGCCCTCCACAGGCAGGACATGATGTGTTGAGGAAGAAAATGTCCAACTGAACCAGCGTGACCGAGTTCCTTCTCCTGGGATTCTCTGAGGTTCTGGAGCTGCAGATTTTACACTTTTTGGTGTTTCTAGGGCTTTACCAGATAGCACTGAAAGGGAATCTCCTTTTTATCATCCTTGTAGTGCTTGACCACCACCTTGACATCCCCAGATATTTCTTCCTCATGAATCTGTCCATCTTGGACCTTGGATCCATCTCCCTCACTGTCAGGGCTCGTGCCACCATTAGGAAAACTAGGCGGTTGCCTAGGGTGCCAAGATTTGAGGGTGTCAAAAAGCAGTGCCCAAAGTGTCTGGGATGCTCACCTGTCGCTGCGGCTTTTATCAGCTCCGGCAGGGCGGGAAGTGATGTCATTCCTCCTCCGGCCGCCGGGGTCGCTGCGCTGCCCCAGAGCCCCTGCCCCTGCTCAGCCCACACCCGCTCCCCTGAGCTCTGCAGCAGGGCTGGACCTGCACGCACAGAGACCCAGCCCCAGCCGCGCCGCCGGGGAGTGCTGGGGGGTGGTTGCCCCATGCCCTCAAAGCCAGCCCCACCAAGGCCTGCTCCCCCCCGCACGGAAGCCTGCGTAGGGCCCCAGAATATCTAGGGATGGCCCTGGTACCCGCCACCCTGCCGGCAGCCAGCCCCCACTGCACCCCCTGCCCTGCCTTCAGCCAGCCCCACACCGCCTGTCTCCAGCCAGCCCCTGCTGCACCCCCCCGCCCTTCCTCCAGCCAGCCCCACACCCCCTGCCTTGCCCACAGCCAGCCCCACACCCCCTGTCTCCAGCCAGCCCCTGCCGCATTCCCCTGCCCTGCCTGCAGCTAGCCCTGCACCCCCTGTCTCCAGACAGCCCCTGCTACACCCCCAGTCCTGCCCCTGCCAGCCCCACAGCCCCTGTCCTGCCTCCAGCCCTGCATCCCTGTCTCCAGCCAACCCCTGCTGCACCCCCTGCCCTGCCAGCAGCCAACCCCGCCACACTCCTCCCCTGCCTCCAGCCAGCCTATCACAGCCTTATCTCCAGCGAACCCCTGCCACACACCCCCTGCCTGAAGCAAGCCAGCCCCACACCCTGTCAGGTTATTCATTTATTTTCATTAAATATGTAGACTAAATAATTAAATTAATAAATTTTCAAGCCAAAGGTGTATTAATTCTAATGAACAATGCCATATTATGCAGTACTCATTTTTGAAAGTTTATAATCAATGCTCTGGGGAAGCAGCAAAGAATCCTGTGGCATCTTATAGACTAACAAACGTTTTGCAGCATGAGCTTTCGTGGGTGAACACCCACTTCGTCGGATGCAAGTAGTGGAAATTTCCAGTGGCAGGTAAATATATGCAAGCAAGAAGCAAGCTAGAGATAACGAGGTTAGTTCAATCAGTGAGGATGAGGCCCTTTTCTAGCAGTTGATGTGTGAAAACCAAGGGAGGAGAAACTGGTTCTGTAGTTGGCAAGCCATTCACAGTCTTTGTTTAATCCTGAGCTGATGGTGTCAAATTTGCAGTTGAACTGAAGCTCAGCAGTTTCTCTTTCAAGTCTGGTCCTGGAGTTTTTTTTGCTGCAGGATGGCCACCTTATGCTCTGGGGGGAAGTTTCTCCTAGGGCGCAAAGTATCCTTGCACTGGCCCTAGAGTCACAATGTTCACTGTTGGACAATATACCCACCACCAGTGCCTCTGGGACAAAATGCAGGAGATTCAGTTTGTTGGAACATATTTCTGGTAGAGGAGGTATCTAGGAAGCCGTGCAGAAGATACTCGGGAGGGATGAGCATGGTGGATTGAGGTAGACGGACATTCATTTGGTTTTAAGCTGGATAATCCCCTTTTGTGTGGCTTGCCCCTGTCTAGTACTGAGAGAAAACGAGACGTGGTTTTGTCCAGTATCACAGACTAGGGAGACATGCATGGTCACACTGGTGGATGGGGCCACAGCTTTCCCAGAAGTACCAGAAAGTCCGGTACTCTGGGAATGCGTCAGTGGCCAAACTAGTTGAGGGCAGAGTTGGGAAACATTTTTCCAAGCCATTGGCAGATTGTTTAACTCAGCTAAAAACATAGCAGCACCTGTCACAAACAGGTTGAGGAAACCATTTCCCAATGACAAGTTACTTTGACCAGCTCTACCAATCTGAGCTGAGAGGAACACACACACACCCCTGCCCATGCCATGCATCTTCTGTCTCCAGGTTGCAGAGGGACTAGGAATGGGCATGTCTGAGATCATCCGGGAATAAACCTGCCCCTTCTCTCACTAGGGAGTCCCTCCCCTCTTAGGTCACACTCCCACTGCTGTTCTGCTGTAGCTTGGTAGGCAGCCTCTGATTATTGCAGGAATAAGGTCCCCTTAATTTCTTAAGCCACTTGCATGTATGTGAGGATCACCATCTAATCTAGGCTGGCACCCGGGGGGTTAAACCAGAGACATCTAGTGCCCAAAGTACAAGCTTATACAGCTTGAGGTGAACAGCCAGGCTGCCTGAAAGCCACAGGAACAGCCTCCTATCGTCTAGGTGGGGCACAGAGGGGCCTCATAACATACACTGCCCATGGGTGGGGTTTATACAGTGACACTGCACAACTACACAGGTCAAGGGCTCCATCTGAGCTGGAGTCACCTCCCTCTGCCAGGAGGACTGTGCCTCACAGACACTTGTACTAATGCAAAGGTATGGACTGTACTCGTGTGTATTCTCTGTGTGGCCCCTTCTCCTCTCTCCCGTCCCTGCACATCCATAAAGTCACAGAGTCATAGAGTTCAAGGCCAGAAGGGACGACCAGATCATCCAGTCGGACCTGCTGTACTCCAACACCATCCGGCACCCGCACACCAAACACAACAACTGAAATTAGACCAAAGTGTCACAGCCCTCAGGAAACTAGACAGTTCTGTGCCACCGGCAGAGAATAGGAGAGACTGAGGTGCACCAGTGCCCAAGGCCCCCACAATGGCAGGGAAGTGATTGAGATACACGCAGAAAATCATGGCAAGTTATCCGCACCACATGTTGGAGAGGAAAGCGAATGCCCCCAAGTTCCCTGCCAATCTGAGTTGGGGGAAAATTCCTTCCTGACCACCACATGATGATCAGTTAGCAAGCATGTGGGCAAGATCCAGCCAGCCAAAGACCCGAGAGAGAGATAATGGCTCAGTGCCACCTCAGAGCCCTGGAACATCCCACCCAATCTTCCATCTCCAGCTAGGGCTGCCCCGATGCTTCAGAGATTAAAAAAAACCCTCCCAGAATACACTGCGGGTGGGGGCGAAATCCCTTCCTGATCCCTGCCAGTAGCCAGACGAAACCCTGAAGCATGAACTTTTAGAAACATAAGACATACGCTGCAAGTGAGACTCAGGGTTGCTGAGCCCTGCCCTCCACCATCACAAGCAGCCCCATCATACAATCCCACTCAGACATGTGTCCAGCTCTCTCTTAAAATGAATTTGGTCACTTCCTCCCGCCCCACCCAACTTATATTTGGAGGCTGCTCCAGAACCTTGCCCCACTGGTGGTTAGAAACCTCCCTGTAATTTCTAGCCAGTCTCTCCATCACTCATATGCTCAATGTACATCTAAGCCCCTCTGACACAGTCTGGCTCCTTGTCCCCCTTTAATGGTTAGGCCACGAAAGGTGGTTTATAAGACAGTGGGCCCAGTCCTCAGCTTGTGGCAATGGATTTGCAGCTCCATTGGGAGCAGTAGCTCAGATTCACAGATGCTGCAAATTGCTTTAGGGCCACCAAAGTCAATGGAAATACACTGATGTGATGAGGATCTACCCCAAATGTCTTCTCACCTACCCCAGTCTTACACCAATCTGACTCCTCTGGTTCCAGTGAAGCCACTCCTGATATATACACACAAGCAAGACAACTCCCATCCTTGTTTTCACTGGCTATGGAACGAGTGCTAGTGGCCAAGAAGTGTAACGGGTATTGTTTTCACACAGAATGAAAGTCTGATTCCTTTTGCGCACACAATGTACACCCATTTAATTTCACAACTGGACCAGATTTTCTACTGGTGAAAATCATCCCAGCAGCGTGATATCAGCAGAGTTAATCTGGATTTGCATTGGTGCAACTGAGATCAGAATCAGAGCTGGTTGTGTGCAAGCTGTGTGGACATGGAAATCACTGACATTAACGAGCAGATACTAAGTAAGCAAACTCTTATTAGATAAAGACAGAAATGAATTCTTGGTGAATTACCTACACCCAGTCAGTCTCCTCAGAGCAGTTTTGATCTCCTTGTTCCTCATGGTGTAGATAATTGGATTCATGATTGGTGGCAATACAGAATAGAGAACAGACATCACAAGATCCAGAGCAGATGAGGAGCTGGAGGTGGGTTTAAGGTAGGCAAAGCTAGAAATGCAAACAAATAAGGAGACCACAATGAGGTGAGGGAGGCAGGTGGAAAAGGATTTATGCCGTCCTTGCTCAGAGGGGATTCTCAACACTGATTTGAAGATCTGAACATACGACACAGTGATAAAAATAAAGCACCCTAAGAATAAACATATACCAAAAGCAATAATCCTAACTTCAGTCAGATATGAGTCAGAGCAGGTGAGCTTCAGTAGCTGGGGGATTTCACAGAAGAACAGATCCACCATGTTGCCTCCACAGAAGGTCAATGCAAACGTGTTCCCAGTGTGTAGTACGGAGTGGAGAATTCCACCAATCCAGGCACCAGCTGCCATTTGGACACAAGCTCTGCTGTTCATTATTGTCTCATAATGCAGTGGTTGGCAGATGGCAACATATCGGTCATATGCCATGATGGTAAGAAGGGAAAAATCCGCTCCCACCAAGAAGATAAGGAAAAAGACTTGGGCAACACATCCAGCATAGGAAATGGACCTGATGTTCATGAGGGAGTTGGCCATGGATTTGGGGACAATGACAGAGATGGAGCCAAGGTCTAAGACGGACAGATTCATCAGGAAGAAGTACATGGGGGTGTGAAGGTGGTGGTCGAAGGTTATGGCCATGAAGATAAGAAGATTCCCCATTAGGGCTGCCAGGTAAATCACTAGAAACACCACAAAGTGCAATATCTGCAGCTCCCGAACTTCAGAGAATCCCAGGAGAAGGAACTCGGTCAAGGTGGTTCGGTTGGACATTTTATTTCTCAGGACATTGTGTGATGTCTGTGGAGGGAGGGGAAAGAGAAAGGACCAGGATTAGATCAATAAAATAACTCTCCTTTTTAAAAAAAACACACCTTAATTTCCTTGCGTTAGAGGATTGGTATAATATGGGAATGAGTATGGAGAAAACATCCCCACTGACTCCAATGGAGTTACTCCTGATTTACACTGGGGTGAGAGAAAGTAGAATCAGCTCAATGGACTCCAGTGCAGTTACTCCTAATTTACACCAGTGTGATTGAGAGGAGAATTAGGAGCAATTGCTTTCAAGGTGGGCAAACTCCGGATAACGTTGTATAAATGTTACTAATCTCAGTTTACCGTGGAGAATCAGGGGTCTGCCTGACCAGATTCTGCTGTCAGGGGCACTGCTTCAAATGTGGGGTAATTTCACTGCATGCCATGGAATTACTTCCACTTTATACTGCTCCAAACTGGAGCAGCATCTCACATGGAGGTGACTGAACCCTGCCACATTTACACAGTGAAATCGAGTCGGGAATACAGACAGTACCTCTGACACGCCATCCCCTTCTTCTAGCTGGAATTTCATGCTCATTTCAAGAGACAGGTGTTCCAGTTTCCTCCTGCTTCTCTAACCACTCACTTAAACTCCCTCCCAGAGCTTAGAAGAGAACCCAGGAGTCCTGACTCCCAGTTTGCCCCCTGCACTAACTCAGTCAATCCAGCACCCCTCCCGAACCTGGAAATACAGGCCAGGAGTTCTGGCTCTACCTACTGGACTCAACTCCCTCCCAGAGCTGGGAACACAAGTGACGTGTCATGACTCCCAGCCCCCTCCTGTAATGACTGCATCAAACTGTATCTCAGCCTCTGTCCCAGTGACTCTCAACTGCCATCAGCAATGACTGCTGTGCGTGACAATGGAGAGTCATTGGGCTAACGAACACAAGTGAGAAGAATTCTCCAGCGTGGTACTTGGGTCACTCAACTTTTGTCTGGAAGAGTTCAAGTCCCTGCTGCAATCACTATTTAATTATTAATACAGAGTGGCGCAGCTTCAACAGGAGAGACTGAGACAGTCTCATTTCAGAACAGCCCTGAGCCTAGAGGCTCAGGCACCCTCCTGTAAAGTGGGAATTCAAACCCCTTCTCATCATCAGTCAGAGGGAGGTATTGAGTCTGAGTTTCTCACAAGCCAGCAGAGTGCCCTAACTACTCAGGTTCAAGTTATGAGGGGTGCCTGTCCCAGAGTCCTTATGAGAGACAGAAATACAACCCCCAGTTCTGGTTCCTCTCCTCTCCACCCTGGACTGAATTTCCGCCCAGAGCCACACATGAAACTCAGGATGCCTGGCTCTTGTCCCCGTTACTCTTACCCACTAGACCACACTCCCTTTCCAGAGCTGGGGATGGAACCCAAGAGTCCTGGCTCCGTTTGTCACAATTTTTGACTACTTTAATGTAAATCCTCAATCCATTCTAAAAAATGGGTGTTAATTTCATCAATTTCCCTACTCCCAATAGAAGGAAACTGAAGCACAGATACTCTGCCCTCTCTTTCTTAAGGTAAGTTCTTTGGACTGCCTCAGTTCTCCATGCCCAAATTGAGCTAAGAGTGAAACTTACAATTTCATCCTTAAAGTGCCACTGTGTAACTCCCAAATATATTTAATTGCAAGAGAAAACTTATGGTGCCGGTCAATGTGGAATCTTCCCAGACTGAGATGTCTTTTCTCCTCCAGCTACAGACTGTAATTGGTTACCCCTCTCTCTCTAGCCCCATACAAACTGCTCTAGCCACCAATCTCTCTATCTAATGCCCTTATCACTGTATTATGAGAGGTCATTCCCCCACCACACTGAGGCTGAGCTGCTGGAAGTACACTGAGATCTGTGCTGTCTGCAGATGAGCTGTGTTTCAAAAAGGCTGGTGCTGCAGGAAGGTGATTTATCCATGTCTGTTTTCTATGGGCTTGTGGGATTCAGTGCCTGGAGGCTCAACTGCCCAAAGGCAACAATTAATTTCTCTTTCCCTCTACTTCCCTGAAGAGTTTCCAGAAACTAAAATAATCACAAATCCAAGGAGGCAGCAGGGTCTAGAGGAAAGAATGTGAGGCAAACACTGTGGGCACACAGGACTGTGCTCCAGATGTCTGTCATCAATTCCTAGCCCTGCCACTGACCTGCTGTGTTATCTTGGGAAAGTCATTCCCTGGGGCTGTCTTTTCCCTCCCACCCTTTGCCTGTCCCTGTGCCAAGACTGTGTCTTACCTAATATAATGAGCCTCTCATATCAGATAATTAATTTATAAAAAGCTACGGTTCAAGGTGTCTTGAGATCTGATCCCAACTATTCCTCGGACTTTGTTCAATCCCTTCCCATTCTTCCGTTGTCATCCCTACAATGGGGATAAGAGTTACGACTTGGAGTAGTTGGAATACTTACAACATCTACCAATGTGATACTTGCCATCATGTGCCAGCAATGTCCCTCTGCCATGTATATTGGCCAAACCAGACAGTCTCTATGGAAAAGAATAAATGGACCCCAATCAGACGTCAAGAATTATAACATTAAAAACCATTCAGAGAACACTTCAGTCTCCCTGGTCACTCGATTGCAGATTTAAAAGTCACAATATTCCAACAAAAAAAACCCCTTCAAAAACAGACTTCAGCGAGAGACTGCTGAATTGGAATTAATTTGCAAAATGAACACCTTTAAATTAGGCTTGCATAAAGACTAGGAGTGGATGGGTCATTACACAAAGTAACAGTATTTCTCCATGTTTTTTCCTCCCCTCACCCCACTCCCCGTCCTCTTAACTTCTTGTCAACTGCTGCAAATGGACCATTATATATTCAGCAAAATAGACAGAGGACAGATAGATACTTAGATATTTGGTTACCTCTTATTCAGTGCTCAAAGTATATTCACCTGCAAAAAACAAACAAACACCAGCACACCTGTCCAATTGCTTTGCATATGAACATTTGTTAGACATACCTGGTCTGCTAATATGTGAATACAGAAACGTCACTCTGTACTATGGTCATGGGAGAAATCTTTTCAAGGCACCTTTGATCTCATTGTTCCTCACGCTGTAGATGATCAGACCACATGGCTACAGACTGGGGACCGAGTGGCTAGGCAGTTAGTTCTGCAGAAAAGGACCTAGGGGCTATAGTGGACGAGAAGCTGGATATGAGTCAACAGTGTACCCTTGTTGCCAAGAAGGCTAACAGATTTTTGGGCTGTATAAGTAGGAGCATTGCCTGCAGATCGAGGGACGTGATCATTCCCCTCTATTTGACATTGGTGAGGCCTCATCTGGAGTACTGTGTCCAGTTTTGGGCCCCACACTACAAGAAGGATGTGTAAAACTTGGAAAGAGTCCAGCGGAGGGAAACAAAAATGATTGGAGAGCTGGAGCACATGACTTATGAGGATCGGCTCTGGGAACTGGGATTATTTAGTCTGCAGAAGAGAAGAATGAGGAGGGATTTGATAGCTGCGTTCCACTACCTGAAAGGAGGTTCCAAAGAGGATGGATCTAGACTGTTCTCAGTGGTAGGAGATGACAGAACAAGGAGTAATGGTCTCAAGTTGCAGTGGGGGAGGTTTAGGTTGGATATTAGGAAACACTATTTCCTAGGAGGGTGGTAAAGCACTAGAATGTGTTACCTAGGGAGGTGATGGAATCTCCTTCCCTAGAGGTTTTTAAGGTCAGGCTTGACAAAGCCCTGGTTGGGATGATTTAGTTGGGGATTGGCCCTGCTTTGAGCAGGGAGTTGGACTAGGTAACCTCCTGATGTCCCTTCCACCCCAGTTATTCTATGATTCATCAAAGGAGGCACCACGGAATAAAGCACACACACCACAAGATCCAGACCTGATGGAGAGTAGGAGGTGTGCATCATATAAGCAAAAGCAGCCTTGCAAAATAACAAGGAGATCACAATGAGGTAAAGAAGACTGGTGTAGAAGGCTTTATGCCAACCCTGCTCAGAAGGGATTCTCAGAACTGTTTTGAAGATCTGAACATATGACACAATCATAAAACCAAAGCATCTTAACCCTAAGAATATGTTAAAGTAAATAACCACAGTTTCACCAAGGCACAGGTCAGATCAGGCCAGCTTGAGTATTTGGGGATTTCACAGTAGAAATGAGCCACCATGTTGCCTCCACAGAAGGTTATTGGAAACATGGTCCCATTGTGCAGTGTAGAAAGGAGAATTGCAGTGATCCAGACACTGTCTGCCATTTGGAAAACAAGCTCTCCTGTTCATTATAATCTCATAGTGCAGTGGTTGGCGGGTGACGATATATCAATCATATGCCATGATGGTGAAAAAAGTAAGTCAACCACAGTGAAGAAGATGAAGAGAAAGACTTCGGAAATTAATCCCCCTTAAGAAATTGACATGGTGTGTAGTAGGGATTTGGCCACAGACTTGGGAACAGTGAGGGAGATGGATCCAAGGTCCAAGATGGACAGATTCATCAGGAAGAAGTACCTGGGGGTGTGAATCAAGTACCTTGTGGTCAAGCACTACAAGGATGATAAAAAGGAGATTCCCTTTCAGGGCTACCAGGTAAAGCCCTAGAAACACCACAAAGTGTAAAACCTGCAGCTCCCGAACCTCAGAGATTCCCAGGAGAAGGAACTCGGTCACGGTGGTTTAGTTGGACATTTTCTTCCTCAGCACATCATGTCCTGCCTGCGGAGGGCAGGAGAAGGGCACTGCTCAGGATTAGAGTGACAGAGGAAATGATCCTGATTCTCTTTCTCTAATATACTCTAAAATAATTTGGCGTGTTTAGCCGAGCAAAACACCGGCTGAGAGGAGATGTGGTCACTTTCTATAAATAGATCAGGGAGATAAACACTAGGGAGGGAGAAGAGCTATTAATGCTAAAGGACAAAGCTGGTATGGGAACTAATGCGGATAAGCTGGCTGTCATAGGTTTATTCCCCACTTTGAACTTTAGCGTCCATAAGATGGGGACCTGCATGGACTCCTCTAAACTAAAATCCTAGTTTAGATCAGGTAAAAGCTGCCACCAGCCAAGTTTTTAGTGTCTGACACACTCCCTGTTCCCCCCAAAACTTTCCCTGGGAACACAGATCAAAACTCCTTGAATCTCAACACAAAGGAAAATAAATCATTCCCCTCCACCTTCTTCCCCCCTCCCCTAGCCGTTAGGAGAGACCAGTACAGATTCAAACTCCTTGAATCAAAACAAAGAGGGATTCACTTTTCCCCCCTCCCCTTCCCCTGAAAATCCAAACAAGGGAAGAAATCAATCAAGTTCTAAAAATAAAAGATTTTATTAAAAGAAAGAAAGAAAGTACACTATCTCTGTAATACCAGGATGGAAAAAATTACAGGGTCTAACTTATAAAAACTGGAGAGACTTCCCCTCCCTCCTCCTCAGAATAATCAAAGTAACAGCAAACAGAAATAAAGATATTTCTCCAGCAAACACACATTTTCAAATGTAGAAAATTAATTATAAGACTAATTCGCCTTTCTAATACTCACTATACTGGATAAAAGAAAATACTTCAGGAAACCTTGGAGAACTTGAAGAATATGTCTGGCCTCTCTTAAATCCAAAGAGAGAATGGCAATCCAAACAAAGAACACAGACAAAGCCTTCCCTCCCCAGAGATTTGAAATTATCTTGTCCCTTGATTGGTCCTCTGGTCAGGTGTTCATCAGGTTACTGCTTGTTAACCCTTTACAGGTAAAAGAGACCTTAACCCTTACTATCTGTTTATGACACTGGCCATGAGTAAATTAAGGCTGGAGATGCGAAGAAGGTTTGTCCCCAGTAGAAGAGGGCT